>NC_042618.1:198647107-198955864 GCF_901001135.1 Rhinatrema bivittatum | reverse complement strand
TAGATTTTCCACAAGAATTGGAGACTTCTGTATTTCAAGGATAGGCTACCTGGGGTCTTTGTTGTGTAGAACAACTGATAGATTCTCCCCATGACTGTCTTTTGTCCTTTCAAGATCTCAGAAGGGATTGGGATCTTTCTAGGCATAATTTTTTTGCATTTCTGCCAGCTCATTATTGTTATACTTTATCAGGTAGTTTTAAAAGCGTTGCTCACGCAAAAACAGCCCCATATACGTGTATGTGGGCCGCGTGCAAGCAAAACAAATTTTAAGAAGCCGCATAGTACATACCCTGCACGCAACAAGAATAAGGGGGCAGAAAATGGGCGAGGCAAGGGCATTCCTGGGCAGGGGCAAGAGTTAACGCAAGTAACTTTGAAATTTAGAAAAGTTGACCATGGCACACGCCAGCATGTTATCCACTTAACCTTATTGTTAGTCTTGATGAGAAGCAAGTCTGGAGATCTCGCACAGTGTTATGAACCCTCCTGTAGCGGTGCTAGGGGAGGCTTCTTACCTCTTCCTGGAGGCCGCTCCAAAGCCAGGGTCTCGCCTACGAGCTATCCAGGATTTTCTCCAGGGCCTGGGAGGCCTCAATGTTTTTGAGGCCTGCCTGAGGCTTGCTTGTGACTGCATGGACTTCCTGGTTTGAGCCATGCCCTTTTCCCTAGGTGCTGGCCCACAGCACTCCTCCGTAGTTATAGGGCCAGCTAGGTGTGGGCCATCCAAACTCCTCCCAGGGAGTCGCCAGTCTGCAGCCCTATAAAAGGACTTCAACTTCCAGTCAGCCTTGCCTTGCATCGGAGTTACTTCACTCTGGAGACTCCTGCCTGCCAGAGCTCCATCAGGTCTTTTTCGTGGCGCTCCTCTTCGTTTCCGTCTTCATGTCCCGTCATGTCAAGTCAAGTCTTCATGCCTGAGGTCCCCGTCCAGGTGTCCTGGTGTCTCATCTTGATCTTCTGTTTCCTGATGTTCCTAATTCCTTGGTGTCCTGCTCCTGTGTCTTCTGTGCTCCTGAGCCTTTTGGTCCTGTCAGGCCATTGCTCTCTTGGATGACGTCTTTCCCGAGCGTGGAGTTGCCTACAGGTGGAATTCGTTCCTGTGCTCCTGAGCCGTCATGTCCTGCCAGCCTTTGTGGTGCTTCGGGCAACATCTGGCTTCGTCGTCGGAGTTCCACTTCGACTGGATTCTTCCCTGTGCTTGTCCTGTTCTCAGCGTGGTCTGTGACCAGCTTCCTCGGGCTGTGTAGGGCGCGCTGTGGGACAGGGTGGTCCACGACCAGTCCCGCGGGTGAACTGTGTAGGGCGCCCTGAGAGACAGTGCCAATGTCCTTCCGCCCAGCTTCTTGTCTCGTCTGGACTTCGTCAAGTTCCTCGTCTCGTCCTGGATGCCGTTGCATCAGTCTTGGTATCATGTCAACATCTTGCTCCTGATGCCGTTGCATCAACCATTGGTCCGTGATGTCTTCACATCAGCCTTCATGCCATGTCTTCAGGTACCTTGGTGTCATGTCTTG
Source organism: Rhinatrema bivittatum (assembly GCF_901001135.1). Taxonomy (NCBI): domain Eukaryota; kingdom Metazoa; phylum Chordata; class Amphibia; order Gymnophiona; family Rhinatrematidae; genus Rhinatrema; species Rhinatrema bivittatum. Next base: position 198,954,348 of record NC_042618.1, on the reverse strand, counting down.
TGCCATCTCTCGTCTCTGATGCCGTCCGCATCAGCCTTGGTGTCATGTCTTCATCAGCGATGCCGTTGCATCGACCTTGGTGTTATGTCTTCGTGTCAAGGCCCGTCTGCCCTCATCCTCAGGCTGGCCTGCTGCTCCATGCCGATTCAAGCAGCAGGTCCGAAAGGGCTCAGAACAGTCGGAGGACCGTTCCCCTACCAACATCATCTGTTGTTGGCTCTGAGAGCTTGCAGGCCTGGCAGAGGGTAAGACCATGTTCTGCCATGCTGGGACACGCCGTCAACCCTTGGTTCGGCCCTGGATCCGTCTGGGGTCGGGCTGAGGCCCAAGGGCACACAAAACACCCATTTTGTAACAGAATGCAAGGCCTTTCGAGGCCTGTTATGTAACAGAATGCAAGGCCTTTCGAGGCCTGTTATGTAACAGAATGCAAGGCCTTTCGAGGCCCGTTACGTAACACACAGCATGAGGGTTCAGGTTCATCAAGGGTCAGGATGAAGAACAAGAGGGGTCTTCAAGACAGTTGAACTACCATATATACTAAAGAGAGAGAGAGAGAGCGAGAGAGAGAGAGCACTATAAGAGGGGCACTGTCAGCTCAGGGTGGGTTTGAATCATAAAACCCTTATCAAAACATTTTTTAAATGCAGTTACACTAACTTCCATATCAACATCCTCTGGCAATGAATTCCAGAGCTTAATTAGGCATTGAGTGAAAAAAATCAGAGAAAATTCTGTTTTAAATGAGCTACTTGCTAACTTCATGGAGTGCCCCCAGTCCTTCTATTGTCTGAGAGAGTAAATAACCAATTTACATTTACCTGTTCAAGTCCTTCATTCCCTCCCCTATGGCCAGGGTGCAAGGGTCTGCATTGCATCAATGTAACACTATACCCCCCCCCCCCCCCCAAACCCACCCTGAGTGAAAGTGTCCCTCTTACAGTGGTAGAATCATATAGTGTCATATTGTCTCTCTTACAGTGTCTGTATTTCTTTGCTACTTGCCGAGAAGGTCATTCTTTTATGTTGGTAGGGGTAAGACTTACCTACTTTTTGACAATGGAAAATGGAAATATATAATTATGCATCTATGGAATTATTGAGAAAAACTGATATGTCTTGGAAAAAATTTCCTAAGCTCAATGAAGCCTATTTTTATTTATGGGTTAAAATTCAGAGGGAAAATATTTAGATTTTATTATTCACTAAACTATATTTTTGCTTTATGTTTTTGTCTGCTCAGCATTGGAGTTATTCTTCCTATATGTTTAATTTGTTATAGTGTGAATATGTGTGTGTATGGAGGGGAAACTATTCAGTTGCACTGTTATTGACCTACATTGTTTTCTTCTGCTCTTCCTGTATATTTTATGGATGCGGTGTTGTTTTATTTATTTTACTATGCCGACTTAATAAACAGAACTTAAAAAAAAAAGAAAAGAAATGCACTGTGAACAGCACAAAAAGCCAGATGAAGAATTTAGAATCTAATTCAACAAAGAACCAGAAGACAATGTAATTTCTGTAAAACTGGGATAACGATCGTATTTCCTTAGACTATAGATTACTTTGGCTGCAGTGTTCTGGAGAAACTGTAACCATTTAGTTTGTGTTAGAGGAAGGGAAAGGAAATGAGAATTGCAATAGTCAATTCTTGAAATAAGGGAATGCATCAAAAGTTCAAGATTATGACAGTCAAGAAAAGATGTAGACAATGAATATACAGTATTTAAGAAAAAAAAAAAGACTTTTGCACTGGATGAGGCAATGGTGCAGAGAAAAATGCTTTAAGTTTGTTAGGAACTGGTCAACATTTTGGTAAAGGGAAGGGGGGGTCTTTTCTTAAACAGGGTGGAACAAGGCTGCTGGCACTACTTTTAAAAAAGAATAGAGCAAATTTTAAACTAGATGGGGGAAAACCAATAGTCGCTCAGGAGTGCATGGTTCAGAATGATGTATCTTTGAAGGAGTCATAGATTAAAAGTACTTAGATAAGCATTGCATCCCTACTCTGTTAGAAATTTTAAATTGATAACAAATCAAAAAAAGAGGCAGAAAGTAGTCCAGCAGCAAGAGGGAGGCTTTCCAGTGTTTTGTGCTACATGTATGATTTATCTCCCAGCTTGCAAGAAGCACTAAGTGCAAACAGCTCCTAGCCCTCAGAGAACAAGTCGATCTCTGGAAGCAAGAGGGGCAGACTTGATGAGCTAAGAGAGACAGAGAGGTATATAGAGGAGACCTTCAGGGACATAGTAGAGCAGTCCCACCTCTTATCTGGCAACCCCTGTACTGCCTTAGAGAAGAAAGATCACCTGGAAGGAGAGCATCATCATGGTAAAGAAGGAAACAATCCTGTAGGTAGCACCTGCCTTTCAAGGTGATGAGGTATCTTGCATCAAGGATATGTCTCCAAGGGCACATACCCAGGAGGGAAGGGTTAGAACAGCTATTATACTTGGTGATTCAGTTATTAGAAAGGTTGATAGGTGGCTGGTAGGTGTGAGGATTGCTTGGTAACTTGTCTGCCTGGTGCAAATATGGTACAACTCATGCATCACATAGATAAGATTTTAGATAGTGTCGGGGAGGAGCCAGCTGTCTTGGTACTTGTGGGTACCAATGACATAGAAACGTGCAGGAGGTGGCAGTGGTGTAGCCAAAACTGAATTTTTGGCTGGGCTGAAGACATGGATGGGCACTAAGAATACATATCTGAGCCATGGTAGTTATACTGTTATTGATAAAAACTTTAGCATGCACCCAGCAGAAATTACCATTTCTCATAGACAGCAAACAATAAAATCAAGAAATACAAATCATGAATCATAAAAGTAAAACCAGTCTTCCATCTGTGCCAGGGGTCCCTGACGGTCTCCATCGGTCCAGATGCCAGTCACTGATTCTCCTCTCGGTTCCGAAGAGGATCTGGCCAACCCTCCTTCCTATCAGTCGGTGTTGGCATCGGCAATGATTGTGGAGGAACTCAAGCAGTGAATATAACTGGCAGTCAAGCGGGCGATGCGAGACATTGGTCCCGTGGCACTGACGGCACCAAAGCTGGCCCCATCCATTCTGGAGATGCTGTAGAAGAATCTCCATGCACTCATCGGCATGTTATCAACACAGCTGACAGTTCCCAGGTTGACATCAGGGCCCATTATGGCACCGCAGCCTCCCCCTGCTGATATGGTTGTCAAGGCCAGTTCCTCGGAGGAGGAAGCTCCCCCTAGGCCGGTTGAAATGCTGAGTACTGCAGCCCTTGTGCAGCCCCGCCGGTGCCTACACCTCTGATTAAAGACAGAATGCCCAGGGCCCCATCCCCTGTCGATGTTAATGAGGATGAGGGCCCCTATGACCCTTGGGAAGATGACGCCATGGATTCCTCCCCTCAGACCCTTCTCCTCCAGAGGAGTGAAGAAAATCTCCACCTGAGGTCTTGACCTCCGCAGGTTTTCTGCAGGCAATGCCAGAAGCCATCCCTTTTCAGTTGCTGACAGAGAAGGATGCCATTAACAAAATGCTTGAAATCCTCCAATTCATGGAGCCTCCTAAGGAGGTCATGGTGGTCCCGATGCGCAACATCTTTAAGGAGTTACTGCTGAGGATGTGGGAACACCCCCTCACATTGCCTCCCATGAATAAGAAAGCTGACAGGGTTTACCTCATCCAGAAGGCTCCTGGATTTGATAAGCGACAGCTTCCCCACCAAGAGAGCCAAGTGGTCTTGGATCCATTCCTCAGCGTCCCCGCGGAAGGAGCATAGAGTGATGAATGCTCTTGGAAGAAAGGTTTTTCAGGAGGCCATGCTCATTGATGCATAGCTTCCTACCAGCTCTACATGAGCCAGTATTTGCAGGACATCTGGTAGTAGGTGCAGGAGCTGGCTGAGCAGTTGCCTGAACAGCAGCAGGACACCCTCATGTCACTGGTACATAAGGGCCTGAAGTGTGGGAAACATGAGGTCTGCATGGCCTACAATGTTTTTGAAATGGCATCGAGGGTCTCTGCAGTGGGAAACGGCATCCACAGAAGGGCATGGCTGCATTCCTCGGATCTCTGACCGGAGGTACAGGAAAGACTCACTGACGTGCTGCATACTGGGAAGAATCTCTTCAGAGATAGGGTGAGTGATGCAGTGGCCCAGCTCCAGGACCACCATGAAACCCTCAAACAACTCTCTGCTAGTATTCCGGACCCGTCCTTCTCTGCTAGGAGGCTGGTGAGATCAGGGCAGAAGAAGTCTTTTGCCAGAGGAAGTACTATCCTCTGCCCCCTTGCTCCTGTCAGCAGCATCAGTGCAGCAGAGAGCTCCCAAGCCCTAGCTGGGGCTACAGTTATCTCCAAGGATGGGGTTTTGATGGGGTTGTAGGAAGTGTAGTTCAGTTACCCATACTGCGGGTGATGGATCCGCTGATCATGAGCAGGCTACAGTTCTTTGCAAACCAGTGGCCCAATATAACTTCAGACCAGTGGGTTCTTTCCATCGTTCGTCATTAGTACCATTTGAACCTATTGGGTGCCCTGCCAAATTGCCCTCTGAGCCCATTTGGGGTTCTACTAACGGAGCTCTCCTCCCTCTTAATGGCCAGGATGGTCAAGCCTGTACCACCAGGGCAAAGAGGGTTGGCATTTTACTCCAGGTACTTTCTGATTCCAAAGAAAAAACAGGAGGTCTCCATCCTATCCTAGAGCTAAGGGCTTCGAACAGATTTATCAGAAAGGAAAATTTTGATATGGTTTCTCTGGGCACCTCTGGCTATGCTCCCTCGATCTGAAGGATGCATACAACCACATCGAGATCTTCCCAAGTCACCGGAAGTATCTCTGATTCGTGGTGGGAAAATAGCACTTCCAGTATCGGGTGTTGCTGTTTGGGCATGTGTCAGCCCTACAGGTCTTCTCAAAATGACTGGCCGTGGTGGCGGTGCACCTCTGCAGGCTGGGGGTGCATGTTTCCCTATCTGGATCATTGGCTGGTCAAAAGCACATCTCAGGCAGGGGCTGTCAGGTCCATGCGCTTGACCATCTGGGTATTGGAGTCACTAGGGTTCGTCATCAACTACCAAAGTCCCATCTCATCCCGTCACTTCATTTGGACTTCATAGGAGCCCTGCTAGACACAGCTCAGGCAAAGGTCTTCCTGCCTCATCAAAGGGATATCACTCTGATAACCATCGTGGCAGAGATTCAGCAAAGCCAGCAGGTATCGGCTTGGCACATGTTGAGGTTGTTGGACCATATGGCCGCAACGATCCATGTCACTCCCTTGGCACCATTGTACATGCACAAGACCCAATAAATCCTGAGGTTACAGTGGTGCCAGGCCATGCAGAACTTCCAGGATCACATCTGAGCCACTTCTCCCCTCTGGGTCTCTTTGTCCTGGTGATGGGTACTTTGAATCTGGAATGGGGGACCTCTTTTCAAGGTCCTCCTACCCAAATTGTCCTAACCATGGATATGTCCACCTTGGGATGGGGAGCTCATGTAGATGGGCTCAGCACCCATGCTCTCTGGTCTGCCCAAGAAAGCTGTTGCCAAATCAATTTCTTGGAGCTCTGGATAATCAAGTACATGCTATGGGCTTTCAGAGATTGGCTGTAGAACAAAATTGTCCTGATTCAAACTGACAACCAACTGGTGATGTGATATGGCAACAAGCAGGGGGCTCGAGAGTTGTAACTCCTGTGTCAGGTGAGGGAGTCAGTTGGACCATTAGATGATCAAGGGGCATTTAGTGATAACAAAGCCATAGCAGAGAAACTAAATGGATTATTTGCTTTGGTCATCATGGAGGAAGATATATGAGATATACCCATGCCAGAAATAATATTCAAAGGTTATGATTCAGCAGAACTGAATTGTGTTCCTTGAAGATGTAATAGGACAGCTTGATAAACTAAAGAGTAGCAAATTACCTGTACCATATGGTATACATCCCAGAGTGCTGAAAGAACTAAAAAAATGTAATTGCAGACCTGCTATTAGTAATTTGTAAACTATAATTAAAATTGTCTATAGCACCTGAAGACTGGATGGTTGCCAATGGAACACCGTTTTTTAAAAAACAGATCAAAGGATGATCCAAGAAACTACAGACCAGTGATTCTGATGTCTGTGCCAGGCAAAATGGTAGAAACTATCATAAAGAACAAAATGCTGACCATACAGATAGGCCTAGTTTAATGGGACGAAACCAACATGGATTTAGCCAAGGGAAGGCTTCTTCACCAATCTGCTACAATTATTTTGCAGGTATAAATAAAGATGTGGATAAAGGTGAGCCAGTTGATATAGTGCATCTGGATTTCCAGAAAGCTTTTGACAAAGCCCTTCATGAGATGGGGGAAGGGTCCTATTTGTGGATTGTGAACTGGTTAAAAGATAGAAAACAGAGAGTAGGGGTAAATGATAATTTTCCCAATGGAGAAAGGGTCCAAGGGATCTATTCTAGGATCACTGCTTTTTAATCTACCTTATAAATGGGCTCTGACCGACGGCCCGCAAATGCGCAGTAGAGAGCAGCTCTACCGCGCATGCGCGGGTGAGCACGTCGGTCAGAGCCGAGCGTGCCTGCAAAAAAAAATGGCGCTGGGGCCGCAGGAGCGGCGGCGGTGAGAAGCAGGAGCGGCGGCAGCGAGAAGCAGGAGTGGGAGGTGCAGTAGCGGTGGCAGCGACGAAAAAAAATGGCGCTGGGGCTGCAGGAGCGGCGGTGGTGAGAAGCAGGAGCGGCAGCAGCGGCGAGAAGCAGGAGTGGGAGGAGCAGTAGCGGCGCCGCACGTGCGCGGGAGGGACCCCCCGGAGATCTTCCGTCTGCCAGTTGTGGATGATCTGAAAGGGGAGGGGATTGAGAGAGGGGGAGTGACTGAGGAGAGGGAGGAGAGAGTGAGGGGAAGGGGAGGGGGAGAGAGTGAGGGAAGGGGAGGGGGAGAGAGTGAAGGGGAGAGGGGGAGGAGAGAGTGAGGGGAAGGGGAGGAGGAGAGAGTGAGGAGGGGGAAGGAAGGGGAGAGGGGAGGGGGAGAGGGAGGAAGAGGAGGGGGAGAGGGAGGGGGGAGGGGAGGAGAATAGAGGGAGGGAGAATAGAGGGGGAGAGGGAGGGAGACTAGAGGGAGGAGGGAGAATGAGGGGGAGGGAGTGGGAAGGAAATGGACCGAAAATTTTTTTTTTAATGTAGCCCGTTGTTATGGGCTTAACGGCTAGTATATTTATAAACTACCTAGAAATGGGAATAATGAATGAGCTGATAACATTCCCAATGACATAAAATCATTCAAAGTTGTTAAATCTCAAGAAGATTGTGAGAAATTGCAAGAAGACCTTGTAAAACTGGGAGACTGGGCATGCAAATGACAAATGAAATTTAATGTGAACAAGTGCAAAGTGATGCACTTAGGGAAGTGTAACCAAATTATAGCTACACAATGCAAGGTTCCACATTAGGAGTTACCATTCAGGAAAAGGATCTAAGCATCTTTGCTGATAATACATTGAAATCTTTTGCTCAGTGTGCTGCAGCAGCCAAGAAAGCAAATAAAATAAAATACTACAAATTATTAGGAAAGGAATGGAGAATAAAACGGAGTGAAATCATAATGCCTATTGGGCAGACACTGGCACTCCCCGCTGCCTCCTTCACTCCGGCCTGGGCTGCTTCGGGGGCCTTGCCGCGGCGTCCTCACCATGAGGGAGACGCCGCCAAGTTCTTTGGGGGACTCCGCCCCTTAGGCGCGTGCATCGGCCGGGGATTTAAAGGGGCCGCGGTGGGAAACCTCGGCCCGGCCCCAAATCCCACGTCATCAACAGAGGCCTATTTAAGGCTGCCTCAGACTCCCTTGCTTTGCCTTGGCAACAGGTCAACTCTCCTGAGTAGCTAGTTGCTGTTCCTGACTCCACTCCAGTGTTCCTGCTTGTTCTTGACTCCGTCCCTGTGTTCCTGCCTTCACCAGCTCCGTTCCTGTTCCTGTGGTTCCACTCCTGCCCCCGCTCCTACCTTCGGTTGCTTCTTCGGTTTTGACTTCGGCCTGGTTCCTGGATTCCTCTGTCTGCTGCCCGTCCTGACCTTTGGCATGTTCTCCGATGTCTGCTTGTCTTCTGCCTGCCCCGACCTCTGGCCTGGTTTCTCGTTTTGCACCTCCGCTGCACACCACGACTTCTGGACCATCTCCGCCTCTACAGTCTTCTGCCAGGCTCAGACTGACCACCAGACTTCCTCCGCCAGGAGATCTTCGCCTAAGTCCTGCCTGCCCTGGCACCCAAGGGCTCAATCTGCGGAGAACGAGGGCTAGTATAGGTGATGTTCCTGTCAGGTCTCCTGATTCAGTTCCACCTCCCGGCTACTAGTGACACTTTAGGTTCCTTCAGTGAATCTTCCAACTCTCGAGCCAGTTCAAGGGTCAATGTTCCCAACAGTTTGCCAAGGCCATGGACCCGGCAGATCTGTTTAGCCTCCAGGCCATTCCAGGCATAGCTCAATGCCTGCAACGGCAGCAGCACTGCTTAGACCTCTTAGCAGCTACGGTCGAGAGGTTGGCCAATCGCCTGGACTCGGCTCCTCTGGCTGCAGCTCCACCTCTGACTCCCGTTCTGGCTCCAGTGCCTGCCATATCTCTGCATCTGCTTGTGCCACCCCTCTATGCTGGGGACCCCAAGCAGTGCCGAGGGTTCCTCAACCACTGCAGTATGCGCTTCTCCCTTCAGCCTGCACAGCTTCCATTTGACCAGATAAAGACGACCTATGTATTATCCTTACTGGATAGCAGAGCCCTGGCTTTGGCCGCTCGTTTGTGGGAGTGAGGCGATTCCATGCTCGGGGATATTCAGCAGTTCGTCCATGCCTTCAAGCAAGTATTCGATGAGCCAGCTCAGCAATCCACTGCTGCTACCGAACTCCTCCACCTACACCAGGGGGCTCGGCCCTTGGTCAACTACGCAGTTGAGTTCCGCACCTTGGCGTCAGAGCTGGGCTGGCGGGAGGACAGTATACGGAGCATCTACCTGGAAGGCCTGTCCTCCAGGATCAAGGACAAACTCGCTGCCCGGGATCTCCCAGATGACCTTGAAGCATTGATTGACCTCACCGGGCGGATTGACCGCCATCTTCAGCAAAGGGCCCAGAAGTTAAAGCCCGGTCAGAGACCGGTTCCACTGGCTCCATCCTTCTCCCGTCTGCTGGCGCCTCCCCCGAACACCATGATGCCCAAGGAGAGGAATCCATGCAGCTGGGTCACAGTCTACTCACTCCGGAGGAGAGGCAGCGCCATCATTCTCTGGGCCTGTGTCTCTATTGCGGTGGCAAGGGTCATTTGTTAGCCCATTGCAAGGACCATCCAGAACTTCCGAGCCTAGGTGTCACTGGGGAGCTGACCCTAGGCTGTGTGAAAACTACTCCCCAATGCACGATCCCAGTATCTCTGAAATACTCGGGTGGATCATTCTCAACATTGGCCTTCATTGACTCTGGGGCTGGATGAAATTTCCTCTGGCAGCCACCTTCTTGACGCTGCCACCACAGTACGTGGAGTTCGCTGATGTCTTCTCTAAGGAAAAGGCCGAGACCCTCCTTGAGCATCGGCCCTTTGACTGTGCTAGTGGCTTACTAACTGGCTCGAAGCCTCCCTGGTGTTGGGTTTACCCCTTGTCCCTACCAGAGACGCAAGCTATGACGCAATACATTCAAGAAAATTTGAACAGAGGATTCATTCGACCCTCGACCTCTCCGGTGGGGGCCAGGTTTTTCTTCATCGCTAAAAAGGATGGTACCCTCAGACCATGTATAAACTATTGTGGTCTCAACACCATCACCTGCCGGGACAGATATCCTCTCCCACTCATCCCAGAACTCCTGGACCGCCTACAAGGGGCTAAGGTTTTTACTAAGCTTGACCTTCGAGGAGCATACAATTTAGTACAGATCAAACCAGGTGACGAATGGAAAACGGCATTCAACACTCATGATGGGCATTACGAGTACCTAGTAATGCCCTTTGGATTGTGCAATGCTCCAGCGGTTTTACAAAACCTCATGAATGAAGTTTTCCGGGACATACTCCACTCTTATGTAATAGTGTACCTAGACGATGTACTTGTATACTCGAAGGATCTCTCCACCCATCGACAAGAGGTACGCAAAGTACTACAACAACTTCGAGAGAACCACCTGTCGCCAAGCTGGAGAAGTGTCTATTTGAACAGAGGTCCTTGCCATTCCTAAGACACATAGTGTCTACCAAAGGATTCCACATGGATCCCGAGAAGGTCTCCGCCATTAGAGACTGGCCACGTCCAGTAGGAATCAAAGCCCTCCAGCGCTTCCTCGTCTTTGCAAACTTCTACCGGCACTTCATCCCCCACTACTCACAAAAGGTAGCTCCACTCACCGTCCTAACCAGAAAGGGGGCCAACACCAGGGAGTGGCCACCAGAGGCACTCCAGGCCTTTGAAGAGTTAAAGCAGGCCTTCCTTCTCAACTCCTGCTTACGCCACCCTGATCCTGCATGACCTTTCATCATTGAGGTGGATGCTTCTGACCTGGCCATGGGGGCGGTCCTTAGCCAAGTCTCCAGCAAGGGCGCGCTACTTCCCTGCTCCTACTTCTCAAGGAAGTTCTTTCCTACAGAAAGAAATTATGGCATTGGCGACAAGGAGCTCCTAGCCATAAAGATGGCCTTCGAAGAATGGCGGCAATGGCTGGAGGGGGTCCAGCATCCAATTGTGGTATACAACTACCACAAGAACTTAGAATACCTGTGTCAGGCCCAATGGCTGAACCCTCGACAAGCTTGCTGGTCCTTGTTTTTCAGCCTGTTCAACTTCTCATTACGGTACCGGCCAGCATCTAAGAATGCCAGAGCAGATGCTCTCTCTCGCCCCTCTGAAATTAAGGACATACCAATGACACCTCAGTATATCCTAGACCCAGCTAAGGTCCATCTGGCTGCCACCAAACTGATTCCCCCGGGCAAGATGGTTGTGCCCATCCGTTGCATAAGAAAGCCTTTCATGGGCAGATGACTCTCTGATGGCCGGGCATCTGGGCAGAGCCCAGATGCTGGAACTCCTAACCCTCTACTATTGGTGGCCACACGTCAGTCAAGATGTCTGGGCATATGTTAGCTCCTGCCCAACCTGCGCCTGACAGAAGCCTTTACCTGCCACTCCCCATACCAGCAGAGCCCTGGACCCATATCTCTACGGACTTCGTAGTTGACTTACCTCTGTCCGAGGAGAAACAGGTCATCTTGGTCACTGTTGATAGATTCTCAAAGTTGGCCCACTTCGTGGCCCTTCTGAAGCTTTCTACTGTGCCTGAACTCACCCAACTCTTCACACAACATATCTTTCGCCTACGTGGATTGCCACAGCACATCGTCTCCGATCAAGGGTCACAGTTCACGGCCAAATACTGGAAAGCGCTTTGCAAAATGTTTGGGGTCCAGTTAGACTTCACGTCAGCATTTCATCCACAAAGTAACGGCCAAGCAGAGTGAACTAACCGCACTTTGAAGAAATTTCTCCACTCCTTCGTTGGAGATAAACAAGATGACTGAGTAACCTTGTTACCTTGGGCAGAATTTTCCTACAATCACCCCATCCATTCAGGGACAGGTGCCTCTCCTTTCCAAGTTGTTTTCGGAAAACAGCCTAAACCACCCTTACCACTTCCACTGATGGTGCCCTCGCCTCTAGCTCAGCTCACGGCCCAGCAGCTCCACTCACTCTGGGACTCCGCTCAAACCAATTTGCAGCGAGCAGCTGATTCCACCAAGAAGGACGCGGATAGACACCGTTGCAAGGCTCCACACTTCAATTCCAGAGATCGAGTCTGGGTGAGCATCCGCCACATCCACCTTTGGATCCCCTCCATGCAGCTGGCTCCCAAATACATAGGACCTTTTGTGGTCACGGAACGCTTGGGTCCCGTCTCTTACCGCCTGCGTTTACCGTCCAGCTTAAAGATACACAACGTATTTCATGTCTCGCTGCTAAAACCACTAGTACTCTCAACCTTTCACCGCAAACCTCCAAAGCCTCTGAACACAATTGCAGATGATGATCCCATATACCAAGTATAGGATATTTTGGACGTTCGGTTCCATCACCGATGTTGGGAGTACTTGATCTCGTGAGAGGGCTTCGGCCCGGAGGAGAACACTTGGGAGTTCGCCTCCAATATCTTAGACAAATCCCTTCTCTGCCAATTCCATCGAGATCATCCAGACAAGCCAAGTCCTTCGGGGAGGGGGCGTAAGGGGGGGGGGGGTACTGTTGGGAAACCCGGCTGCGGGCAGCCGCAACTGGTTCCCCCTTCTCTTACCGGCAGATGCCAGCACTCCCCGCTGCCTCCTTCACTCCAGCCTGGGCCGCTTCGGGGCCTTGCTGTGGTGTCCTCCCCACGAGGGAGATGCCACCGAGTTCTTCAGGGGACTCCGCCCCTTAGGTGCATGTGCGCATCGGCCCGGGATTTAAAGGGGCCGCGGCAGGAAACCTCGGCCCGGCCCCAAATCCCATGTCATAAACAGAGGCCTATTTAAGGCTGCCTCAGACTTCCTTGCTTTGCCTTGGCATCAAGTCGACTCTCCTGAGTAGGTAGTTGCTGTTCCTGACTCTCCACTCCAATGTTCCTGCTTGTTCCTGACTCCGTCCCTGTGTTCCTGCCTGCTCCAGCTCCATTCCTGTTCCTGTGGTTCTGCTCCTGCCTTTGGTTTTGACTTCGGTCTGCTGCCCACCCTGACCTTTGGCGTGTTCTCCGACTTCTGCTTGTCTTCTGCCTGCCCTGACCTCTGGCCTGGTTCCTCGTTTTGCACCTCCACTGCCCACCACAACTTCTGGACCATCTCTGCCTCTTCAGTCTTCTGCCAGCTTCGACTTGGACTGCCCACCGGACTTCCTCCGCCAGGAGACCTTCGCATAAGTCCTGCCGGCCCCGGCACCCAAGGGCTCCACCTGCGGGGAATATGGGCTAGTATAAGTGAATTTCCTGTTAGCTCTTCTAGTCCAGTTCCACCTCCCAGCTACGAGTGCCACTGTGGGTTCCTTCAGTGGATCTTCCAACTCTCAAGCCGGCTCAAGGGTCCCCTTCTCAACAATGCTTCTGTATCGCTCCAAGGTGCAACCTTATCTTGAGTATTGAATGTAGTTCTGATCACCACATCTCAAATAAGATGTATCATAATTAGAAAAGGTACAGAGAAAGGGAACCAAAATGTTAAGGGGGATAGAACGATTTCCCTATGAGGAAAGGCTAAAGAGGTTAGCACTTTTCACCTTGGAGAAGAGATGGCTGAAGGCAGATATGGTAGAGACTAAACAGCAGTCAATACAATAAAGGAACACTGATACAAATACATTTTAGATGATGCATTTGTTTACAGGATGTGCAAAGATTAATTAGAAGTTGAAGGTGTATTTATTTACATGTCATGCTCAATGTGATACTGAATAAATTCAAAGGTTTCTATGCTTCCTTGGTTGACCTCTTTTTTAAGATACAGAGAATGGCAACCAAAATGATAATGGGGATGGAACAATTCTCCAGTTAGGAAAGGCTCAAAAGGTTAGGACTCTTCAGACTGGAGAAGAGATAGCAGAGAAGAGATATGATAGAGGTCTAGAAAATAAAGAGTGGAGTGGAACGGGTAAATGCCAATCAGTTGTTTACTCTTTCAAAAAGTACAAAGACTAGGAGAGCCACAATAAAGTTACTAAGTGATACATTTAAAACTAATAAAAGAAAATATTTTTTTCCTTAATGCATAATTAAGCTCTGGAATTCATTGCCAGAGGATATGGTGAAAGATGTTGGTTTAGCTGCATTTTAAAAAGGTTTGGGCAAGTTCCTATAGGAAAAGTCCATAAACCATTACTGAGGTGGAGTTGGCTAAGCAACATGAGTTCCTGGGCTAAGCAACATGGAATCTATCTACCCTTAGGATCCTGCCAGATACTTGTGACCTGGATTGGCCACTGTTGGAAACTAGTGGACTGCCCTAGTATGTTCTTTTTTATATTTATTTTATATTTATATTTTATTGCATTTTTCATAATTCAGTTACAAAGAGGAAAAACACAGAACATATCCAATACAAAGTAATCTTAACAATAAACATGTTGATCTGTATTTCCCTCGTAGTACAAAACGAAATAAGAAAAATGGGGGAGAGATAAAAATTGAAAACAAATTCAAGTACACCAAGCGACAATACATCTAAATGAATCTAGCTACTATACACCACCATTCCTAAACCAGAAGACTACTACTTCATACTCTTATCAGAAATAAAAGTTTCCAGATGCAAAGGATCCATAAAAATAAACTTATTCCTCTAATGCTCAACCAAACATTTGCAAGGAAACTTAAGATAAAAACTTCCCCTCAAATCAAGAAAAAAGTATCAGTATCACATTATCCCTTTATTACTTGTGTGGATCTAGCTACATCAGAAAAAATGTGAATCTTCTAACCACAAAAGGAAAATTCTTTAAAAAAAATATATTTTTGATACACTCAATCCTTATTCTTCTCGGCTCAGAAAGAGACTAATAAAGTAGCCTTTACAGGAATATCTATAGAAGCTTCTAAGAAAGTAGATAAATTTGGGCTAACTACAGATAGAATATCCATTCCTCCCTCCTCTCTAGTATCCTTCTTATAATTAGGTAAATAATTTCTTTATCTAAAGAATAACTGAAAACATCATGATTGTACTTTTTAAACAGTTCAATAGGTGACAACAATATTGTGACAGGGAAGTTAAGAAAACATAAATTCTTAGCCCTCTTAAAGTTCCCTAAAGCTTCTATATGATTATGCAATAGAAAACTATCCTTAACAAAGGAAGAGCCAGATGCTTGCAATGTAGAAACCTGATTAGATAGAGTAGTTGAAGTTGCCTCAAGAGAGGTTATATGAGCCTCATAGTTTTCAATTTTCACATCTGAATCTCCCATTCATTTGGAAAACTGCTGGATTGAATTGGTTAAAGTCTTGTCCTTCTTAGCCAAAGCTCTCCAAACATCCATTATATCATCTCGGAAGGTTCTTCTAAATTTTTCAATAAAATAAAACATATTGTTGGGGAATATCTCATCTTCCATTGTAACATATGGGGGTGGAGGGAGTCACTGTACTTGAATCAGGTAGTTGTAATTCAGATGCCAAGATAGACTGATTTACAAGTTGTGGTGGAAGATTCTGTCCCAGGTTCAAAGAGGCACAAGAACTAATTGAGGCTTCTCCATTCATGCCCATTATGACTGGCTAATATTTAAAGAGTCATAAACTTGTTTATGTGGGGGTTTTCACATCAGTGTTCATATCAGGTGCCCTCATGAACATAAGAACATAAGATATGCTATACTGGGTCAGACCAAGGGTCCATCAAGCCCAGTATCCTGTTTCCAACCATGGCCAATCCAAATCACAGGTATCTGGCAAGTATCCAAACATTAGATACATCACAAGTTACTACTGCTAATTAATTACCATTATAGCAGTTTATGGATTTTTCCTCTAGGAACTTATCCAAATCTTTTCAAGCCCAGTTACACTAACTGCTGTAACCACATCCTCTGGCAATGAATTCCAGAGATTAACTATGCGCTAAGTGAAAAATAATTTTCTTCAATTTGTTTTAAATGAGTTACTTGCTACCTTCATGGAGTGACCCCTGGTCCTTCTATTATCTGAGAGAATAAATAACCAATTTACATTACCTTTTCAAGTCCTTTCATGATTTTGTAGACTTCTATCATATCCCCCCCTCAGACATCTTTTCTGCATACTGAAGAGCCCTAACTTTTTTAGCCTTTTCTCATAGGGCAGCCATTCCATGCCCCATATCATTTTGGTCGCCCTTCTCTGCACTTTCTCCAGTGCAGCTATATCCTTTTTTAAATTCGGTGACCAGAAGTGCACACAGTATTCAAGGTATGGTCTCACCATGGAGCGATAGAGGCATTATGACATCCTCCATTTTATTTGCCATTCCCTTCCTAATATTTCCTAACATTCTTTTTGCTTTTTTGATCACCACAGCACACTGAGCTGACGATTTCAATGTATTATCCACTATGATGCCTAGATTTCTTTCCTGGCTGTTAACTCCTAAGATAGAACCTAATATTGTGTAACTACAGCAAGGGTTATTTTTCCCTATATACATCACTTTGCACTTGTCCATGTTAAATTTCATCTGCCATTTGGAAGCCCATCTTCCAGTCTCACAAGCTCCTCTTGCAATTCATCACAATCTGCTTAAGATTTAACTACTCTGCATAATTTTGTGTCATCCACAAATTTGATCACCTCACTCATCGTACCTCTTTCCAGATCATTTATAAATATATTAAAAAGCACCGGTCCAAGTACAGATCCCTGACGCACGCCATTGTTTACCTGAAAACTGACCATTTAATCTTACTCTCTGTTTCCTGTCTTTTAACCAGCTTGCAATCCATAAACGTACATCGCCTCCTATCCCATGACTTTTTAGTTTTTTTTAGAAGCCTCTCATGTGGGACTTTGTCGAACGCCTTCCAAAAATCCAACTATACCACATTTACCGGTTCACCTTTGTCCATATGATTATTCACTCCTTCAAAAAATTGTAGATTTGTGAGGCAAGACTTCCCTAGGGTAAATCCATGATGGCTGTGTCCTATCATACCATGTCTATCTAAATGTTTTGTGATATTATTATTTATAACAGTTTCCACAATTTTTCCCAGCACTAAAGTCAGACTCATCAGCCTATAGGTTCCCGGATCACCCCTGGATCTCTTTTTAAATATAGGAGTTACATTGGCAATCTTCCAATCTTCAGGTACATCAGATTATTTTAATGATAAGTTACAAATTAATTGAAATAGGTCTGAAATTTTGTTTTCAGTTCTTTCAGAACCCTGTGGTGTATACCATCTGGTCCAGGTATTTACTGCTCTTCAGTTTGTCAATCAGGCCTACCACATCTTCAAGGTTCACTGTGATTTGGTTCAATTGATCTGAATCATCACCCATGAAAACCTTCTCCGGAACGAGTATCTCTCCAACATCCTCTTCAGTAAACACCGAAGCAAAGAAATCATTTAATCTTTCCGTGATGGCCTTATCTTCTTTAAGTGCCCCTTTAACACCGACTCCCTTGCAGGCTTTCTGCTTCAGATATATTTTTTAAAGTATTTATTGTGAGTTTTGGCCTCTATGGCCAACTTCTTTTCAAATTCTCTCTTAGTCTGTCTTATCAATGTCTTACATTTAACTTGCCAATGCTTATGCTTTATCCTATTTTCTTCTGATGGATCCGTCTTCCAATTTTTGAATGAAGATCTTTTGGCTAAAATAACCTCTTTCACCTCACCTTTTAACCATGCTGGTAATCGTTTTGCCTTCCTTCCACTTTTCTTAATGTGTGGAATACATCTGGACTGTGCTTCTAGGATGGAATTTTTTTACAATGTCCACACCTGTTGCACACTTAACTTTTGTAGCTGCACCTTTCAGTTTTTTTCTATTTTTCTGATTTTATCAAAGTTTCCCTTTTGAAAGTTTAGCACCAGAACTCTGGATTTACTTACTGTCCTCCTTCTAGTCATTAATTCAAATGTGATCATATTATAGTCACTATTGCCAAGCAGCCCTACCACCGTTACCTCTCTCACCAGATCCTAGTCTCCACTGAGAATTAGATCTAACATTGCTCCCCCTCTTATTGATTCCTGAAACTATTGCTCCATAAAACTGTCATTTATTAAATCCAGGAATTTTATCTCTCTAGCATGCCCTGATGTTTCACTTACCCAATCAACATTGGGGTAATTGTAATCTCCCATTATTATGCACTACCAATTTGGTTATCTTCCCTGATTTCTCTTAGCATTTCACAGTCCGTCTCATCATTTTGGCCAGGTGGACAATAGTATACTCCTATCACTTTATTCTTACCCAACACACAAGGGAATTCTACCCATAAAGATTCGATTGTGCATTTAGTCTATGCCAACCTGGACATAAAGTGCCATCCCGCCACCAAGGTGCTCCTCTCTGTCATTGCGATATAATTTGTACCCCAGTGTAGCACTATCCCATTGGTTATCCTCTTCCACCATGTCTCTGAGATGCCAATTAAGTCTATGTCATCATTCAATGCTATATACTCTAATTTTCCCATCTTGCTTTTTAGACTTCTGGCATTAGCATACAAACAGTTCAAAGTGTGGGGTTTTTTTGTATTTACATTCTGCTTTTCAATCGACAGGGATAAATTAGAATCTTTTAGCTCAGATGAGTTTTTAATTATAGGCACTTGGACTACTTTTCTTATTATTGGAACCTCTCTGTTGAGATGTCCAATTCTAATGCTTCATTAGTATCCTTTGAAGGTAGCTCCCTCCAAACCGCGCACTACTGAGTGACTGTCTGCTTTCTCCTTTGTTCTAGTTTAAAAGCTGCTCTATCTCCTTTTTAAAGGTTAGTGCCAGCAGCCTGGTTCCAACCTGGTTCAGGTGAAGCCCATCCCTTCAAAAAAGACTCCCCCTTCCCCAGAAGGTTCTCCAGTTCCTTACAAAACTAAATCCCTCTTCCTTGCACCATCGTCTCATCCATGGATTAAGACTCCAGAGTTCTACCTGCCTTTGGGGACCTGTGCGTGGAACAGGGAGCATTTCAGAGAATGCTACCCTGGAGGTTCTGGATTTCAGCTTTCTACTTAAGAGCCTAAATTTTGCTTCCAGAACCTCCCTCCCACATTTTCCTATGTCGTTGGTGCCCACATGTACCACGACAGCCAGCTCCTCCCCAGCACTGTCTAAAATCCTATCTAGGTGACGCATGAGGTCCGCACCTTTGCACCAGTTAGGCATGTTAGCAGGCGATCCTCACACCCACCAGCCACCCAGTTGTCATCATTCCTAATAATTGAATCACCAATATGACGACTGACCTCACCCTTCTCTCCTGGGCAGTAGCCCTGGGAGACACATAATTGGTACGAGAGGACAATGCACCACCTGGAGAGCAGGTCCTTGCTACAGGATAATTTTCTGCTGCACCAGGTTGATGCTCTCCGATCATGAGACCTTCCTCCTCCAAGGCAGCACCAGGGCTGCCAGTCTGGAGTTGGGACTTGGCTACTATGTCTCTGAAGGTCTCATCTATATACCTCTCTGTCTGCCTCAGCTCCTCCAGGTCTGCCACTCTAGCTTCCAGAGATCAAACTCGTTCTCTGAGAGGTAGGAGCTCTTTGCATCGGATGCACATGTATAATTTATCACTGGCGGGTAAAAAATCATATATGTGACGCTCGATACAGAAGACTGGGAGGCCCCCCTCTTGCTGCTGGACTGCTGTCTTCATCTTAAATTTGTTCTTAAATTTGTTTTAGGTTGCTATGGAAATAGGAATGCATACAATTAGGGTCCTTTAAATGTATTAGTGTATTCACTATATATCTGGTAGTCACCTTCAAGGGAATGATCAAACTCTTGATAAGGTGTGGGGAATTTCAGAGTTTAAGTTAAAAGGCTGATTTTTAAAAAAATGTTAAGTGTGAAAGTGACACCTGCTTATAAATTAAAGGATGAGCTAGGGGTGGATGGGAGAGAGGTAGGAGGGTTGGGAAATACAAACACACAAACTTCTGTTTGTTGCCTGCCTTTCTGACTACCCATTTAAAACAAAACACACAAACTTCTGTTTGTGCCTGACTTTGAGACTACCTATTTAAAACAAAACACATGAACACACAAGATAATATACCCAATAGTTTACTTTTACCGAATACTTTTTAGTTTTAAAAATGTCTCCAAGCAGTACTTACTGATTCTTTCCAGCAACCAGCAAAGTGATCCTCTCCTCTCAGTCCTTCCATGGTTTTTTGAAACAGTAATTTGTCATTGTTTAAAAATACCATCTTGGAAACCCAGATCAGATATATGCCACACATTAAAAAAGGTGGAATGAATTTTTTCCAATTATGTTCTGAGCAGGGAAGCAGACGCCCAACCAAGATCCTATTGAAATTAAGAGAGTTCCACATTTCTGTAGAGTTTTACTTGCTTTCCTCAGTGATGCTAGACTTCTGGAGCTGAAGCTTTATTTTCTTATATTTCATCTGAATTGGATTACTCATTCTTCATGTACTGATTTTCCAATTTCTTGCAGTTTTCATCATGTTGTGGACTATGATGCTATTACTGCCATTAGCCTTGAATTTTTTTAGACTCTTACAATGTTTTTTCTCATATTTTTCTTTGTTCTGTGGCTCTTGCTGGACTTCATTTTGGGTGTTTGGCTTGTGGAGGGAGTGGGGAGAGGAAAGTGGATATTAGATGGGTAATGGGAGTTAAATTTCAGATTGATACACCCCTCTGGCCTCGATTGCCATCCCATCAAAAGGGTTTAGGGTTGTTCGTATAATTTGGGGGTGATAGTTGGGTTGGGTTTAGAGTGTTAAGTTTCAGGTTAGAGTGTTTCTTTTTAGCAGTTGTGATGTTCTGTTTAGTTTGTTAAGGCTTAAGTCTGGGAAGATAGGTACTTGGAGTAATTGGCATACCAATCAGAATGAAAATGAAAAGCATGGAGTTAACTTCTTGTACAATTTAAGAAGGTTTCACATTTCTCACAGAAGAATTATTCTCTTTCCGGGCAAGTAGTATTCTGAGATCTGTATAGGCACTTTATGTGCCAGATTGCGTACTAAGACATTATTCTCTGATATAGAAATGTACGTTTTCATACGAGTCTAACAGCTAATTGCATCTGTTTACATGTCAGAGGGATTTCATCTCCTATTAAAAGGATTCAATTTGCATGCAGGAATAAAGCTCAGATTTTAATGCTGCAAGAAACATATCTTACAAATCTGGAACATGAAAAGTAAAAATATAGATGGGTTGGGCACATGTATTACTCCTCTCCTATAATTCTAAGAGTAGGAGAGTTTGCATTTTTGTTGATAAAAATTTACCCTTAACTGTTCATTGCTCCCTGACTGATACTTGAGAGATATGTTGAATGTTCTTTATAGTCAGTTAATTTTACATTGGTTAATGTGTCTGGCCCTAATTTTGAGCAAATGGAGTTTTTGAAAACACTTATTGATGTTATTGTCCTTTTTGAGTTTGAATGTCTTTGCATTGGTGGTGATTAGAATGTTTGCCTGAAACATCAGTGCATAAAACATTCTTGTCTAAACATGGGTCTACTTCTGTTTCAGGTACTAAATACTAAATTGACACTTTTCATCTTTTTGATATATGGAGGTATCATCACCCATAGCAGACTTGATCACTTTCTGTGTATTCCCAATTTTGTCTCTATGATTAATGAGAGTGGTATGATTAGTTCTATAACTGATTACAATCCTATTGGAATTCATATTTCTTTTGATACTTTCAAGCCTAGAACCTTTTCATGGAGGGTAAATATCTCTCTTTTGGGCAATAAGCATTTCCCAACCCTTATCAGTCTCTGATTATGTGCCAACTCATAGATGGGAGCCTTTAAGGTACTTCTAAAGAGAAAGATAATTAGCTATGCAAGCTTTCCACAAAAAGAGCGTAGAAGGAAGCCTGACAATCTCATGGCTAAAATTAGAGAACTGGAAGCTCAGCACAAAAAGGATTGCTTGGATCAAACTTTGAAGTTGTCGGAAATGAATAGGAGAGGATGTGGGAAAAATAGAAAAGGCCCTAAAATAGACTAAATTAAAATCTTAGGACTATGGTGTTAAGCCTGGAGCTTTTTTGGTCTGAGCTGTTAAAAAAAAGGCCTGTGGGTTGGATATTAATCATATTAGGAAACAATCTGGTGAAACCACCTCTGACCCTTTGGAAACTGAAAGTTTATTTTGTCAGTACTTCTATAATATATCTATAAAGATCCTCTCTTGGATGGTAAGATGTTATTAGAGAGTTTCTAAACCAGTTAGGCCTGCCTAAACTTCAAGACACCTAGAAAGACTAGTTATCAATTCCCATGTCACTGCTTGAAATCCAGACAGCGATTAAGGCACTTTGCCTGATGTTGCTCCTTTCCTTTACAGATATTTAATGCCATTGGAGTACAAGCGTCAACATTAGGAGCTATGGCAGTATTTCTTTAATCAATAAAAAGGAGAGGAATGTATTGGACTGTAGCTCATATCAGCCTATTTCTCTCTTATACTCTGATATTAAAATATTGGCCAAAGTGTTGCAATTACGATTGCAAACTATTTTAATAAGTGTAATACATAATGATTAGACAAGATTTGTTAAGGAGAGTGTGTCCACTTCCAATACCAGGAGACTGTTTAATATATTACATATGTCTAAGAGAAAGGGTATTTCTCCTAGGACAAGCAGGATGATAGTCCTCACAGATGGATGACATCATCAGATGGAGCCCAGAACGGAAAACGTTTGTCAAAGTTTCTAGAACTTTGACTGGCACACTGAGCATGCCACTATCCATGCATCCACACGGGGTCTCCCTTCAGTCTCTTTTTTTCCACGGTGTTAGTTGCCTCTCAGTTTAGAGCTCTGCTCTTGTACTGAATTTTTTCTTCAGTTTTTTCAATTTTTCAGCATTGGGTCCCCCTTCTCTGGTTGGTGTCCCTCCAATGGTGTGGTAGGTTTATTTTTACCTTCTTTGCCGTCGATTCCCGGCATGTCGCTCCTTGGTGGCCGCCAGCTATCGACCGCTCGTTGGCTGTTTTTCATGGCATCGTCCAGTTTTCAGAAGTGCTCCCAGTGCCCGCAGACCATGTCAATTACTGATCCACGTGAGGTTTGTATCTTCTGCCTGGGGCGTTGCCTCCTACCAATTGTATATCACCCAATACAACTGGAACCTATGAGTGCCTGCCACAGCAGCAACAAGTGCATTCTCTGCAGTGGTACAGCAGGGTCTGGAGGCAGGAAAACATGAGGTGAGATCCACCTATGATATCTTCAAGACAGTGGAAAGAGTAGCTGCAGTAGGCATTAGTGCCCGCAGGATGGCTCCGCACCCGAACCTTCGGCCGGAGGTCCAGGAGAAGCTGGCTGATCTGCCCTGCACGGGAGAGGATCTCTTTGGGGACAAGGTCAGGGATGCTGTAGCCCAATTGAAGGACCACCATGAAGACCCTTCAACAGCTATCAGCTAGCGCTTCCGATCCACCATCCTTCATGAGGGAGTCCTTGCGATAAGGCTTGAGGAAATCCTTCTACCATCAAAGGAAGTATTACCCTCCTGCCTTACAGGTTCGTATACCCCACACTGGTTCTAGGGGTCGTTCTCACCCGCAATGGACTCCCTGGCCTCAGCAAGCCCCCCAGCAGAGCCCCACCATGGGGTTTTGAATGGGAGCAAGGGAGCATGAGTCAGCCTGTCAAACCCCCAGCATCCTGCCCTCCAGTTGGGGGCAGGTTACTTCACTTCGCCCACTGCTGGCCACTCATTACGTCAGATGAGTTGGTTCTCACAATCATCCACCAGGGGTATTGGCTGAATTTCAGGGACGTCCCTGCGGACTTTCCCCCATGTCCATTGTGGGGTTCGTCAGCTCAGGAATCTATATATCAGATAAACTTCCTGGAGCTTCAGGCAATTTGTTATGCTGTTTGGGCGTTTCGAGACCGCTGGTCCCACAAGGCGGTCCTGATTCAGACAGATTATCAGGTAGCAATGTGGTATATCAACAAACAGGGAGGCATGGGATCATTCCTCCTCTGTCAGGAGGTGGTACAGATCTGGTCCTGGGCTCTGTCACAGGGCAATACCCTGAGAGCGATATATCTGGCCGGAGCAATGAACATGGTGGCAGACCGCCTGAGTCACATGTTTCAGCCACACGAATGGTCACTGAATCCGGCAGTGGCAGCCCAGCTTTTCAACCAGTGGGGAACTCTGGACATGGATCTCTTTGCCTCCCCGTGCAAATGCAAGGTGAACAACTTCTGTTCCCTATTCAGCACAGACGGACTTCCAGCCTTGGACGCCTTTGCCCAGCATTGGAGCACAGGTCTCCTGTACGTGTATCCTCCTCTTCTGCTGGTCATGAAGACTCTCCTGAAGCTCCAGCAAGACTGGGGGACCATGATTATCGTGGCCCCCTACTGGCCCAGACAAGTCTGGTTTCCACTCCTTCAGGACCTGTCAATCAGAGAACCTATCAGTCTGGGGACTGTGCCCGATCTGATAACGCAGGATCAGGGCAGACTGCACCATCCAAACCTCTGCGCATTAGTCTTAAAGGCCTGGATGTTGAGCGCCTAGTCCTGCAGCCCCTGGACCTATCTGACAATGTGTCTCAGATGCTGGTAGCTTTCAGGAAGCCTTCCATCAGGAAGTCTTTTCTACTGAAGTGGAGGAGATTTTCCATCTGATGTGAGGGTTATGGCTTAGATCCATTCACCTGCCCCACTATGAGGTTGTTGGGCTATTTATGGCAACTCTCCAACATTGGGCTAAAAACCACCTTGGTCAGGGTCCACTTGAGCGTTGTCAGCACTTACTATCAGGGTATTGCTGGCACGCCTATCTCTGTGCAGCCCATAGTAGGACGCTTTATGCGGGGCCTACTTCAACTGAAGCCCCCACCTCCGGCCTCCTGCTGCATCCTGGGACCTCAACATTGTGTTAGGCTCCAAAGGATCTTGCATTAGCTGTGCTATGAGCTCCTGCAGTTTGAAGTTCCTCACCTGGAAGATTATATTCCTGGTGGTGATCACTTTGGCTCGTAGGGTTAGTGAACTTCAGGCTTTGGTTACATACCCACCCTACACGAAGTTCTTCCATGAAGGGTGGTCCTACTTACGCATCCCAAGTTCCTGCCTAGGGTGGTGACTGATTTTCATAATCAGTCTATTGTTCTGCCCACCTTTTTTCCGAGGCCCCATTCACACCAGGGCGAACGGGCTCTACACACGTTGGATTGCAAGTGGGCTTTAGCCTTTTATTTGGAACACACAGCAGGCCACAGCCAATCCACTCAACTCTTCATATCTTTAGACAAGAATAGATTAGGAGTTGCGTTGGGCAAACAAACTCTATGCAATTGGCTAGCAGATTCTATCTCCTTCTGCTATGCATAAGCAGGCCTTCAGCTGGGAGGCCAAGTCAAAGCTCACTCTGTGAGGGCTATGGTGGCGTCAGTAGCCCACTTATGGGCTGTTCCCATCACTGACATTTGCAGGGCTGCAACGTGGAGTTCTCTACACACATTCGCAGCCCACTACTACTGCTTGGACAAGGATGGTCAGGAAGTCAGTAGCATTGGCCAATCTGTCCTTTGCAACCTCTTCCAGGCTTAAACCCAACTCTCCCTACCTAAGGCCCGTAGTTTGGGATCAGGCTGTCTCCCTATCTTACCAACAACACCACAGTTGTTTTGTCCCGTTGACTCCTGGGTCAGTGCCGGTTGGTCATACTCGTTGCCGGGAACATCCTGTAGATTGGTATTCACCCATCTGGGAGGACTACCATCCTGCTTGTCCTAGGAGAAAGCAGAGTTGCTTACTTGTAACAGGTGTTTTCCTAGGACAGCGGGATGGTAGTGCTCAGGAAACCTGTCTGCCACTCCACGGAGTTGAGTTCTCCTGCGGTTTTATTTTAATTTTTTCATTCGTGAATTCTATGTTACGAGACTGAAGGGGGACCCCATGTGGATGTGCGGATAATGACATGCTGGGCATGCTCAGTGTGCCAGTCAAAGTTCTAGAAACTTTGACAAAAGTTTTCCGTGCCAGGCTCCATCTTATGATGTCACCCATCTGTGAGGACTAACATCCTGCTGTTCTAGGAGAACACCTGTTACATGTAAGCAACTCTGCTTTCTGGTTTCATTATAGAAACATAGGAACATGATGGCAGAAAAAGACTGTATGGCCCATCTAATCTGCCCATCCTTAGATGCTGAAAAAGCTTTTGACCAGTTTTCATGACACTTTTTATTTGAAGTATTAGCATATGCCGGCCTACCTGATAAGTTTATAGCCTGGATTGTGCACCTTAATGATTCCCTCTATTCTTTTATCAGAATAGTTAAAGGTACTAGGCAAGGGTTTCCTCTGAACCCACTACTTTTTTACCTTGACATTGAGCCCTTGGCGCAGACAAAACCTTGGTATTAAGGGTATTTATCTTGGGAAAGGACGGGAGTATAAGATATCTCTGTATGCAGATGATGTCTTGGTCTAACAGCCTCTCAGGTGTCTGGTCCAGGTTTTTTGGATATTCTATCAGTTTATGGTGCTTTGGCAGGATATAGAGATAACTCTGATAAATCAAAATTGTTCCCTAGTGGTGCTCAGATGATAATTCTTCATTACTTGTCCATTTTCAGGGTTATAAAGGATGGTCTTAAGTATTTTGGCATTTTAATTTAAAGATTTATTCTCAAAGAACTTTGATATCATTCTTAGCAAAATAAAACAATATTTGCTAGCTTGGGAAGACTTGGTTTTCTCCTGGGTGGGCAGAATCAATTTATTAAAAAATGAATGTTCTACCAAAGTTACTACACTTATTTCAGCACGTCTGTGTACTATTCCTGCTAGAGTATTTGTTGATTTGCACAGCTTAATAACTAGATTTATTTGGCAAGATAAAAAGCATGAATAAGGTTAATCCAGATCTGGAATATAAACATCAGATAAATAAAAAAACAGAGAGTCATGGTTCTACCTAATTTAAGGATTTACTACTGGGCAGCAGAGTTGGTATGTCTGAAAGCATGGTTTAGATATAACGATGTTACCTGACTTTTGTTGGAAAGGGAGACAGCTGATGTGTACAATCTGGCCACATTGTTGTTCTTGCCTTCTGATTCCCCTGTTTGTAGAAGGGTGAGTAGAAACAGTCCCATTCTTGTGCATACCCTGCAGATCTGGAGGCAGGGTAAGCCAAGGAAGCTTTATCCCCAGTTTCTCCTATATATGTGAATTCTAGTATTTTGGGATGTACTTTCTCCCTAATTTTAGATAGTGGAGGGACAAATGCCTTGTTTTTGTTGCTCAGCTTTGGGATGATAACAATTTCCAGACCTTTCAAGTCTCGGTACAAGCTTTTACGTTACCTACATTAAGAAAAGCATCAGTCAGTCTGGTTGGCAAAACCTTTGTGGTCACTGAATGGAATGAAGGATTTCTTGAGTGATATTGTATTGCGGCTATATATTGGGCTATACTTAAAAGGTAGATTTGGGCAAGCAACAGCATACATTTTACTACATAAATGGAATGAGGACCTGGGTACTGCCTTAGATGTTAGAACCTGGAAGGGTATCTGGACCTCTGCACATCATATTTTTATCTGCAATGGGTGGGTTAAACTTATAGTCAAATTGTTGCACAGAACCTATCATACCCCCATATTTTACTCTAAACGTTTTCCTGAATCAAATACAATATGTTGGAGATGATGTGGTGAGAGAGGCACATATTTACACATGTGGTGGCACTGCTAGAGGGTTCCACAGCTCTGGTCCAACATAACACAGGGAATTGCAGATATTGTAGGCCTCCTTATACATATTATGCCACTGTTAGGTCTTTTGAGTTCATGGGAGAGTACATTTCAGTGTCATTGCAGCTTATCACCCACGGGAGGACAGAGCATCTATCTCTCCACTCTTTAGTGTCAAAGTTCATAAAGGGACTGTAGCACTCAAAGCCCCCAATCAGTAAACCACCAGTGCCATGGGACCTCAATGTATTCCAGCTCAGCTTATGAAACCTTCCTTCGAATCTCTCGAGTTGGTGAACCTGAAGGTGTACATAAAGGAGAAAAAGGCTCTTCACTCCTTGGATTGTAAGAATGTCCTAGCATATTATCTCAAGGCATCAACCTCACCGTCAAGTCTCTCAACTCTTGTTGTCCTTTGATCCCAATAAACTGGGAAGGCAGTGGCCAAAAGAACTATTTCTAATTGGCTAGCAGACTCTATTAAGGATCATCAAGTATGAGCAATGGTGACTTCAGTGGCTCATCTGAGAGCTACTTTGATTGAATACTTCTGCAAAGCTTCTTCTTGGTCATCTGTTCACATCATTATGTCCCACTACTGTCTGGACAGTATGTCCCAAAGAGACAGTACCTTTGGGTGACTAATTTCCATGCAGCCTGTTCAGGCAATGGTCCGCTTTCTACTAAGTAGGGTCTGGGTTGTCTGTTAAGTAGTTACTCGGCAAGTCAACCCTCAGTTTGGGACTCCCCACTGGTTATGGCTGATTTAATACTGCTTGTAGACGGAGAAAATAAAGTTGCATACCTGAAACCATGGCTCTCCATAAACAGTAGGATAAATCAGCCATACATGTATTACTGCCCACCTCCCTGGAGAGTCAACTATTCAGCTAAATGAGGGGCTCACAAGGCAGCAACTATGTGCAAGAATTCCCAGCATGCTCAGAAAGACCTCTGAGCTCTAATTGCTGGGTCTGTGTCAGGGCCATTCGATGATGTCCCCTACACATTATGGCTGATTCATCCTGCTGTCTACAGAGAACGCAGGTTACAGGTATGCAATTTTGCTTTATGCACATAAAATGTATTTTATGCAAGTTTTCTGCACACAATTTCTGATGAACACAGATTTTATGTTCATAACTCATGTTTTATGAGCACAGCATTTAGAAACATAAGTTGTGCCCCTAACTCATTATGTGTACAACTTATAAGAGTATAAATCATGGTTTCTGCACAATGTGCACAAACTGTTTTGTTCCCTAAATCCTAGTTTGTGTGCATAAATTATGTTCCTTAAGCATAAATGATGGTTTGTGCATATTTAACATGATTTATATGTGCTATTCATTTTTTTCATCATATTTTTTTCCATTTAACTTTTAGGGTTAAACAATTTTTTTTTAACTCCAGAGCATTTGCATACTATTAGCTTACGGCATCAGGAGTGAACTTTGTTTTCGCGAGTGCATTAGGAAAATGTGTGTTGAAATACAGCACATATTTTTTATTCCTCTCCTATTATATGGGGACCTCTGTTAGGGAACATCTGTGGGCATGCACTGCTTCTTGATCAGCTCTGTAGAGGTTAAGACACCATTAGGAAGGGAAGAAAAGTTCTCTTCGTGTGCCCCTGGTTTTAACATTGAAAGGAGATTGAAGCATGGACAGAAGTATAGCTGTGGGTTATGATTCAAGTGAAAGCTGTAGATATCCATTTTAGATGTATTTGGAGGTAAAAAGTACATTTTTCTTTTTGAGGATGCTCAACCACACTATATCTAGAAGTGGTATTTCAGCCTAATCAGTATTTTGAGTCAGTTAGGGTAAAATGCTACAGTGCCCTTGAGCACAGACGCAGTATATTCAATATCAAGTAGGTTGGAGAAAAGCAGCAGAGCATATGCAGACTCCCAGGTACAGAAGAATTTGGTTGAATGCTGATGATATTGGGATCCCACCAAACCAATCATTCTATTCATCTCCAGTATAGAAAAGCAAAGGTTCTCTCTGAAAAAACATGTACCTAAACTCTAGATCCATACTGTGGGGGGGGGGGGGGGGGGGGATATCTGTTTACGTTATCCTCATGTAGTGTCAGTTTGCATGCTGGCATTTGTCGGCAGGGCACTGCACTCAGCTGCTCAGAATGAGCGCTTATTTATTACCAGGGTGTGCATTGATGAGATCTAAAACTGTTTCCCATGCAAGTGTTGCATTGTCACCAGCCTGACAAATCGAGTGTGATTCAGCAGCAGCAGCAAGAGAGCTTGTACCCATTCACCCCCTCCCCTCCCCTTCTCACGCAGATCAAGGGTGCTCTTTCAATTTGTCAGGAAATTAGCGGCCCCTCCATCACGGTTAATTGTCTTCAATTGCTCCACATTAATTATTAACTTTTCTCAATAGCAGCATCTGTGTGGGTTATTAAAGAATAAGAGGAAACCGCCAGGCTCTGCGTCTCATATTGAGCCAGCGTCCATCCTCACTTCCCTTCTCCCCCCCTTCTCTGTCTCTAGTTTTCCCTTCTTACTTTTTTGTTTTTCTCGACTTCTCATTCTTTCTTTCTCACCCCATTCTTCTCCTGCCTTTGTTCTTTCTTGCTTTGTATCTCTTTCCTTGAATCCTCATTTTGTTACCTTTTTGTTCAGTCTTCTTGTCTTTCACTTCCTTTCCTATCTCTCCTCCCTCTTATTTTCTCTTTCCCTAATCTATTCCTTCTTTTTTTCTGTGTTTCTCTTCTTTTTTTTTTCTTTTCTGTTACATTCCTTTTGCTGTCTGGATGAGAACAGGATGACCATATAAACTTTTCTATTTCTTCCTTTTGGTTTCCCCTTTCCTCATATTTTTGCGACTCCCAACACTTGTTTGAATTCTGCTATTCATCTTTTCACCTTAGTATCCAAGGATGGGGAGGAGGGGCAAGCCTCTTCCTAAGATGAATCAATTTACATTTCTTATTATTATTTATTAGGCTTAATGAATTGCAATTCTTACATAAGTATATCAATGCGATGTACATAAATTAAAAAATAAACATACCAAACATTAAATCTAAAACTAAAATTAAAATTAAAAACTTGACTTAAAAAACCAATGAAAATAAAAGAAGATAAAAAAGCAGATAGTAAACTATAGAAAGTAACATTAAGTATCTGTATAAATACTTAGAACATAGATATCTGTAAAATCAGAGGAGCAAATCATCTTGGAAGGCCTTTGTGAAAAGGAAGGTTTTAAGGAACTTCCTAAATATGGCATAGGTTTTCTCAAGGCTTAACGCCAAAGGAAGAGTTCCAAAGACTGGGTGCCAGATAAGAAAAGCAGATTTCACGAGTGTGTTCCAGTCTTATCAGTTTAGGTGAGGGGAGGCCCAGAAGCTCTAGTTGTGAGGAATGTAGAGTACTTATCGGTAAATATGGGAAAAGAAGATTGGACAAATATCATTATTTTTGTCATGCAATTTGAACAAATAATATTATTTTTGTCATGCATTCATCAGACCTCTTATGAAGTTTGACCTTGTCACCTCTGACATACCTGAAGTCTGTGGCCTCAGGAGGAATGTAAGGTGACTCTTAATGATGGTTCCACCTTCTGTAGTACTGATGCCACTGGGTCACCACTAGTAGCATCCTCTCTTCAAGACTATATGCATGCAGAAATCTGGAAAAAAGGAGATTTGGAAGAAAAATTGGGCAGTCTCTTTGGCCAAATAAGAGGGAATTTCTGACTACTATAGAAGGGGACTTATAACTGAAATTCATGGGACACTAGAAGGAGAAATAGGAGTTCACATTTGATATATCAAAGCTCACAGTAATGTGCAGAAAACTAAACAAAACAGCCATTTTTAGGTTTAAAAAAGTATTGCTGTGTTAAAAAACATGCAGTATATACTCAGAAAAATCAGTTTCTGAGGTGGAAAATTGGGTTGATGACACAGGAGCTAAAAGAAAGGCATCTAGTACCGAAACTAAATAGATACTCTGAAGGAATGGGGTTCTCATGAAATGTTGGCAGTAAATCTGATAAAAAAAAAATTGAAGCAATTTAATGGTCCTGGCTAGGAACATGATGAAAATAGAGCTACATTAGTGCATCTGTGGAGCAAAGGATAAATGTTAGGTTTGAATTCATCCCTAACACAAGGACAGGAGGAATTATTGGGCAGGGTTATGATGCATTAATGAAGCAGATGCTGGTAGAAATCTAGGGTAAGGTTATGGTGTATATTGAAAGAGCAGTTTGTGTGCATGTGTATGTAAAGAGAACTGAAGGGTAAGCTGGGATCAAATGAGTGAGTAAAGTATGCAGAGACATTGCTGGGCATCTAAATGATCCAGGACACAGGCCCATAAGCCCTCTCCTTTTCTCTCCTCCCCCCCCCCCCCCCCCCCCAAGATTTTGATACTTAATGATCAGCAGACTCCTCCTACCCACCCAAGAACAATCCTGCAAAAAACACATAATTGGATATCACAGTTTTAAATATTAAACTTTAAATGATCTCTGTTCTACGTTCCCATGCAGCTGTTTTCAAAGAGTCATCCTACATGTCCTATAACAGGGGAACTGTAAAAAGCCTACATGCTCAGAACCTAAAAAGCGCATACATAGATATGCATGTAGAAAGAAATCCAAGAATGTACTGAAATCCAGGATGAAAAAGCCGACTGGCTTAACACGGCACTGCGCATGCACGTACCACAAAGAAACCTGAGATCTGTAAATAAACTCTACTAACTGTCCCCTCTGTCAAATCAGCACATCTCACGCTAGTAAGGGAAAGAGCACTGTCACTGGCTGGTCCTGTACTCTGGAATACCATGCCACTCGAAATAAGACTACAGACAACTCTGAAATTATTCAAAACTAATCTGAAAACCTGGCTTTTTAAACAAGCATTTTATAAAGATAAAGAGAAGGAGATAAGGATGCACCAAGCTAGAAGTTATTAGTAACCTACAAAAGCACATTAATGTTACAATCAAACCGCCTAATTTGTTCCTAACAATCAGGATTAACTTACACACTTAGTTTATTATTTTAAATTGTTACCGTACTATGATGGCACACGAGTAATTTGTAATCTATACCACCCATATTTCTCTTTATCGTGCCCTTCTGTAAACCGTTGTGATGGTATTTAACTTAACGACGGTATAGAAAAATTTTTAAATAAATAAATATTTCTCAAAAGAGAGCTCCTAGGCAAGCTTGGATTCATTGGTAAAGCTGTTTTAAGTTTAGGGATGAGAGGGCAAGGTTGCATTTAGAAAGAAGTTCAGGACAAGGTTAGGTTGCATTAATGAAGGTAAATGTGTGTCAAATGTTCTCAGATGGTAGGTATCTATTGCATTAAAGTAGCAGTGTGTGCTGTGTGTGCTGCATGTGGAATGGCTTAGATCCATTGGTGAAGCACTGTGCATGTGTATGCGTTTCTAGAAAGAAGTCCAGAGCTGAATGAATACGGTGACTGAGTTCCTTCTTATTAGGAGAAGATGAATACTCCAGGACCAGATTCTGAACTATGTATAGCAGGTTTTATGTTGGTGGAGACGGTGGGAGGGAGGGGGGAGAGGAGGGGATTTGGATTCAGACAACAACCAACACAGGCCCCAGGTTTTATGGTCTGGGGTACTGATACGTAAGGGAAAAAACACAGGACTGCTTCTACGGCCAAGTCCAAAAGCAAATCATGTCAAGTAGCATGGTCTTCATTTTCAAGAAGGCTCCTCACCCAGTAAAATTGTTGTTAGCAGTAAATTTTTATGAGTTTGACAGTTGCTTGGTTTTGATTGAACATATTACTACCCTTATCATAAGAATTGGAGGAACTGCACAGAGAGGCAGTTACTACCCTTAAGAGAAACATGGGGGTAACCTGCACTATGCGGCAGATTCTACTAGAAGAAGTTTGCTGGGCAGACTGGATGGACCATTTGGTCCTTTTCTGCCCTCATTACTATGTTACTATGTTAACTCAGGGATAGTTGCTGAAGGAACATGGAGTCATTGCTTCTTTTTATCTCAGAAGACAGTATTCCCTTCAGGACAGGGCTGGGGTGCATTTCTGAAATGGGATAGGGCAGAGGCATAGGCATAGCTATGAGGGACTTCAGTTGGCCTCTGCCCTCTCACATTTTGCTGAGGCTCCCTCCCCTAGCAGCAGGATCATGTCAAAATCTGAGTCAACCCTTAAAGGTGCAGCAGTTAGAAGGCCTGGAATCACTCCTAGCTAATGATCACCTGCCCTTTAAGAAAACTAACTTGTACAAGGAAGCAACACTGCCCTTAGACTAGTCTTTGAGGCTGTCAAAGACTTTGCTTTTGGAAGTTAATTATATCTCCTTTTCTCAGCACCTTAAAACTTCAGGAATGCCTGGCCTGGCTGAAAGCCTGTTTATCTAATTGCTTCATAGCAGAACATAAGAACATAAGAAATTGCCATGCTGGGTCAGACCAAGAGTCCATCAAGCCCAGCATCTTGTTTCCAACAGAGGCCAAAACCAGGCCACAAGAACCTGGCAATTACCCAAACACTAAGAAGATCCCATGCCACTGATGCAATTAATAGCAGAGAGATTAACACTTGCATAAAGTAGCCAGGGCAAAGAGAGAGTGAAAAGAGTGACAGTACAGAGTATTGCCAGAAAAGGGTTTTGTAGCTACTGCCATGAAAACTCAGATAGGATGGGGGTGGAGTAGTGGGCTAGCACAGTGCCCCCCATGTTAACCTTGGGACCTCCTTCAAAGTTCAGTTCTGGCTAAGCCCCTGGGGCAGGGTACAGAGCTAAATGCACATGGAGAGAAATCCTATCACACTTTTTAAAAGAGTAGTTTGAAATGTATAGTGATTTTGAAGATAACACTAGTGGAGCAAGGTGGGGGTCAACAGTGGAACAGAGGTAAAGATGAACAAAAAGTGTTCTAGACCTAAAACAGGAAATGAATGATAAAAACTTTCTTCATCTTTATCTGACGTAGGCACTATTTCTCTGGCAAAGAATACGTCACTAGGCTTCTCCCATTAAAAAAAAAATAAAGGACAGCTGTAGATTGGCCAACAGCTTTATTTGTGGCGGACTTCTTGTTTTTCCTTGCTTTGATAAATGGCTCCATTAAATAAAGCCTTTTCCTTCAGGGCTCTGAGTATTAATCTGAGTGCACAGCCTGGAGATAAATTCACTGTCATAAACCATTAAAGGCAGAATCACAGCACAGCTTGCTTATAGCACTCAACTGCAGAGGCTGCAGCAAGAGTCACTGAAACTGGAGTCCCAGGCACTCTGCAGCCACTCTGTTCTGGCACAGGCAGGACTAAAAACACACAGTTACATGCATGAGCATGCACATTCTGTGTGTGTGTGTGTGTGTGTACAGACAGAGCTTCTGATTTTAGGGTTTAACCAATAAACACAGAAAAAAATATATCCTCTATGAAAAGAACACAAGACAGGCGTGCTTACTGGATAAAAACTGGGGAAACCCCAGTCCTCGCCCCCCCCCCTTGCATGCTTTGGATCCTCCAGTCTGTTTTCTGTGCCGAAAACCCCTTAGCTGCACAATACCAGGCTAATTTTAAAATGATGCAACAAATCAAGAGCGTTAGCTCAATCGCTGGAATGTTGAAACTTTTCTGATTGTTTTTAATAAGGTTTGTTGTAGAATAATTTATAAAAAAAATTTTTGATTGAGTTTTTTGAATTAAATTCTTTGTGACACCTACTCTATGTGGATATTATTTAAATGTTGCTTTTTAGTTTAAGTATGATACATTTGTAAATATAAATATAAAGGAATTGGAGGGAAGTTTCATATAAATTCGTAGGTGTCTCTGCACCACGAGTGTGTGGTATTATAATCATTAACGATCCCCCGCCTCCTATGTGAATTTTTTAAAACATTTTTTTACTAGAGATTCCTTCACCTCTGTGAACCTCTTCCGTGTAGTGAGCACCCGGTAAATTATTTTATATACCTAAACGGTATTTGATGCCAAGAATTCTGTTGTCTATATAAATGGATTATAAGCTTTGAAAGAGTAAAATTCAGACTTCCCTTTAAGATGTCAGTTGGTTATATTGTCCAGATTTGAACGATGGTCCCGACACAGCCGATCCGTGTTTCAGACTGATTGTCTTTCTTCAGGGGCGTGAAACGTTGTAATGCAACCAACTTTTACGGAATCTGGATAAACTCCATTAGAAAATGCTCTGGCTGTCTTGGCTCTGGACGGTGTTGCTCTGGCTCCGTCTCCGGAAGAGTGGTTTGTGCGTTATACTGAACCCTTTTTATATGTCAGCAAGGGAGCTAAGATTGACCAATGACCATATGTTGATTTACTGACGTGATCACGCCGGAATAGTGCTGGCTAAAGGTACTCTCCGACCTGACAGGAAACTAGGTCTATACACTCGCGTGAGGCACCCTCAAATGTCGCGATCAGTGGCGTGTAAATGCCTATAACAGATGTCACTGAATAATAGCTGCGATTCTGAAGGACATGTATTATAACAGAGAGTTCCAATTTAGATCGTCATTCATTCCCCGAGGGGCTGATGTCTTGAGAGTGAAGATCCAAAATGCTTCTCGCTGATTAAGGAGAGCCCTGTCGTCCCCGCCTCTGGGCGGGGTTTCAAGATGTTCCAGGATCGTCCATTTCAAGTCAATGATCTTGTGTCCCTTGTCTGTCAGATGTTGCACCATAGGTGCCGTCAGCTTTGCTGTATTAAATCTGGACTTATGCTCACCTAGTCTCACCTTGACTGGTCTTGAGGTGCGGCCTATATACAGCTGTGGACACGGACAGATGATAACGTAAATTACGTTGCTGGATAAACAGTTGGTATTGTATTTGCGCCAAACTTTATATCCTGAAACAGGGTCTTCCCATTCTATACCATGGATGGTTTGGCCACACCATGCACAATTGCCACATGGTTGATGACCTATTAATGTTTCTTCTCGTTTGGCGATATTAATCTGTGCGTGTACTGTAAGGTCTCTTATGTTGCGACCCCGGGACATGGCGAATGTGGGCAATTCTTGAAATGTATCATGTATAGACAATATGTGCCAGTGTCGCCGTATAGCTGATTTGATGATGTTTGATGCATCCGATTGTTTTAGCACGCAAGTTAACCTTGTTTCCTGTTTACTAGGTTTGTACTGTAATAACGTATTGCGGTCACTGTACTTTGCTCTTTTATATGCTGCAGTAATGGCTTTTTGAGGATAACCTCTTACCAGGAATCGACTTGCTAGAATATCCGCTTGAGCTTCAAAATCCCTATTTGTAGAGCATATACGTTTGGCTCTGAAGTATTGACTGACTGGGAGACCCATTTTAAAGCCATATGAATGATGACTGGTGAACCTTAATAGGTTATTACGGTCTGTGGGTTTGCGGTGTATGGTTGTAAACAGTCTCCCATGTTCTATTCTGATGAGAACGTCCAAAAACGTGATAGTTGTTTTTGAGGACTGTGATGTGAACTGTAAATTGGGATCAACTGTGTTGATCCATTCTAAAAATGTGTGTAACTGTGGCTGGGGGCCATCCCAGATGAGGAAAAAGTCGTCTATGAAGCGGTACCAACATTTAATGTACTGCCACCAGATGGATGGATAAACTGACCCGCATTCTAAAAATGTGTGTAACTGTGGCTGGGGGCCATCCCAGATGAGGAAAACGTCGTCTATGAAGCGGTACCAACATTTAATGTACTGCCACCAGATGGATGGATAAACTGACCCGCAAATTTCACTTTTGGACCAAGGTCTTTCCTATGTTCCCTCTTCTAAACATTCAGCGTTTGACATTCGTATTACCATCCAGCGTTTCATACGCAAATTAAATTTGAGACTGTTCTTTTCAGATAAAGATACAATGGAGAATGACCCTTCAGTGGTTAAACCCAAATCCCATTGGATACCTCCGGGTCCTGTGGACCCGCACATACAAACGTTTCAGGCTCTAATATTGAAGGACCTGTCGGACTATGAAGCTCATCCACACAGACGCCAGCATAATCTTACATCAGAGCAACAGGATGCATTGGTTAGCCTGAACAGAATGACAGAAGTCGTTATAAAACCGGCTGACAAGGGGGGCGCCGTGGTTATACAGGACCGGTCAAAGTACATAGAAGACCTTACGGTTCATCTTAATGACAAAAAATATTATCAATCGGTCGATAGAGACCCCACAGAGTCTCTTAAAGAAAAAGTGCTGGAAATAGTGGAACATAACATCAGGTTAACTAGTAAAGAAAAAGCGTATCTCACTGTGCCTCATCCCAGGAAGCCAGTAATTTACTCGGTGCCAAAAATCCACAAAAGTTTATCAGCCCCTCCAATTAGACCCATAGTATCCCAAAACGGGTCTGTTCTCGAACCAATGGCTGATTTTATAGACAAGTTTCTGCAACCCTTTGTGGCAAAATCTCCTTCATTTATTAAGGATACAGCCCATTTTTTGAGAAATTTGGAAGCTCTTCAAATACATTGGGAGTCCATTAACATGATCACAATGGACATAAATTCGTTATACACCAATATCCCCCAAAATAGAGCCTTGGAGATTTTGGAAGCAACTCTGAGCCAACGATCATCATCAGAAAGAGTTCAAACGAATTTACTATTGAAGTTAGCAGAAACGGTGTTATATAATAACTACTTCTGGTTCGGAGACCAATGTTATCACCAGGTCCATGGTATACCCATGGGGTCCCCGTTAGCACCATCGGTCGCAAACCTTTATGTAACTCATTTTGAGTATACTCAAGTTTATCCATCCATCTGGTGGCAGTACATTAAATGTTGGTACCGCTTCATAGACGACTTTTTCCTCATCTGGGATGGCCCCCAGCCACAGTTACACACATTTTTAGAATGGATCAACACAGTTGATCCCAATTTACAGTTCACATCACAGTCCTCAAAAACAACTATCACGTTTTTGGACGTTCTCATCAGAATAGAACATGGGAGACTGTTTACAACCATACACCGCAAACCCACAGACCGTAATAACCTATTAAGGTTCACCAGTCATCATTCATATGGCTTTAAAATGGGTCTCCCAGTCAGTCAATACTTCAGAGCCAAACGTATATGCTCTACAAATAGGGATTTTGAAGCTCAAGCGGATATTCTAGCAAGTCGATTCCTGGTAAGAGGTTATCCTCAAAAAGCCATTACTGCAGCATATAAAAGAGCAAAGTACAGTGACCGCAATACGTTATTACAGTACAAACCTAGTAAACAGGAAACAAGGTTAACTTGCGTGCTAAAACAATCGGATGCATCAAACATCATCAAATCAGCTATACGGCGACACTGGCACATATTGTCTATACATGATACATTTCAAGAATTGCCCACATTCGCCATGTCCCGGGGTCGCAACATAAGAGACCTTACAGTACACGCACAGATTAATATCGCCAAACGAGAAGAAACATTAATAGGTCATCAACCATGTGGCAATTGTGCATGGTGTGGCCAAACCATCCATGGTATAGAATGGGAAGACCCTGTTTCAGGATATAAAGTTTGGCGCAAATACAATACCAACTGTTTATCCAGCAACGTAATTTACGTTATCATCTGTCCGTGTCCACAGCTGTATATAGGCCGCACCTCGAGACCAGTCAAGGTGAGACTAGGTGAGCATAAGTCCAGATTTAATACAGCAAAGCTGACGGCACCTATGGTGCAACATCTGACAGACAAGGGACACAAGATCATTGACTTGAAATGGACGATCCTGGAACATCTTGAAACCCCGACCAGAGGCGGGGACGACAAGGCTCTCCTTAATCAGCGAGAAGCATTTTGGATCTTCACTCAAGACATCAGCCCCTCGGGGAATGAATGACGATCTAAATTGGAACTCTCTGTTATAATACATGTCCTTCAGAATCGCAGCTATTATTCAGTGACATCTGTTATAGGCATTTACACGCCACTGATCGCGACATTTGAGGGTGCCTCACGCGAGTGTATAGACCTAGTTTCCTGTCAGGTCGGAGAGTACCTTTAGCCAGCACTATTCCGGCGTGATCACGTCAGTAAATCAACATATGGTCATTGGTCAATCTTAGCTCCCTTGCTGACATATAAAAAGGGTTCAGTATAACGCACAAACCACTCTTCCGGAGACGGAGCCAGAGCAACACCGTCCAGAGCCAAGACAGCCAGAGCATTTTCTAATGGAGTTTATCCAGATTCCGTAAAAGTTGGTTGCATTACAACGTTTCACGCCCCTGAAGAAAGACAATCAGTCTGAAACACGGATCGGCTGTGTCGGGACCATCGTTCAAATCTGGACAATATAACCAACTGACATCTTAAAGGGAAGTCTGAATTTTACTCTTTCAAAGCTTATAATCCATTTATATAGACAACAGAATTCTTGGCATCAAATACCGTTTAGGTATATAAAATAATTTACCGGGTGCTCACTACACGGAAGAGGTTCACAGAGGTGAAGGAATCTCTAGTAAAAAAATGTTTTAAAAAATTCACATAGGAGGCGGGGGATCGTTAATGATTATAATACCACACACTCGTGGTGCGGAGACACCTACGAATTTATATGAAACTTCCCTCCAATTCCTTTATATTTATATTCACATTCATATTTATAAATTTATCATACTTAAACTAAAAAGCAACATTTAAATAATATCCACATAGAGTAGGTGTCACAAAGAATTTAATTCAAAAAACTCAATCAAAAAAGTTTTTATAAATTTTTTTATAAATTATTCTACAACAAACCTTATTAAAAACAATCAGAAAAGTTTCAACATTCCAGCGATTGAGCTAACGCTCTTGATTTGTTGCATTATATTAATTATCGCTGTTGCAGTGGCATATTGATTTTTCTTAATTTTAAAATGAGCCTGAGCGTGCCCATGCATGCGCGTAACGATGCGCGAGCGGAGTTACGTTGGAATTTTAAACATTGCGCGTATGATTTAAAATACGCCTACCGCACAGAAGTATTCTCCTAATTTTAACAGGTCACTCGAGCAAACCTACCTCGTGAATCTTCCACAGGACTTCGTGGCTTTAACGCGCATATGTAAGCGGCTTTTTTAAAAACATACTCGTGTGAGGGACATTCCCAGTTTTTCCAACTAGTCCACCAGTTTGCCCAGTCAATATAGTGGTCTTCTAAGGCCCTCTGCTTCTTCACCCTGCACCTCCCCCCCTCCCCCCCCCCCCCACCGTCCCAGTTGACCCGGACCCCTTACCCTGACCTGTAAGCCCTAAAACGCGAGATCCTCAGACTTGCTCCTGGTCAGGAGCAGCAGTTAAGTTACACAGCTAACGAGCTGCCGTGCACTGCGGCCTCCAGTTTTAAAGTACGAAGTTAGGTGCGTAAGTGTTGGGGCACCGCCCCGTTTCCGTCCCCTTATTTTTGGCACATGCACAGGTATATACCTGTGTAAACTGCGGCTTTTTAAAACCCGTTTGCTCTTGCCCAACCCACATATGCTTGTATTTCACGTAAAAGGAAAAGGTACTCAGCAATAGTATCTGATTGTGAAAATATGAATACACTCTATTTTTTTTGTACCTAACTAAGTGGAAAATATACATAGGTATAAGCTAAATATCCAGCTGCATTCAGCGACTGCCACATAGCCTGGTAAGTCACTTATCCGTCTTAAGCAGTTAGCCGGCTATCCAGCAGGCAGGCAGTGGCCCTGATTGGAGCCGCACTACTTATTACATAAGCAAATAACCAGTGATATTTGTACTTATCTGGTGAAGTTAATCGGATAAATTAGACCTGCCGTAGAGCAGGTCTAATTTATCCAGCTATAACTTTCCTGGCTAAGCAGCACCAAATAGGGAGCTATTCAGCAGCATAGCTGTGCCGCTGCACATCCCACGTAAATAAGCAAGATAAATTTTCTTCTGGAGTATCAAACTCAAATATATGAGCACCTAAGAATAGAAGCCTTAAGCCAACATCCTTAGCCATTTAGGAAGATAAATAAATGTTCAAGACTTGTGAGTTGTTTTCTACTATTTATATACCGTTCTTCCAAAAGAAGATTAGGGCGGTTTACAGGTTAAAATGTACATAGTATGAAGCACATACAATATTACATCTCCCTGACTTATCCCATTAAAATGAAGATCTTCAGCCCTGATGGCGGTAGGCTTCCAGCATATTTCTCTAGAAGCACCAGGGGGTTGGGGAAGGGGGGGGCTTGGTCAGCAGGGCTCTGTATTTCCAGCTCAGGCGGAGGGGGCAGTGATAGGTCCTTTGCTGCATGGGCCCCTGTCCCTGTACCATCACTGCAATGACTGGACTAATTAAGATGGGAGAAGATATAAACTAGAGGAAAAAAAAAAAATATCCGTGGGTAGTGTGAAATGAAGGCTCATGGTGCCAGATACCAACACGGTTACAAGTGAGCTGGAAGTACAAAACAGTAGAAGGAACCTGCCAGGCCAAAATCAATAATAAAAATAATAATAATCAATAATAAAATCAATAATAAAAATAATAAAAATAGATATTTCGCAATATCTATTTATTTAAGTCATCCTTCTCATATTATATTATTTAACCGATTACTTGCAGACTATATACGCTACTAAAGTTCCTTGTAAAATGTGAACACAAATAATGTTATAATAATATTATCTGTTTGTTAAATACTATTGTTACTTTCACTGTTCCTTGTAATAATGTTCAATAGTTGATTGTTATTGTTCTATGTTCTATGTAAAAAACCCCAGTCTAACCTCCCAGACCAGGGCAACCTTTTCGTTACTTGTAAACCGGACTGATTTGTATTGCATACAGGAATTCCGGTATATAAAAATTAAAAATAAATAAATAAATAAATAAATAAAATAAGCGTTATATACTGGCCTTTCACAACACATGTCCGAGGCACCGAGGGTGGCATGTTTAGGTTAGAGGAGAAAAACAATGCATAGGCATTTCATTTTAAATACATACAATCTTGTTTTGCCCCAGTTTTTCGGGCCATAGATCAAACAATTGCAAAGTATCAGGCCGATGCAGAAAGGTGCATTCAGCCGCACGCGCAGTCTTGCCTGCTCTTAAACCTGCATTTTCTGGGCACAAGACTTATTGCCCAATGCCGTTAAGGAGTTTTCTGCGTTGGAAAAATGTGTCGTCGG
Source organism: Rhinatrema bivittatum (assembly GCF_901001135.1). Lineage (NCBI taxonomy): Eukaryota > Metazoa > Chordata > Amphibia > Gymnophiona > Rhinatrematidae > Rhinatrema > Rhinatrema bivittatum. The sequence continues at coordinate 198,911,738 of NC_042618.1, read as the reverse complement.
CTTAGCACCCTCACAACGGAAATGCCACGCTAATGAGTATTGCCTCCCAGTGCAGAGAGGTATGGTGGCTTAAGTCGCATTTTATTAAACTGAAAACTTTACTCCTGGTCAGAGATGGAGTAAAGTTGCCAGCAGGTGCCAGAAGTGACAAGAGGGAACAGGAGAGGCCTCAGGTGCTTTAGGATGTCTTTGTATCTTTCCCCCCACCCATCTGCTCTGCTGCAACCTTCCCAGCACCAACCCCCACGATGCCATTCCTCTTGTCTCTGGCACCATTGTGATTTTTTTGTCATTGATTCTTCTATTAGGGACCTTCTCCTCATTTTGCTGTCTGTATTTTTTTTTAAACCCCCAAATTTTTAATCTGTGAATTAAGAAACTGTGGAATGGATTTCAGCGCAAATAAGAACATAAGAAGTTGCCATACTGAGCCAGACTGAGGTTCCATCAAGCACAGCATCCTGTTTCCAACAGTAGCAAATTCAAGATACAAGTACTGGGAAGTACCCAGACATTAAATAGACCCCATAATACTAATGCCAGTAATAAGCAGTGGCTATTTCCTAAGGGCCTGATTTTAAAAAGCATTTACTCGAGTAAAAACCAGGTTTACTGGAGTAAATTCACTTTACTTGAGTAAGTGGGTTTTTGAAAATTGCTACAATATATGCCATTGATTTGTCTATAGGATTTACTCACATAAGTGCACTTTACTTGAGTAAATGGCTTTTGAAAATTGCTACAATAGTAGCTACATTTACGCATGTAACTCCTTTTGAAAATTACCCCCAGAGTTAACTTGACTAATATTTTATGGACTTCTCACCCAAGAACTTGTCCAAAACGTTTTTAATCCCAGATAAGCCAACTGCCTTAACCACATCCTCTGGCAACAAATTCCAGAGCTTAATTATTTATGTATTTATTCATTCTTATAGACCGCTCACACAGGGACACCCTGGTCGGTGTGGTACACAGTATTCAAAAAGTCCAAACATTATAACAAATAAAAATCACATTTCATGATATTTAAAATAACAAAAACATTAATTAAAAAAAAACAGTGCACTCCAGTCTAACATGGGAAGAGCCAAGATTTCACTTTCCTTTGAAACAGCAAATAATTTAACTCCGTCCGCAACTCTCTTGGCGCTGAATTCCATAGTTCTGGTCCTATGACAGAGAAAAGCCACTTCCTGATTACACTTCCTGATACCTCCTTCACTTTTGGTACTAAAAATAAAGGGCCGGATTTTAAAAGCCCTGCACGCGTAAATCCGGCTGGATTTACGCGTGCAGGGCACTTGCGCGTCGGCGCGCCTATTTTGCATAGGCCGCCGGCGCGCGCATAGCCCCGGGACGCACGTAAGTCCTGAGGCTTCGTAAAAGGGGTGGGAGGGAGCGTGTCCAGGGGCGTGTCCGGGGGTCAGGGGGCGGTTTGGGGCGGGACCGGGGACGTGGCGCCGGCCCAGGGGTGTGGTCGAGGCCTCCGGACCAGCCCCCGGGTCGGGTGATAGCGCGCCAGCAGCCCGCTGGCGCGTGCAGATTTACACCTGCTTCCAGCAGGCGTAAGTCTGCAAACAAAGGTAGGGGGGGTTTTAGATAGGGCGGGGGGTGGGTTAGGTAGGGGAAGGGAAGGGGAGGGGAGGCGGAGGGAACAGGCAGCATGCGCCGGGCTCGGCGCACGCAGGTTGCACAAATGTGCACCCTCTTGCGCGCACCGACCCCGGATTTTATAAGATACGCGTGGCTACACGCGTATCTTATAAAATCCAGCGTACTTTTGTTCGCGCGTGCGTAAATTTATAAAATCTACCCCAAAATCTCAGAAAATGAACGATGGCATCTCCTTGGGGTGTAGAGTTGTACCAGCTGGTGTAAGTACTTCGCACCCTGGCCTTTGGACACCTTGTACATTAAATTCATGATCTTAAATTGTACTCTTTGCTGTACTGGGAGCCAGTGCAACTGCAATAAAGGGGCAGCACTAACCTTTCGAGGGAAGCCATAAATCAACCTTGCTGCCATATTTTGCATAACCTGCAGCCTATAGATGCTTTTTACCAGTAGTCCCACCAATAGCCCGTTACAATGATTTATCTGGGGCAAGATGAAAGTCTGTACCACCAGATAAAAAAACCCGCCAATGACAGAAAAAATCTCAAAAGTTTGAGTTTACAAAATATGTGTTGAACAACCCTAGATATATGAAACTCAAAATCCCATTGAGCATCACAAATCACCCCCAAATTCTTCACTTAACTACTAGCACTCAGCTCCACTCCTTTTATCTCCCCCTTCAAAGAGCTTTGCAAGACATCCTGCCTTCCAATATACATCCAATCAGTCTCCCCAATATTCAATACTAAAAGGTTTTTCAAAAACCACTTACAAAGCAGGCCTAAATTCTCATTAATCCTCCTTATAGTTTCCTCAAGATGACCTCCAGCCGATTAAATCAACTGCACATCATTAGCGTAAAGGAACCCCTTAGACCCTAATTCTCTAATCATATTCCCCAATGGCTGCATAAACAAATTAAACAGCAACAGGGATAAGTGGGAAACCCTGTGGAACTCTACATTCAAGACTATGCTTAGATTGCTCTCCTCACACTTGCACCACTGCAGTTTTCTCCTTCAAAAATGAATTCAACCATGTCAGAACCTGTCCTTGCAAACCTAGTTCTTCACATCTCTCCAACAAAAGAGTGTGATCCACCAGATCAAACGCACTAGACAAATCTAAAAAAAAATTAAAAACATTGATTCTGATTTCTCCCTACAGCACAGAACCCCTTCCTGTACTGCCAAAAGCACTAGCTCTGTACTATAACCACTTCTAAAACCTGATTGACACAAATCTAATCCTTTAGTCTCCTCCAAATACAAAGATAACTGAAAACATACAGCAAGCTCAGTAACCTTAGCCAGAAATGGGCTATTTGCCATTGGATGATAGTTTGCACAACACCCCCTATCCAAAGTGCTTTTTTCAACACTGGAGTCACCACTAATTGTTTCAATTGAACTGGCAAACAACCACTAGCCAACGAAGTATTAAATTTACTGTAAAACCAGTAATAAATTATCTGGCAAAGTCTTTATCGGGAAGGAGGGACAAGGATCTAAGCGGCACTGAGAAAGCTTACTTACAGATAACATCTTCCGCAACTCAATTATGCGTTGAGTGAAAAAATTTGTTTTAAATGTGCTACTTGCTAACTTCATGGTGTGCCCCCTAGTCCTTGTATTATCTTAAAGGGTAAACAATCAATTTACAGTAACTCTGCTAGTTCTCTCATGATTTTATAGAGCTCCATCATATCCCCCTCATCCGACTCTTCTCCAAGCGGAGCAGCCCTAACCTCTTTAGCCTTTCCTCATAGGGGAGCTGTTCCAACCCCTTTATCATTTTGGTTACTTTTCTCTGTAACTTCTCCAGTGTATCATTATCTTTTTTGAGAAGCGGATACCAGAATTGTACACAGTATTCAAGGTGGGGGTCTCACCATGGAGCGATACAGAGGCATTATGACATTCTGTTTTATTCACCATTCCCTTCTTAATAATTCCTAACATTCTGCTTGTTTCTTTAATCGCCACAGCACACCGAACTTACAATTTAAATGTATTGTCACTATGACGCCTAGATCTTTTTCCTGGATGGTAACTTCTAACATGAAACCTAACATCGTGTAACTACAGCATGGTTTATTTTTCCCTATATGCATCACCTAGCACTTATCTACATTAAATTTCATCTGCCAGATGGATGCCCAATCTTCCAGTCTCACAAGGAGCTCCTGTAATGTATCACTATCTGCCTGTGATTTAACTACTGTGAATAATTATGTCATCCTCAAATTAGATCACCTCACTCATCATTCTCCTTTCCAGATCATTTATAAATATATTCAAAAGCACCAGTCCAAGTATAGAACCCTGAGGCACTCCACTCTATACCTCTCTCCACTGAGAAAACTGATCATTTAATCCTTGTTATCGTTTCGAGGTGTTTGAGTGATTTCTTGGGTACTGCGGAGATGGCCACTCCCACGGGGAGGAGCCCCATGAGGAACCGCAGTACTAGGCTAGATTTTATACACGCAGACACAGAGAATTCGTGTTTATTATACAGCTTGGTGTACTGCCCAGGGGTGCAAGCAGTGAGGTAACCCAGTAGAGTAGTCCAGGGGTCCTCGGCAGACGAGACCTGTCCCACGCTCCAATGATGGTAGGCTGTGCTGGGTAGAAAAGAGAGTCTCGGATGTAGACTCGCAGCACTGAAGCTGGAGGTGAGACAAGCTGACAAGGTTAGTTTACTCACTGAATAGATAGCTGTATTTGTTGAAGATCCTGGCAGGCAGAAGTAGTTGGTTTGCAGGCACCAAGACAGGGAGAGCAGGCCATCGAGGAAAGAGTACCCGGTATCCCAGATAGGCACCTGAAAGAAAGCATAGGGCCCCGAGGAGCGGGTACCCAGGTTAGAGGTGAATGGCCCCAGAGGGCAGAGAGAACTTCCAGCGGCAGCAAGGAAGCAGCAGAGTAGCTTAGACCGGAGGCATTCCAATCCTTGCTAACTCTGTTAGCAAACAAAGGGCAGGCTAAATACCTGGATGGCGTGACGTCACTCGGAGGGGCCACCCCCGAGGTTCCCGCCATGACATGGGTAAAGACGTGGGTGGCGTGTGTGTGTGCGCGCATCCTAGGAGGCCCTCAGGAGAAACATGGCAAACACCGTCGCTGTAGCCATTCCAGGGACACCAGAGAGAGCGGCTTGATGACGCAGCAGCAGCCATCTTCCCAAGGCTTGTGGAGAAAGAAGGAAGAAAGGTGAGGCACAGAGGTCAAAGCCGTCTGAGACCGACGGATGCAACAGTCCTATTCTTTGTTTCCTCTCTTTTAACCAGTATGCAATCCACAAAAGGGAATGGCCTTCTATCTCATGACTTTTTAATTTGCTTAGAAGCCTCTCATGGAGGACCACATCTACCGGCTCACCTTTATCCACATTTTTATTAACCCCTTCAAATAAATGTAGCAGATTTATGAGGCAAGACCTCCCTTGGGTAAATCCTTGCTGGCTGTGTCCCATTAAACCATGTCTATATGTTCTGTGATTTTGTTTTTTTAAAATAGTTTTCATGATTTTTCTTGGCACTGAAGTCAGGCTCGCTTGTCTATAGTTTCCTTGCTCACCCCAAGAGCCTTTTTTAAATATCAGGATTACTTTGGCCACCTTCCAGTCTTCTGGTAAAATGGACAATTTTAATGATGGGTTACAAATTACTAATAACAGATCTGAAATTTCATTTTTTAGTTCTTTCAGAATCCTGGGGTGTATACCATCTAGACCAGGCAATTTGATACTCATCAGTTTGTCAATCTCGCCTACTATATCTTCCAGGTTCACCATAATTTGGTTCAGTTCATCTGAATCATCACCCTTGAAAACCATCTGGGGAATGAGGGGCGGATTTTAAAAGGGTTACGCGCGTATATTACGCAGGTAACTCCCGAAAACACGTTCCTGCGCGCGCCGAGCCTATTTTGCATAGGCCCAGCGATGTGCACAAGCCCCGGGACGTGCATACGTCCCGAAGCTTGAAAAAATGGGTGGGGAGTGGGCAGGGCAGTCCGGGGGCTGGACCGAGGCCTCCGGCACAGTGGCCGGAGGCAGGCGCAACTTATTTAACAAAGGTAAGGCAGGGGTTTAGATAGGGCTGGGGGGCGGGTTAGGGAGGGGAAAGGAGGGAAAGGTGGGGGAGGACAGGAGGAAAGTTCCCACCAAGGCCGCTCCGATTTCAGAGTGGCCTCGGAGGGAACGGGGAAAGCCATCAGGGTTCCCCTAGGGTTCAGTGCGCGCAAGGTGCACAAGTGTGCACCCCCTTGCGCGCGCCAACCCCGGATTTTATAACATGCGCGCGGCTGCACATGCATGTAATAAAATCAGGCACAGATTTGTGCACACCAGGTTGCGTGCACAAATCTACGCCCGTGCGTATGTCTTAAAATCCGGCCCCGAGTATTTCCACAACATCTTCATTAGTAAACACCGAAGCAAAGAATTAATTTAGTCTTTCCGCAATGGCCTTAATTTCCCTAAGTGCCCCTTTAACCCCTCAACTAACAGTCGAACTGACTCCCTCACAGGCTTCCTCCCTTGGATATATTTTTAAAGTTTTTATTATGAGTTTATTCTTCTATGGCCAATTTCTTATCAAATTCTCACCTTAGCCTGTCTTATCACTGTTTTACATTTAACTTGACAATGCATATGCTTTTTCCTATTTTCTTCAGATGGATCCTTCCAATTTTCAAAGGAAGTTTGTTTGGCTAAAAATGCCTCTTTCACTTCACCTTTTAACCAAGCCAGCAGGCATTTGGCCTTACTTCCACCTTTCTTAATGCTTGGAATACGTCTGGACTGTGCTTTTAAGATGATATTTTTAAATAATGCCCAGGCCTGTTTACACTTAACCTTTATAGCTGCACCTATCTTCCTCATTTTATCAAAGTCTTCCTTTTAAAAGTTTATTACTAGAGCTGTAGATTTACTTATTGTCCCCCTTCCAGTCATTAATTCAAATTGGAACATGTTATGATCACTGTTGCCAAGTAACCCCAACACTGTTACCTCTCACCAAATCCTGCCTTCCACTAAGAATTAGATCTAAAATAGCTCCCTCTCTCATCTAGTTCCTGAAACAATTGCTCCATGAAGCAATCATTTATTCCATCCAGGAACTACCTCTCTAGTACGTCCTGATATTACATTTATCCAGTCAATACTGAAGTAATTGAAATCTTCCATTATTACTGCGCTGCCAAATTGGTTAGCTTCCTGATTTCTCATAGCATTTCGGCCAGGTGCATGGTAGTATACTCCTATCCCTATATTCTTCCAAAACACACAAGGGATTTCTACCCATAAAGATTCTACTGTGCATTTAGTTTCTTGCAGGATCTTCATCGACTCTATGCCATCCTGAACAATGCAGTATAATTTGTATGCTGGTAAAGCACTGACCCATTGGTTATACTATTTTCACCAGATCTCTGAGATGCCAATTATGTCTACCTCTTCATTCAGTGCTAAACACTCTAACTTACCCAGCTTACTTCTTAGACTTCTGGCATTGGTATACAGACATTTCAAAGTATGTTTTGGGTTTTTCTTGTATTAACAACCTACTTATCAGTTAACAGGGATAACTTGGAATCTTTTAACTCAGATAGTTCTTTATTTATATGCACATGGACTACTTTTGTTTTTATTGTCCCTCTGTTGGGATGCCCTAACTTTTCTGTTGAATTCAGAGATTATTACATCACCCTGTAAGTGGGTACTATTGTTCCATGTATAACATAGGTACTTTTGTTCCCAAATACCTTGCAGGAAATTGTCAAAGGTCAACTAAACAAATAGTTTTCCATTTCTTTTTGACAATGTGCTACATAGTCCATAGTAGAGATGTGCATTCATTTGAAATTAATAGGTAAAACACAACAAATGAGTGTATTTTTGTTTCATTTGTGGATGCCAAAACAAATAGTTGGGGGGGGGGGGTGTGGCGGTCCCATGAATAAGACAAAAATTGTCTCATTTGTTTTCCATTCAAATCTGTGGCCCATATAACTGTGTACTGATGAGAAAAAAAAAAACAACTGGTAACTATAGCAACAGATTCTTGCCTGTGTGACCTCACAGCCTTGTCAGAGCTGAGGCAGGACAAGTTGGTAAAGAAACCACATAGAGGATAAATCACAATACAGCATCGTTTTATCTAGACTAGAGCTGCTATCTAGATCAAGTGATGCTGACCTACTCCCACTGTAAAACTCTGAGCATGTGCAAAAAACTCTGTATTTCCTCTCTATAGGTTGGTAGAGAAGGACATGTTTTAAGAAACCATCTCAGAATTAAAAAAAAAAAAGCTAGAAACGTTTAGATTTGGCATTAGTAAAGGGTTGCTTCTGATCCTCTCTATATTGTGATGGTTTCACTCATCATGCCATAAAGACAGAGATAGTACACTGTTGCTCTTTTGTATTTTTCTCTTCAATAAGGGTCAGGATAGGAGACAATGTGGAGATTGTAGGGTACGGTAAGAGACAATGTGGAGATTGTAGCAGTGCTAATGATTTTTTTGTCTTTGGGATTCAGAAATGTGCGCACACTGACAGATTGAAGAAAAAGTCTTACCAAGCTACCAGTCTTTTTCGTTCTGTTATAGTGTTTAACAGTTTTTTTGTGTATGGATTGGAAAAAGAGTCAATCAGCAGTGCTTACACACAGCACACACACAAAGTATAAATAAATACATTCATTTGTAATATTCAAACCCACAGTAGGTAGTGCATTTTAACAAATTCTGTCATCTCAGAAAAAAGGAATTTTATTTATTTATTTATTTATTTATTTATTATATACCGGTGTTCGATTTTACATATCGCATCGGTTTACATTCCAAAAAAAAAAATGCAGGAAATCAAGCTTTTCCTTTGTCAATACATTGAACAATAATAAACATGGAAATTGTTAACAAGGGAGATAAAAACAAGGGAATGGTTAACACTAAGTGTTGCACGAAGGGGTGCCCAAAGGGGAGTGCAATGGAGGGAATGGCAGCTTTGGCAGAGGAAGAGGAATTGGTGGAAAGCCAGATCAGCCTAGTAGCAGAAATTAAAAAAAGGCAGTTCTGCCCCTAAATTAAAGAGAGATTTTATAGATGCAGAATGGCAGGAGAAGAAGGAAGCTCAAGGCAGAAGCAATTGAAATTTGGAGAGCATTTGCCACTGCCACCTGTTTCTCTCCCTTTTGTTTTAGAGCAGAGGAAAAAGGTAGGAGAGCCATCCAAAGTTGGCATTAGCAGAGCAAGGGTATGGACAAAGGCAGCAGAAGTGCAACAGCCAAAACCAGCAGCACACACCTCCACATTGGTTACTGCTTCTGAGGCAAATGAGGCGGTGTTTTCAACAATTGCTTCTGAGGAAGAATTTGTCTGGGTTTCCCTGACTCGGAAATTGCACAGCTACTAGCTGAAAAAAATTTGAGAGGATTAGTCAGTAGTGGCTTAGCCTCCAGTATGGTGATGGGGGAGAGCAAGTAGAGATTGTGAGTGATTCCCCTGGCATTTTGCTTCAGGGTCCACCCTCAACCTCAACTTCAGTGCCAGCATCAGTTCTTAAGGAGCTAGAGAGGATATCAGTCCAGGAAAGCAAGTGGGGTATCTGAAAAATGCTGGTATGCAGCATCACCTGCAGAAGCAGCACTCACTAGAATTTACCATAAGGGGAGGGTGGCTGGACTAACCTGGAAACCTCTTCTGCTACTCAAAGTAAAAGCCAGAGGAAAGTGGTTGAAAAGGGGAAGACTTTTCCCCAATCTGATCCCACAGCCTCTTCTAACAGTCAAGTGGCAGGCCAATAGCTCTCTACCATGCATTTGAAGTCCCTTGTGTTGCCTAAGCCCTGGGCAATTGTTGTGCATGCCCCCTCCCCCCCTCACCTCCTCCTAAAATTGGACCTTCTTTCAGCACTCATCCTCTTCCCTATACGTGCAGTGATATCAGAAATGCAACAAAGGAAAATCTTGAAGTTTTGGTTCATTTATGTAGTGAAGCATAAAGACAACATAAAATAAAAAGAATAAGTAAAGCATGACAGAAGGAAGCCAGAAAAGATCATGATTATTTATTGTTAAGGAACTGTTTGCTAATGACATCATCATTTAGAGGTGCGAGAGGCCTGGGTCACCAGTTCTCTGTTCTCCATCAGTGCTATAAATACACCGACCTGAGGCGACAGCCTTAGCCTTTTGTGCTTTTCAGCACACCATGAAACTAAAAAGGAGACAGAGGGTTGAGTAAGATAAAGGTGTGCTAAGATTAGGAGAAAACTGTCAATTATAAAAATATATACAAATACACAAATACCATTTATTGCTTTGCAAAAGGTAAAATTGGGCTTTTAAGGAAAAAGCTCATATTAGCCCTTATCCCCTTCTCTTTTTTTACTCCTTGCTATGCATCACAATCCAAGCATGGATAGCCAGTCACATACAGTTCAGTAGTTCAGCTACAAAATACTAGACATTTACAAAATCTGTCAGAAAGGCATAAGGTGGACATCTTTTCCATGGACTGTAACTTAATACCCTGCCAAAAATGAGAACTGGTGGGTTGGGGGTGGGGAATGTTACCTTCTCAGTTTGAGGATTGGGGTAGAGAGAGAGACTGCTGTCAGTAGGCATGTGCATTCATTTCAAACGAATTTCAAACATGTGATGAATAAGGGCCTCAGCCTAGGCTGGAACTCAGACCCAGGCCCATCGCCGAAACCCGGCCAAGCTTGGGTCCCAACAGCGAGGCCTCAGCCTGGACCCAAGGTCGCCTGCGCAACCCGACCCAGAGGCCCGGTCTCAACACCTGGGCCTTGGCCTAGACCAGAGCCTAGTTCCAGGCCCAACGCCGCATCCTGACACCATGGACATGTCCCAGACCCAGGCCTCGGCCCAGACCTAGGCCCCCTGGTGAGACCTGACACAGAAGCCAGGTCCTGACACCTGGGTCTCAGCCTAGGCTGGAGCCTGGACCCAGCCTGATGCTGAAACCCGGCCCAGAGTCTGAGTCCCAGCAGCAGGGCCTCAGCCCAGACCCAGGCCTGATGCTGGGGCCTGGCCTGGAGGCAAGGTCCCAATGCCCGTGCCTCTGCCTAGGGTTAAGCCCAGGCCCAGAGCCCAGGACGCGTAGTAACTCCCGTATTATCCCCTTCTTTCTTTTGATGATGTTCACTGGGGTTGCACCAGAGTTAATTAACTCCAGTGCATTCATCCCAGCAGATGGTGCTGTGTTGATGTATGGCAATTGTACAGCAATTCCATACATCAAAATGGCGCCATCTGCTGAGATGAATGCACCGGAGTTAATTAACTCCAGCGTGACTCCAGCACACAGAGTCAAAAGAAAGAAGAGGATGATGTGCGATGAGCTGCAAGGCATGGGCTCTCGGCCTGACCCTAGGTCAAGGCCCAGGTGTCGGGATACGGCCTCCAGGCTAGGTTGCACCATCGGGCCTGGGTCCAGTCTCCAGCCTAAGCCTAGGCTTTGGGACCTGGCCTCCAGGTCGGGTCATGGCATCAGGCCTGGGTCCAAGCTTCAGCCTTGGTCAAGGGCCAGGTGTTGGGACCCAGCCTCCGGTCCGGGCTGCGGCATCAGACCTGAGAAGGTCAAGCCGAGGTAAGTGGGGACGGGGGGATCCTGGCCCTGGCATTTTTCCCGGTGGGTGGGAGGCCCGTTTTTATTTTTCGGGCTGTTGTTTTTGGGCGGGGGGGTTATGTGTGATTAATTTCTTTTTACACAAATGAAACAAATCAAACATTCCACAAATCAAAATTTGTGGGGAAAAAACTTCCTGAAAACAAACCGAAAAACTAAAATGAGGTTTTATTTCCCCTGCACATCCCTATCTGCCAGTTGTTGAGCCATTGGTGACAGTACTTATATTCCACTTTTTGACACTTCAAAGCAGATTATATTCAGGTACTATAGGTATTTCCCTGTCCTCAGAGGGTTCACAATCTAAGCTCATACCTGAGGCAAAGGAGGGTAACGTGACTTGCCCAAGGTCACAAGGAGGAGCACTGGGATTTGAATCCTAGGTCTCCTGGTTTGTAGTCTGCTGCTCTAAGCACTAGGCTGCTCCTCCGCTGTCCTCTCATCACTTGGGCTCCAAGCAAACACCCTCCTTAGGCTTTCGTTTTTAAAATGTTATCACTACTAATTTAAAAAAAGCCTCAAGAACTATCCCCTGTGCGGGTAACATAAATAACAAAAGAGCGCACAACATTAAAATTTGTTGGTAAAAACTATTGCCCGATAAAATTAAACAGCAGTAGTGCTTTGCTTTTTGGCTACCACTAAATATATACTATGATGTTTTTAATATATTTTCAGTGCATTAATACTGTTTTTTTTCTTTTTCAAATTTTGCTATTTTTAGTTTTATCAATGCACATAAAATTCCTTTCATTGTCCAGCTTAATTCACAAGTATTCTCTCAATATCAATCCCTATTCTCTCTCCATATTGATCCCAAAATGAGCAGGATGGTAAAGGTCTGTACTTATCTTTAATGGTCGTGAAAGCTGTTCTGTTTTTGATCGGTTGTACAGCCCTGCTCAATATTCCGTGCCCGACACTGACAGCGTTTCGACGAGAACCGTCTGCTTCAGGGGCTAGAGAGTGGATGTTTAGTCATTGATCACATTCTTGCAGCCGCCAACATATTTTAAAATGTTATTTCAACCATTTTCATAAACATATTAGCCACAGATTTTCTCATGCAGTTTTGCTCTCTGTCACAACTGAAGCCTCTCTAATACATATACACATCCACCAACACTCAGCTTCCGGCAGGGTAAAACAAGTATATTTGTTTGCAAAACACAATGATGTGGTGGGGGGGGGGGGGGGGGTGTCCTGGGAATCTCTTGTGAAAATTAATTTTTGAAAACTTAAGAGAGAGTGTCTGGCCACATGGGACAGAGTTGATGAGAACTCCTTGATAAGAAAATTGCAGCACATAACTGGCAGAATGCCTAACGGAGCAGGAAGTTATTATACTGCGGTAGTAGCCATTTTCGTCTTGTGTTGTATGCTTGAATCAGCTTTGGTTAACATAGCCAAAGAAAGATATGCACTATGAGGGAAAATAGCTTCCTGGGGTTATGGAACAAGTCCATTTTGTATATACTTAGTTCCAGGCTTCTCTTTTACTATGAGTCCCCAGTTCTGTCCTAGAAGGATTACTCTGGTTTGCTAATGAAGGGGGAGATTCGTTTCTGTATTGACTCAATGCCAGGCTACCCTCACCCTGTCCTATTAAAGTAACTCAAACCACCCCGATATAAAGGGACCACTCATCAGGGATTATTTATTTATTTTTTAAAATGTTGTTACTTGCATATAACATATTATTCAGTTCATAATCCAAGGCTTTCCCTGACCCTGCTGTAGAAATACCCTCTCAGATACTTAAAGAGAGAGTCTCCAGGTCAGTGATAGGGTTAATGTGTTTATTTAATCACACAAGATCAGTCTTCGTTTTGCTTTGCTTTAACTGTGCCAAGTTGTGCCAAGGGCATTATTTTCTCACCCAGAAAGGAGGTGGATGAGAAATCGATATGTGGCAAGTGCTTTGGGGCACCTTATCCATTTTTGCTGCAAATGTTAAGCAGCCTTTCCCCCTCCTTTTCTTGTAGAAGAATGACACAAAAAGTGGTTGAATTATCACAACTTTGAAATCCTCTTTTTGTTTCTGTCACCATGAGCCCAATACAGCATTTAGCCAGCTAAGCGCCACTTAACGGGCTAAGTGGTGCCGCTGAATATCCGGGTAGGGAACGGGAAGATCAGGGAGGAGTCAAATTGGCTGGATACATCAACTGGCTAACTTGATATTCAAAGATAGCTGACTGCTGAATATACAGTACTAGTTATCCGGTTATGTATAACCGTCTAACTAGCAGAGCCATGCAGCAGCTGAATATGGACCTCCATGTGTCCAATATATTCATGTATTTATTTGTTGAAAAAAGAATGCAATAGGGTCCTCCATGCCAAGCAGTTGTCAAATTCTATTCATAGAGGAATGGGAGAAACATAAACCACTCAGAAATTGGAGGCATTTTGATCTGTGTGTGAATATGTTATGTTACAGCCATCATATACAAATGTTTATGTCCTGCATAGGACCCTCTGTACTAAGCATTTTGCCATAGACACAAAATGGAAGAAAACCAGTAGAGAACAATTTTCAAAGGGATTTCCACAGATAAAAATTATTTTTTCCATCAATAAGCAGGCTGAATTAACTATTACATGTGAGTGACATCATCTGGCAACGTACTCATCTCCTCTAGCTAGAACAGCTTTAAGCTCTACTGAGCATGTTTGGGAGTGCCCGCATGGGCATTGCCTGGTGAGCCTACTCCTCGGTCATTTTTTATCTGAGCACAAGTACGGACATGTACTCAGTCTCTCCAATTATTTTTTCTCTAAAACTACAAATTTCATTTCTTTTCAATATTTCCTTCAGAATTAGTTTTTGTTAGTTGCCTCACTGCCTCTGCAACACCCACAACAGCACTTTTCAGTGTTAAGAAAAAATTAAAAAAACAAAAGGGAAAACTTTGCCTCCTCAACATGACTGGCAAAAAGAAACCTACCATGAGGGCATTCAAGAACAGTATCTGGGGCAAGGTAATGTCCCTCATGGAGCGGCAAGAGCTGAGCTCTGCAATCAATGTCTTGGCCCGAACCACGATTGAGCAAACTATTATGCCTGCACACAGATGTCTCCGCATTCCCAGTGCTCCAGGGCAAGTCCCAGTAGATCCTTTTGTTGCAGTGCAACATCATCTGCCTCACTGGGAAAAGAGTTGAACAGGAGTTCCTCAAAAGCTCCCCCATCAGCTTAGACTGAAGCTGCAGGGTTGAGTGATGCAAGCCACCCTGCATTGAAGAAGAAGTATTTTTATTTATACAGTTTTTCTATACTGTTGCACAGAAAAAATTTCTATCTCCACGGTTTACAAAGTAAAAAACTTGAAAATAAAATCATTGACAGGAAATAAAAATACATAATAAAATCATCAATTATAAATTAATATAAAAGTCATTAAAGAACTAAAAATTTTATCATGACAAACTAAAACTAATAGTAAAGCAGGAAATTACGTGGATCTCAGCTAGTGTCTTATTTATTTATTTTTAACTTTTCTATACCGACGTTCCTGTAACAGATACAAATCACATCGGTGTCTTGAATATTAGTCTCAAATATCTGTTGAAAAAGACATGTTTTTAGGTCTTTTTTATATCTCTTCAAATTGCGTTGAAGTCTTAAATCTTGTGGCAGTCTATTCCAGAGTTTTGGCCCTGCAATTGAGATGGCACGGTCTCTAACTTCACTCAGATGAGTGGATCTTACAGTGGGTATTGAGAGAAGGCCTTTACTGGCCGATCTTAGATCACGCTGAGGTATATGCAGTCTAATAGTAGAGTTTAGCCAATCTGTCATTTCGCCGTACAATATCTTGTGGATGATGCATAACATTTTGTGCATTATTCTATATTCAACCGGCAACCAGTGCAGGTCCTTCAGCACTGGGGTGATATGATCTATCTTTTTCGTGTTTAAGATACTGGCTACAGTGTTTTGAGGTACCTGTAAGGGGCGGAGTGTTGCTTTTAGTTCTAAGTTAACATTCTTTCTATCTAGGACCATAAAAACAGATTTATCTAAATTTAAAATCAGTTTCATTTGAGCTAGCAACTGTCTAATTATTTTTAAATACATTTCGACTAGTTTAAAAGTTAACTCTTAAGTTGTTTCAATTGGGAATAAAATCTGAATATTATCAGCATAGATGAAATAAGTTAAACTGAGACCGGTTAGCAGGTGACACAAAGGGAGAAAATAAATATTAAAAAGGGTGGCCGAAAATGCTGAACCTTGTGGCACGCCTGTTGATAAATTTACCTTATCTGATATACTATCTTTAATTTTCACTGCGAAGGTTCTGTTGTCTAGAAAAGATGCAAACCATTTCAGAGTAATATTAATCAGTCCTATATCCTGTAATCTATTAAGGAGTATATTGTGGTCCAACATATCAAATGCGGCTGAAAGATCTAAAAAGAACGAGCAGATAGCTTTGGTCTCTATCGAACCCTCTAAGGACAGTGTCTGATAAAGAGACCATGGAAGCCTACATTGAAGAAATATAAGCCCTCAAAGCAGAGTGCATCGGCATCATTGATGCACAAAGCATCGACATCTTTGAATCATCCAGCATTGGCACCATCAGCAGGACCGGCACATCCCATTAGGTGAACTAGGCAGTCGCCTAGGAAGCCAACCATTAGGGGGCACCGAAGAGCACTCACTGCAAAGAGGGATAGAGATTCGGCAGGCCGCGAGCAGTGCCCAGCCTGCTCATGGCCTAGAAAAGCTCACACTTGGTAGGCGCGAATGAGGTAGGAGTCGGGGCCTAGACCGAGTGGGGGCATGTCTGGGGGCGGGGCAGTGGCATGACTGGGGGTGGGTGGGTGCAAGGCAGAAGGTTTGCCTAGGATGCCTAATACCCTTGCACCGGCCCTGACCGTCAGTGTCAGATACATTGGCGAACTTGGTGCATGACACATCAAAACATTCAACACATGGTCCATCAATGCACTTACCTCATGATGCATCGATGCACCCAGATCAAGATGCACTTAAGCACTAGATGCATGTTGCAATGGTGCAGTCAACACATGATACATCGCGACCCATGACATATGGGGCCCGTTCTCCTTTGATGCATCTCGATGCATTAGCGCATCATCTACATGACCAATTAATGCACAGCATTAGAACACATGGCATCTCTGCTCCACAAAACATTCCCACTCTGCACCGTCTTCATCAATGCAGCTGCTGAAAGATTCCTTGAAACACTCAAAGCAACATCTTTCTGGAACTTCCAGGTATTCAACGCCATTGAAGCAGTCGATGCATCAAGCCCCAAATCAGAGTCGTCAAGCTGCATTGCCTACACAGCTCTATGTATGCCACCCTAGGTCAGCGGCAGAAGAGGGTCACACAACTTCTGCCTCTTCTAATTACCAGAGCCCTCACTCCTTCCAGACTGTTTGAGGAGGGCTTCCATTTAGAAAAAACAGATCCAGCATGTTCTATAGTACTGCTGTCCTCCAATAAGCTGCCTATTGAGCTGCAAAAATCTATTCTTGACTCAGAAAAGGATATCTCACCACCAACACCAGGTCAGCAGATATGTCAGTCACTTGACCAGATTGCAAGTCAAGTGAGAAGTTTCTTTACCTCTTTGACAAAGGAGTCAGAAGGAACTATACAGCCAATCCTCTCCACCATTGCTACAATGATCCCTCAGCCCAGAATCCCAATTTCACCTAGAGGAGTGAACACATCATCAGAACCCTTAATATGGGGTTCTTCATCATTCCATTCAGTTGCAGTGCAGTCAAGTCAGTCAAGGTTTGTTGACCAAGGCATTTTCCCTCAGGGACGACCAGAAGAACCTCCTGGTTCATCATCATTGGTAATCTGGATTAGTAAGCCCTCTCCATTAGGTTCAGAAGAAGGATCTATCAGTATACCTTCTTACCCACTTCCAGATCCTCTGGACCATGCATCATCCCCAGAAGATTTGACATATTCAAATTTCATAGAATAGATGAGGAAGATGCTTGGCATCCACATACGTAACTATAAAGACCCCCACTCTGAAGTCTTTGGAGTTCTCCACATATTAGACACTCCATCAGAATGAGTGGCTCTTCCAATCCACAACATTCTAAGCTTATTACCGATGAGAATATGGGAGACTCCCATTTCTGGAATTCTTACGGCTAGGAAATTAGATTTAAATACAGAGTCCAAAATCACAAGAGTTTGGAGTCTTGTAACTGCTGTACCAGTCCATCCTTGTAGAATCCGCCCTGATAAAAGTGAAGATGAGAATTGAATTCACCTCCAGGGAAGGACCATAGGCTACTGGACAATTTTAGCAAGAAGAGTTTTCAAAGCTACATTTTACTGCTCGTATCATTACTCAGCAATTCTATATGGTTCAGTATCAGCATGACTGTATTCAAAAACTTGATGCAGAAGAATGTATTTGTCATCTTCTTTGTTCTGACTGAGTCATGTAACTCCATTTCATGTACCTCCTCAGCTTCGATTGGAGTTAGGCATATGACATGGTTCAGAGCAAGTAGCATTTAAGGTGATGTCCATGACAAGTTGGCGGATCTCCCTTGTCTGAGGGACAGCCTGTTTGGTGAAAAACTCAGAAAAACAGTTGCTAAAATGAAAGAGCAGAATCAGCAGCCCAGTCCCTCTCAATGGGTCCCAAGCAGCCATTATCCTTCTTCACTTACAAAAGTATATAGTTCCAAAGACACCAATTCCTGCCCTTTCAGCAGTACTATCTGCCGCCACTTCTGGTCCAATGACAGCAACAACTTCTGTACAGATTTTGAAAGCAAGAGCATCAGCAGCTAAAACAACATAACAGGCCCATCCTAAAACTGGGCCCAGTTTTTGACCCCTCTAAACAATCAACAGTCCTCCATTCAGGTGGGGGCAGAATCCACACCTTTGCTGAAGTGTGGCATTAGATTACATGGAGTCTGAATACCTTTCACATTTTTCCCAGCTACCATGTCTTCCTCTTCCCCATTGTTGACTCTCAGTCCAGATTTATCTCACTGGACATAGCTTTGTGTGTGTGAAAAGCAGGCTGAGTGGTTATATATTACTTCATAGAATACTCTACACCCAATCCAGTAAAGCAAAAAACTTAGTTTACTAAATGTTGTAAATATATGGCATGAAATCAGCAAAGACAAACAATATCATAATGAATATCAGTACAAGCATACAACATCACAGTAGGCATTATGTAGATTAATCAAGAAAATAATATTGCAATCACAGAAATAAGAATAAAGGTATTATAAAAAACCATACTCTTCTCTTAGGTCTTCCCTGGTATGGAATCATGTATTCTCAAAATGAAGGACTGTACTATGCCAGGAATTCCACATATAGAAGCTATTCGCTCTTGTTTGTGGCTCATTCAATGACTCTCCTTTGCACACAGCTTTAAATATCTTATTCTCTCTTTAGTCCAGTGTCTGCAAGTTAGGTGTTCCAATTTGCACCTATAGCTCTGACATTAGCCATCTGGAGTTGTCAAGATATAGCAATTAAGACTCACAGTTACAGTAAGATTTAGGATTCCAGCTATGGTTGTTAAGGGGATATCCTCTATTAATCTCCTGAATGCTGGCTCTCATCAATGTTATCTCTTAGAACAATAAATGTTAGCGAAACCAAATGTCTCTTGCCTCCTACCCTATCAGCTCATCTGTAACATCCAGAGACAATGTGCTGAGACAGTGTTTCAGGCTTTAATAATTCTTATGCTTAAACTGTGCTAAGCTATGTGCAATGTACATATTGAGCCACATTTATCAATTTATTGAGGGTTTTTTTGATCTATAGCTAACCCCACTTTTGCATTACAATGTCTTTCGGAAATCTTAACTAGCTCCCTAAAATAATCTTCTTACAGCGTGAAAGCAAAGTCGCTTCTTCAATAACGAGCAATAGAGCCAGTTCCTCCATCCCAACATGGATAAGGCTTCTACTTCCAATATTTCTTTATCCCCAAGAAATCAGAAAGATCAAGGCCCATTTTGGATCTGAGACATTTGAACAAATATCTGTTCTGAGAGAAATTCAAAATGAATTCCCTCAGCAAAATTCTCCCCTACATTCAGAAGGGTGAATGAATATGTGCCTTTGATTTGAAGGATGCATATGCTCATATACACATTCATCCTTCCCACTACCAATACAAGGTACTCTCATTTGGCCTGTCGGCAGCTCCAAGAGTCTTTACCAAATACCTTGCAATCAGGCCGATACAGTACAGTGCGCTCCGACAGAGCGCACTGTTAGCCTGCTCTTGGACGCGCGTTTTCCCTTACCTCTTATTCAGTAAGGGGAGGAAAACGCGCATCCAACCCACGGCACCTAATAGCGCCCTCAACATGCAAATGCATGTTGAAGGCCCTATTTGGTATGTGCGCGGGATACAGAAAGTAAAATGGGCAGCCAAGCTGCCCATTTTACTTTCAGAAATTAGCGCCGACCCAAAGGTAGGTGCTAATTTCTTCCGGTACCGGGAAAGTGCACGGAAAAGCAGAAAAACTGCTTTTCTGTGCACCCTCCGACTTAATATCATGGCGATATTAAGTCGGAGGTCCCGAAGAGTAAAAAAAAGTTTAAAAAAAAAAAATTTGAATTCGGCCCGTGGCTGTCGGGCCGAAAATTGGACGCTCAATTTTGCTGGCGTCCAGTTTCCGAGCCCATGGCTGTCAACGGGCTCGAGAACCGACGCTGGCAAAATTGACCGTTGGCTGTCAAACCCGCTGACAGCCACCACTCCTGTCAAAAAGGAGGCACTAGGGACGTGCTAGTGTCCCTAGCGCCTCCTTTTGCCTGTTTTTACCGCCGGGCCTAATTTAAATACAGAATCGCACTTACCGGCGAGTGTCCGGTGCGGGCGCCGGGAGAGCGGGCGTTCGCTGCTGATACTTTACTGTATCGGCCTGAATGGTAGCAGCACCCCTGTATCGCCAAGGGATTCAAATTTTCCTATACCTGGACAACTGACTAATTGTAGCACGCTCATAAGAACATAAGACCATGCCATCCTGGATCAGACCAAGGGTCCATCAAGCCCAGTATCCTGTCTCCATCAGTGGCCAATCCAAATCACAAGTACCTGGCAAATACACAAACATTAAATAGATCCCATGCTACAAATGCCGGCAACAGGCAGTGGCTATTCCCTATTGATTAATAGCAGTTTATGGAATTCTCCTTCAAGAACTTATCCAAACCTTTTATAAACCCAGCTACACTAAATGCCTTAACCGCATTCTCTGGCAACGAATTCCATAGCTTAATTGTGCGTTGAATGAAAAATATTTTTTTCTGATTTGTTTTAAATGAACTACTTGCTAACCTCATGGAGTGCTCTGTAGTCCTTGTATTATCCAAAAGGGTAAATAGCCATTTCACATTTACCCATTCAGGTCCTTTCATGATTTAGTAGACCTCTATCATATCCCCCCTCAGCCGTCTCTTCTCCAAGCTGAACAGCCCTAACCTCTTTAGCCTTTCCTCATAGGGGAACATTCCATTCCCTTTCTTATTTTGGTCACCCTTCTCTGCACTTTCTCCAGTGCAACTATATCATTTTTGAGAATTGACAACCAGAATTGCACACAGTATTCAAGGTGCGGTCTAACTATTGACCAATACAGAGACATTATGACATCCTCTGTTTTATTTACCATTCCCTTCCTAATAATTCCTAATATTCTGTTTGCTTTTTTGACTGCCACAGCACACTGAGCTGATGATTTCAATGTAATATCAACTATGACGCCCAAATCTTTTGTAACTCAAGTATTAGAAAAGATAGTGACTTCTCAGCTTTCAGAGTTTTTGGAAAACACAAATAAATTAGATCCTGCTCAGGTAGGTTTTCATAGGTATCTAGATGGATGAGCCATGTCTTGGGCCTCTTCGCTGTGGGAGCACAAGGATCCGATCCTTCATGACCTTGAAGGATTCCTTGAACTGATTAAATCAGTTTTCGATGATATGCCACTGCAGGATCTTCTATTTTCAAAAGGCCCGGCAGTGTGTATAAAGCTACGGGACGTGTGTAAGTCCCGGTGCTTGAAAAAATGGGTGGGGTGGGGCGGTCCGGGGGCGTGGCCAGAGGCCTCTGCAAGGCCGCTCGGCTGGTGCACGCAAGTTATGCCTGTCTCTGACAGGCGTAACTTGTGAAATAAAGGTACGGGGGGGGGGGGTTTAGGCTGGGAGCGGGACAGGTAGGGGAAGGGAGGGGAAGGTGGGGGGGGGGAACGGGGAAAGCCAGCTGGTCTCCCCGAGGGCTCGGCATGCACCCCCCCCCCGGCCCTATCTAAACCCCCCCCTACCTTTGTTGGCAGATTTACGTTTGTGGAAAGCAGGTGTAAATCTGCGCGCGCCAGCGGGCTGCTGGCGCACCGTCACCCGACCCAGGGGCTGGTCCGGAGGCCTCGACCACACCCCCGGGCCGGCACCACGCTCCCGGGCCCGCCCCCGAAATGCCGTGTCACTCGTGGCCTGCCCCCGAAACGCCGCAGCACTCGCAGCACACCCCCAACACGCCCCTCCATGCAAGCCCCGGGGCTTGTGCGCCGCCGAGCCTATGCAAAATAGGCTCGGCGAGCGCAGGGGGGGTTTGGGGTAGGTTTTCGGGGGGTATGCGCGTATCATACGCGCGTACCCCTTTGAAAATCTACCCCAATATGTTTAGGCATGCCATGTAGGCGAAAGATGTGACTGATGAATAACTTAGCAAGTTCCATGGCTGATGGCAAGCCAGGGAGAGCAACGAAGTGAGCCATCTTTGAAAATCGATCCGCTGTAACCCAGATGGTATTGTTACCTCCAGAGAGTGGCAGGTCTACCACAAAATCTGTAGCAATGTGGGTCCAGGGTTCATCTGGTGCTGGCAAGGGTTGAAGCAGGCCCCAAGGATATCCAGGCGGAGGTTTCTGTTCTGGCACAATTAGAACAGGAGGCTACATAAGCTAGAGTGTCTTCCTTCATGCTGGGCCACCAATAGTACTTTTCTAGCTTGGCCAGTGTTCGCCGTTGACCAAGGTGTCCAGCCAGTTTCGAATCATGAGCCCATCTTAGCAGTTTCTTCCTTAGGTTGTGGGGTATAATGGTCTTGCCCGGGGGTACAAGATGTGTAGCTGAAAGCACCACTTGCTTCGGGTCAATAATATGCTGAGGTTCATCATGAATGTCCTCCGAGAGGAAGGACCGAGATAAAGCGTCTGCTCTGACATTCTTGTCACCAGGGCGGTATTTCAGTAAAAAGTCAAATCTGTTGAAGAACAGGGACCATCTCGCCTGTCTATGGTTGAGGCGTTGAGTGTGACGGAGGTACTCCAGATTTTTGTGATCAGTGTACATAGTGATCTGATGTTGTGCACCTTCAAGCCAGGGGTGCCATTCTTCAAAGGCCATTTTTATTGCCAACAGTTCTTTATCCCCAATGCCGTAGTTCTTCTCCGCTGGCGAGAAGCATCCGAAAAAGAATGAACAGGGGTGCAAGGTCTTAGAATCACCTGTCTGGCTTAGCATAGCCCAACACCTACATCAGAGGCATCGACTTCCACAATGAAGGGTCATATAGGGT
The DNA here is from genome assembly GCF_901001135.1 of Rhinatrema bivittatum. Classification (NCBI taxonomy): domain Eukaryota; kingdom Metazoa; phylum Chordata; class Amphibia; order Gymnophiona; family Rhinatrematidae; genus Rhinatrema; species Rhinatrema bivittatum. Next base: position 198,888,866 of record NC_042618.1, on the reverse strand, counting down.
CAGGATGTCAAAGGCATGGCTTGCTTTGAAAGGCGTCTTTTAACTTCTGGCATGCGGTCACAGCTTCAGTAGACCAATTAGCGGTGTTGGCTCCCTTCTTACTCATTGCTGTTAGTGGAACAGTCAATGAGGAGTAATTTTTAATAAAGATCCGGTAGTAGTTAGTAAATCCCACAAATCGTCTTAGAGTTTTCAGACCAGTGGGCTGTGGCCAATTTTGAATACTCTCAAATTTCTGAGGGTCCATTTGAAATCCCTTGTTTGAGACGATGTAACCTAAGAAAGGCACGGATTCTTTATGAAATTCACATTTAGCCAACTTGTCGTACAAGTGGCTCTCGCGAAGTCTCTGCAGAAATCTTTTGACATCTTCATGATGGGATTGCAGGTCCTGAGAAAATATCAAGATGTCGTCCAAGTAGACAACGACACATCGGTAGAGTAAATCATGCAGAATATCGTTCATCAAGTTCTGGAAGACAGCCGGGGCGTTGCACAAGCTGAAGGGCATCACCAGGTATTCAAAGTGTCCATCCCGGGTATTAAACGCCGCCTTCCATTCATCGCCAGAGCGGATGTGATCTAAATTATACACTCCTTTGAGATCAAGCTTGGAGAATATCTTGGCTCCCTGTAACCTAACAAATAGCTCCGAGATAAGTGGTAAAGGGTAGCGGTCCTTTATGGTGATCTCATTCAGACGTCTGTAGTCAATGCACGGACATATCGTTCCATACTTTTTTCCTACGAAGAAGAATCCTGTGCCAGCGGGAGACTTAGAGGGTCTTATGAAGCCTTTCTGGAGATTCTCCTGGATGTTATCTGACATCGACTTACTCTCCACAATGGAAAGGGGGTAGACCCTTCCTTTGGGTAGCTCCATATTGGGCTTCAAGTTGATTGCGCAGTCGTAGGATCTGTATGGCGGTAATACATCAGCGGCCTCTTTTGAGAATACATCTTGATAAGATGCATATTGAGGTGGCAACCCAAGCAACAATGGGGTAGATGGCATGCATGGTAAAGGAGAGACTTCCATTAAGCATTTGCCATGACAGTCTGGACCCCAACGTGAAAGTTCCAAGGTGGTCCAATTGAATTGTGGCATGTGTTCCTGCAGCCTCGGTAACCCAAGTAACACAGGGTGCATGGCCTTCTCTAGTACAAAGAAGGAAATAGTCTCTGTCTGAAGAGCCCCAGTACGCAAGCTCACTGGCTCGGTAAGAAGGGTTACTTCACCCGGTAAGGGCTCTCCATGAATAGAGAACAGAAGTAATGGAGACGTCATTGTAGTGGTAGGGATCTGCAAATGTTCCGCTAGACGTTTCAAAATGAAATTTCCCCCTACCCCAGAGTCCACTAAGGCAAGGGTCTGATAATCCAAAGGCCCGCGGGTCAGAAGATGGATGCTCAATTATGCCGGCATTCGTTTTCCGAACCCGTGGCTGTCAGCGGTCTCGAGAACCAACGCCGGAAAAATTGAACATCAGCTGTCAAACCCGCTGACAGCCGCCGCTTCTGTCAAAAAGGAGGCACTAGGGACGCGTTAGTGTCCCTAGCCCCTCCTTTTACAGCGGGCCCTCATTTAAATACTTGATCGTGCGCCCAGGAGAGTGGGCTGGGCACGCGTTGGGAGAGCCGCCTCTTCCGCGGATTTTACTGTATCGGCCCGTTTGTTAGCCATGACGTAGATAAAGGCGTAGGTGGCGTGGGCGCGCACCCTAGGAGGCCCTCAGGAAAAACAAGGCGAAATCCGTAGCCAATCCGAGGATGCCGGGGAGAGTGGCATGAAGATGCGGTGGCAGCCAACTTCCCAAGGCTTGAGGAGAGAGAAGGAAGAAAGGTGAGGCACAAAGGTTGAAGCCGTCTAAGACCGATGGACGCAACAAGTTGAAACCTTTGTCATCGGCCCACACCGTTACATCCCATTACTGGATAACCTCTCAAGGACTGACAGTAAATTGGTTGGAATTAGCTCTGATATCAACTGAGAAGGCTCATGAGGCAATGCCCACATATGCTCAGTAGAACTCAAAGCTCTCTAGCTAGGAGAGATGAGTCTGTTTGGTGCTGCTGGATGACATCACTCATATGTAATGGCTAATTCATACTATCTACAGAAAACACCGTTTACAGTAAGAAAACATGATTTACCTACATAAATCGTCTATCTGAAATTACCTACCCTGTATGCAGGCAAAAATGCATGTGTAGTTCCGTAAGGTGCATTATTTCATCTGCATTGCAGTGGAGGAATTCCTAGGATAGGGTTAGGTTGGGGATGAAAAGTACGCTCATAGTTTTCATTTTCAAAACTATGCGCATAGTTTTGTTTGGAAAAAGTTACTGCAGAAAAAGAATGTACTTTTTCCTTGGGCAGTTTTAAAAATAAAAGTATGTGCATACTTTTCCTATGAACACTGGTGCAAAAACCACAGGTAAAATGTACCTGTGGACTTTGCAGCAATGTGGATTGTTTAAAAATTGCCCCTTAAGTGTGTAGGCCACATACTCTCTCACTGCGTGTTTGTGTGAATGTGTGTACTGTCGGTACTTGCTGTGTCTGTGAGAAGGGATGGTATTGAGTCTCTTATTTTGCATGCAAGGGACAATCCTTGTATAAAATAAGATTGATGGATGAGGTTAGCATTTGGAGTTCATTAAACATTCTGTATTGAACTACAGCTTCTCTTCTAATTTACCATTCTTATTCTTGAACCTGGACTACATTTCTTTTATGTAGTATGCAACAAGGTGAGCTCTAGCTGTATGGAATCTTAAGGTTCTATGCTAGACTCACTTTTGAGTCTTGTTCCTGTCTTTTATCTTTTCTGGCTGTGCACTTCTCACCTAAGTGGATGCTGGAGTACATAATTAAAGTTGGTTAATATCTGCTGGCTCCACCTAATGTTCTATACTCATTTTCAGGCCACAAGGATGGGCTCCTGCTGTTGAAGCTGTGCAGGGGCAGCAGGAATGTGCAGTTCTTGATAAGTGAGTCCAGCACGATCAGGCAGCATTCCAAGGGCAGGGCTGTGCTTAGAAATCAAAGGAATTCATTCACCTGCAACTATAGCTACTGTTGATCTCCCTTAGTATCTGAAGTCTTTCCCTCCAGTCCAGTCTTTTGCATTTTTTGGTTTAAAAAAAAACAAAACATGCACCATCATGTGTTCGCTGGTCTTATCAGCCTTGCCAAACACTAAGATATACAAACAGATCATAGTATTGCTAAAGGGCCAACTCTCACTTGCACTGTCCATCATATTGCAAAGGCTTCATTTCCATAAGTGGAATAAAAGCATAACCACATTTATGGCTGAGCTGCGCAGAATCACAGAGCATTACAAATTCGGCAAAATTTTTAAACGACATACTTCAATGACTGTCTAGTCTACAGAGTCCAAAATAACAGTTCAGCATTGTCTCCTTGCTGAGCCAAATTTGACCCATGCAACAGCATAGGAAAAGGCTTCGGCAGCTGAAATGGTACTGCAGTACAAGAAAGAAGAAAGAAATCCAGGTCACAGTGACCAATGTGGACATTGTCAGCCACAATAAGAAAGTCATTCAGCAGCCAACTCAAAGAGATGTGCTTCCAAGCCTGTTTTAGCTGCAGAGAACAGCAGTGACACACTGCTGTTCTCTGCAGCATGGATTTAAAGGGGCCGATTGCCATTTTTGCAAAAAGAAAGGCTACACTAAATGAGTTTGCAGATCAAAACTAAGTGGTGAGAGGTGTAGGGGGACAAGGACCCTAATTTTCAAATATGCTTGACACAGTATTGAGATCAGGAAATTACATCCAGATTGCAAAGAATATGGAGTCACATCATTCACAAGTATAAATAACATTTCAAATCAATGGTCATGAATATTAAATGGAGATTAAGAACATAAGTTGCCATACTGGGTCAGACCGAGGGTCCATCAAGCTCAGCATCCTGTTTCCAACAGTGGCCAAGTCAGGTTACAAGTACCTAGCAAATACCCAAACATTAAATAAATACCATGCTACTAAAGCCGGTAATAAGCAGTAGCTATTCCCTAAGTTAACTTGATTAATAGCAATTAATGGACTTCTCCTCCAGGAACTTATCCAAACCTTTTTTAAACACAGCTACACTAACTGCCCTAACCACATCCTCTGGCAACAAATTCCAGAGCTTAATTATGTGTTGAGTGAAAAAGAATGTGTTGCGTCCGTCGGTGCTAGACGGCTTCTCCCTGTTTGCCTCACCTTATTCACGGCTCCTCCCGCTTACCTAGGAAAGATGGCTACCGCCACGTCTTCAAGCCGACCTCCCTGGCGACCCCAGAACGGCTATGGTTCAGCCTCTCGCCATGCTCCTCCCAGGTACCTACTAGGGTGCGTGCGCCACCCACATTTTTATTCCAACCTTGGCACGAACCTCGGGGGCGTTCCCCCTTGCTGACGTCACGCCATCCGGGTATATAACCTATTCTAATTTGCTAGCTCGTTGAGTTAGCAAGGACTCGAATCCATTCCTGTCTACACTACTCTGCCGCTTCCGTGCTGCCGCTGGAAGCTCTCTCCTTGCCCTACTGCTAACCTGGGTACCCGCTCCTTGGGGGCCCTCTGCTTTATTTCAGGTGCCTTACAGGGAACAGGTACTCGCTCCTTGAGGGCCTGCTCTCCCTGCCTTGGTGCCTGTACCTTCTTCTACAACCTGGTGGAATCCCATACTTACTGCAAACACCTAGTGAGTACTCTAACTCTCAGTATATCTCATCCACAGTACTACCTTGCTGGGAAACCTGCGGTGGAGAACAAAAATGTGAGAAGGGCTCCCTCTGCCGAGGTCCCTGAGACTGCAACTACCAGACTGCCTCACTACTGCCACCTCTGGTGGTACTCTTCAAGCTGTACAATAAAGAACTAACTTTGTTTGTGCTCCTCACCGCATTGCAAGCCATTCCAGGCCTAGCCCAGCGAATCTCCAAACAGCAGAATGCACTGGAGGGGTTGACCGCTGCATTCAACTTACTGCATACACAGATGAACTACACCGTTTGAGGTGACGGTCAAGACTATTGTACCTCTATTTGCTCATACCCGCTTCTCGGGGGAAGTTTGGAGATGCAGAGGTTTCATTAACCAGTGCTGCATGCACTTTTCCCTGCAACCCAGCCATTTTCCCACAGCTTATGCCAAGACCACCTATATCTTGTCGTATCTAGATGGACGAGCCCTTGGCTAGAAGGAGCACAACATCAAGTCACTGTCTTTAAAGACCATAAGAATCTGGAGTACCTCCGCCACGCACGCACCTAAATCATAGACAAGCGAGATGGTCTCTGTTTTTCAACAGATTCAACTTTGTGCTAAAATACCGCCCTGGAGATAAGAATATCAGAGCAGATGCTCCGTCTCGCTCATTCCTCTCAGAGGACATTCCAGAGGAACCGCAACACATCATAGACCCAAAAAGGGTTATTTTGGCAGCAACTCACTCAGTACCTGCAGGAAAAACCATCACACCCAAGAACCTCAGAAAGAAGTTGTTAACATGGGCTCACGACTCTAAACTGGCAGAACACCCTGCCGATGCAGAACTCTGTCTAAGCTACAAAACTTTTATTGATGGCCCACCATGAAGGAAGACACATTCTCCTACGTTGCTTCCTGCGCAAATTGTGCCAGACAGAAGATGCCACCCAGTCATCCTTGGGGTTTGCTCTAACCCTTGCCAGTACCAGACGAACCATGGACACACATCGCCACAAACTTCGTGGTAGACTTACCACTTTCAGGAAGAAACAACACGATTTGGGTAACTGTAGATTGGTTCTCAAAGATGGCTCATTTTGTGGCTCTCCCTGGCTTACCCACCACCATGGAGCTTGCCAAGCTCTTCATCACGCACATCTTCCATCTCCACGGCATGCCTAAGCACATAGTCTCCGATCGAGGAGCCCAATTCACAGCTAAGTTCTGGAAGGCACCATGCAAGAAGTTTGATATTTCTCTCGACTTCACCTCAGCATACCATCCACAATCCAATGGGAAATCAGAGAGAATGAACAGGACACTCAAGCAGTTCATTCGTGCCTACATGAACACTCACCAGAATGATTGGAGTGAACTGTTGCCCTGGGCTGAATTCGCCATTAATTCTCATCCAGCAACTTCCACTGGATCAACACCATTCGAAGTGGTTTACGGACGACTACCACTGCCACTTCCATTATCAGTGTAGCCCCCGGCAGCTCAATCTACTGCCAAAAATATTCAACAACTTTGGACTCAGACAAAAGAGATGCTTCTTAAAGCAGGACTTTGAGCTAAAAAAGGATACAATGCGATCACCACTGCAAGGCTCCAGACTTCCAGCCTGGTGACAAAGTCTGACTATCCACTAAGCACTTGAGACTTAAACTTCCTTCAGCTCACTTCACTCCACACTTCGTTGGACCATTTCCTATTCTCCGATGACTAGGCAATCTTACCTATAGTCTGAAGCTACCATCTACATTGAAGATCCACAATGCGTTCAACGTCTCACTATTGAAGCCATTGATCCTTAGTGAGTTCTTCAACAAGACACCAGAAGCTACACCTATAGATGCAGAAGAAGACATTGAACACAAAGTAGACGCTATTCTCGATGTGAGAAATAGAGGCAGAGTATGGGAATACCTCTTATCATGGGAAGGCTATGGACCTGAAGAAAACTCTTGGACTCCATTGGCTAATATACTGGATAAAGAGATGCTACAAGACTTCCATAGATTGCATCCTCAGAAACCAAGACCTGGTAGGAAACAGCGTGGACGCCCTTTGAAGGGGGTACTGTTGCATCCGTCTGTGCTAGACGGCTTTGCCCCGTTTGCCTCACCTTATTCATGGCTCCTCCCGCTTACCTAGGAAAGATGGCTACCGCCACGTCTACAAGCTGACCTCTCCGGTGTCCCTGGAATGGCTATGGTGCAGCCTCTCGCCATACTCCTCCCAGGTACCGACTAGGGTGCGCGCGTGCCACCCACGTCTTTATTCCAACCTTGATGCAAACCTCGGGGGCATTCCCCCTTGCTGACGTCACGCCATCCGGGTATATAACCTATTCTAATTTGCTAGCTCGTTGAGTTAGCAAGGACTCAAATCCGTTCCTGCCTATGCTACTCTGCTGCGTCTGTGCTGCCGCTGGATGCTTTCTCTTTGCCCTACGGGGTAACTGCTAACCTGGGTACCCGCTCCTCGGTGGCCCTCTGCTTTATTTCAGGTGCCTTACAGAGAACAGTTACTCGCTCCTCGAGGGCCTGCTCTCCCTGCCTCGGTGCCTGTACCTTCTTCTACAACCTGGTGGAATCGCATACTTACAGCAAACACCTAGTGAGTACTCTAACTCTCCTCGCTGGGAGACCTGCTGCGGAGAAGGGCTCCCTCTGCCGAGGTCCCTGAGACTGCAACTACCAGACTGCCTCACTACTGCCACCTCTGGTGGTACTCTTCAAGCTGTACAATAAAGAACTAACTGTGTGTGTGCGTTCTGAGTCTAGCCTAGTACTGTGGCTCCTCACGGGGCTCCTCCCTGTGGGCGTGGTCATCTGCCACAGTACCCAAGGATCCACCAAAACACTGCTCAACCATAACAGGATGTTCTCCAAAGTGTTTTAAATGTGCTACTTGCTAACGTCATGGAGTGCCCCCCTAGTCCTTCTATTAACCAAAAGAGTAAATAACATTCACATTTACCCATTCTAAACCTCTCATGATTTTATAGACCTCTATCATATCCCCTCTCAGCTGTCTCTTCTCTAAGCTGAACAGTCCTAACCTCTTTAACCTGTCCTCATAAGAGAGCCGTTCCATCCCCTTTATCATTTTGGTTGCCCTTCTCTGTACCTTCTCCAGTGCAACTCTGGGTCAGAGCATCTCACAGTATAAGGCCACAGCCCACCCAGGCCGACCCATGATTATGTCACTGGTGTTGTTATTCCAAGGAAAGGTCCTCAGTTCATTCTAGCCATGTTACATGCTGCACATCTTGGAGTTGTGCATATGAAGGCACTGACCATGAGCTACATTTGGTGGCTTGAGATAGATGCTGGCATAGAAAAGGTTCTCATGGAGTATAACACATGCCAGATGCCTAGACACTATCTGCCAAAAGCCTCCACTTTCCCTTGAGAAGTGACTAAGAAGCCATGGTCAAGGTTTCACATTGACTATGCAGGTCCATTTTAACAGACGATCTTCCGTGTTGTGGCATATTCTTATTCAAGATGGCTTGAGGTGATCAGAATATCCTCACAACCATCTGCTGCAATAATTACAGTACAACAGCTGCTTGCAACTCATGGGCTACCAAATATAGTTTGGTAGCCCATGAGTTGCAAGCAGCTGTTTCTACCAAATATAGAAACATTACGGCAGAAAAACACCGTATGGCCCATCCAGTTTGCCCATCTGCCCAATTAATTTAGCTCTACAATTCCCATCACTCTTTCACAGATTCCCTGTGTTTATCCCATGCTTACCTGAATTCAGATACTGTTTTTGTCTCCACTGCCTCCACTGTGTGGCCCCTACAACTGGACAATTACATCACCTAGGGGAATGGGTGTTATGTACGCAGGAGGAGGAGCACTCTAGTTGTAAGGAATGTTCAGGTTCTGTGCTAGACACTCTCTTGGTCTTGTTCCTGTCTTTTATCTTTTCTAGCTTTCTGGTTTTAGTGTACATAATACAAATTGATTAATATCTGCTGAATCCATCTAATATTCTACAATGTCCCAGCCAGCTAGCATTATGCTCTCTTCTTCTTTCTTTTGTACCTCATTATTATTATTATTATTATCTGACTTGATATAGTGCCAAATTCCAACCATAATATGATGACATCCTGGACCAGCCTCCAATCCACTCCCATTCTCAATCAATCAATCAGAAATAAATAATTACAAAACACAAGTGTTTAGAAGGTCAAAGGTTGCAGCTTTTATTCGCATTCAGTACCCGAGCCAAATAACATAATATAACTTGCATTAATGGTGGGGGTGGAAGGGAAATAGAACCAAAGGGTTACTAAGAGCCAAGAGTAACAGATAAGTATGAGAAAAAAAAAAGTGCGAAGCTTGCTGGGCAGACTGGATGGGCCGTTTGGTCTTCTTCTGCCGTCATTTCTATGTTTCTATGTATTTAAGTAAGCCATCCCTAAACCAGTCCTGGCAGCTTAGCCAACACAGCTAGCAAGCTAAGACTACCCCAGGTCGCTTGACCTGCAGGCTTGTTTGACCTCAGGCACCCGCCACAGCCAGCAAGGAACCAAATATCCGCAGGGTTGAACCCAGCCCCACAAAGCATCAAATCCACCAGAAATTCCAAATACTACTAATTTTCCTTATCGCCCAGGTACTCTGCCAGCTGCAACAAGAACCAAAACCACAAAAACCAGAAAAGCAACAACCATGAGCAATCAGTACAACAAAACCATAAAAAATAGGAGCGAGAAAGAAGGAGAGTGGGCAGAAGAGAAGAAAAATCAGGGGAAAATTTGGGAGGGAGGTGAGATCCCAGCCTATTAATGTAAGCTAACAGGGGGAGGAGCTTCCTTTAAAAGAAGCACATGTGCTGCTAGGCCGATGACAATCTGTCATGGCTCCATGTCCTGGCACATAAAAAGGAAGAAGGATGAAAATTTGAAATTTCACAACACTTGGTTACCGGCGCAGCCCTCTTCCTTGCTAGGGAGGGGTGAGAGATGAGACCAGATCTCCTGGCTAGCCAGGGGTCCACATTATCACTGACAGCCCAAGACAAGCCTGAGCTGCCACTCCAGTCTCTAGGTAGTTAATTTAAAATAATAAAATTTATACAACACAGACCCAAAAACAACGTAACATTAATAGCACCTGCTCCTTCCCCCATTTATCTTGAGTCCTCTCTTCCTCTGACTGCTGGAGCCGGGGCCCCTACTCTTCCTATTACAGCTAGGCCTCCAGGCAGGGGACAAGGACGAGGTTGGGTTATCATCTGCTCCTCCTCTACCTCTCTGTCCTTTCTGCTTTCCCCTAGTATCATTCTCTTCTTTCTCCTCCTCTTTCTGTTTTTGTTTTACACAGATTTTAAGACCCTTTATTATCTTCACCAGATATGATTTTGTCTTCTTTAGTCTGACCCTTTCAAGGGGTTCATCCAGAGTGGAGAAAGGCTGTGAGCATTATTGTTTAGGGAGATGGGAAGAGGCAGATCACATGGGGTCCAAGCACTTCTGAGTCCTGAATTTCCAATTGGACTGCTCTTGGTGAAAATTTAGAGCAGGTGTTGAGTGAATGAAAGTGTTTGTTTTAGGAGAATTAAAAAGAGGGGTTTGTTAATACCCCATGCCGTTATTATAGTGTAAGCTTAGTGATTAGATGGTTTCATGTTCACTGATATATTGTCTCCCCTATCTGCTTTCTTAAGAATCCTAGCACCAATGCACCAATCTGGCATTTGTGGTTTCATTTCTCAGTTGGTAGTGCAAGACTATAAACACCAGAATGCTTTGGGTGGACATTGAACTCAGTAGGACCAACCATTCATTCATAAGCAGCATGACCACTTCCTGACACTGATTTACTCAGGACAGGCTAATCCAGTCTAGTGCCCTTTTACTCAACCCCTGTTAGATTATGGGATTTACAGTCATGATTTTTCCTGTTGGAAACAAGGTTACAGGTACCAAAACATGAAGGCAGTGAGCCTTGGAGGTATCAGGTCATGCTGTCCCTTCACCATCACAGACATAAAAACAAGTGCAAAAAAAAAAAAATTATATATAGTGATACCTTTTTATTGGACTAATATAATACAAAAGGTATCACCTTATATATTTTTTTGTTTTTATTTGCTAACCTTTATTTATGTGCATTCATGTGGACTAATATGGCAGCCAAACTATCTTCACCATCAGTGAGTATAGAAGATGGCTATTAGAGGGACAGGGCTACAGTCGGGCCGATACAGTACAAATCTATACAACAAATAAGATGACCACTGGCATGGAGTGAGGGACACAGATTCAGTAAGGGGCCGAAAACACGTGTCCAATCCCCCGAACCTAATAGGGCCATCAACATGCAAATGCATGTTGATGGCCCTATTAGGTATTCCCGCGCGATTCAGAAAACAAAATATGCAGCCAAGCCGCACATTTTGCTTTCAGAAATTAGCGCCTACCAAAGGGTAGGCGCTAATTTCTTCAGGCACCGGGAAAGTGCACCCTCCGACTTAATATCATGGCAATATTAAGTCGGACGTCCCGAAGGGTAAAAAAAGTAAAAAAAAAAATTTGAAGTCAGCCCGCGGCTGTTGGGTCGAAAACCGGATGCTCAATTTTGCCGGCGTCCGGTTTCCGAGCCCGTGGCTGTCAGCGGGCTCGAGAACCGATGCTGGCAAAATTAAGCGTCGCCTGTCAAACCCGCTGACAGCCGCCGCTCCTGTCAAAAAGAAGGCGCTAGGGACACGCTAGTGTCCCTAGCGCCTCCTTTTACCTGTTTTTACCGCCGGGCCTCATTTAAATACAGAATCGCATGCACAGGAGCATGGCCTGTGCACACGCTGGGAGAGCAGGCGTTCGCCTGCTCTCCCGCGTTTTTACTTTATCGGCCTGAGTATGCTGTGGTTGGGAGTATAGAATTATGAGTCTGGTTTAATTCCTCCATCCACCACCTACTACATGATCTCTAGCATGTTGCATACTCTCACAGAATCCTTGTGAAGTCTTCAAGCCCTTCACAGGATGGGACAGGATGTGCAGACAGATATTTTGGACGGCACTGTGTGGTATCCTTCTACGTTTAGTTGCTTACATGAATTTATTTTTTATCTCTGCAGGTACATCCAAGGAGCCTCCTCTCCAAAAGACATGGTCATCATTGTGGATGTGTAAGTCAGTCTATTTTAGAAACCCCTCTGACTTTTACCAAACAACCCTCCTGACCCTTGAGCCCTCTTTCAGCTAGGGAGAGGGAGAGGGGGAAGGGGAGAACAGATTGCTTTAAAACATGCTCAGCAACAAGTACCAACAGACATAGTGGAGGGAGGTTTGTTATTTGTATTAGTTTTTCTGCTTTTTTCTCTCTATTTCCCTTTTCACCCTGTGATCTCCACAAAAATGATCGCCCAGGTGTCTATATCTTTTCCTTTCTGGTCGAGGGCTGGAAAGGAAACTGTTCCCTAATGTAAAAGTGGGCCTATCTCTGCAGCACGCTAAACACTAACAAGCCGATGCAATATCGGTGCGCAGAAAACAGGCGCTCATGATTGAGCAACTGCTCTCCTAACGTGCGCCAATCGATCTCTCTGTGGTGCCCGATGCAAATGAACTGCCACCGTAAAAAGGAGGCACTAGGTGAAATTGTGCACCCCCAGCACCTCCTCAGCAGCGGGCACCCAGGAGAGGTGGCTGTCAGCGAGTTAGCAAAACGGACACTCAGTTTTACGAGCATCCGTTTTCATAACCTGTGCCCAGCCACGGGTGATATATCACCTGGTCAGGGCAGTATTTATTCTGAACAATGAGCAACAAACCTGATGCACATACCCGCACATGCCTTCTCAGTTGCCAGTCTGACAGCCTTATAAAGAAGAATTCATCCCTTAATCCCACTACAGAATTTGATTCATCACTACTATGAACTTTAAAACATTTATGCCAAAAGTTATTTGCATGCTATGCTTGAAAAAAGGCAGACAAGAGACACAGTGCATCTCAAAGAAGCCAAATAAACCCCCTTTACATGTGATTTTAGGCCACCCCCGCTTTCCAGGGAAACGGAGCAGCACTAGAGGAGGGGCCGAGGCAATTCAGTGGAAGTAGCACAGAGATATCAGTTTTTTAAATCCCTGCACCTGCTTCCTCTTGCTTTCTTAGGCATACTTATGTGCCTGCAAAGTATGCAGGGAAACGCTTCCTGCAGCACCAGCCGGCTGATGAATTTTTAAAGGCAAACTCTCTGGGGAGATTACCTTTAAAATCCATTTGCAGCTCCATGGGTATAAGGTAAACAAACTTTGCAGGGAATTTGGTTATTAGCTTCAACATGCTTAGGCCTCATTATCCTTTTTCTTTTTTTTTTTGCTGTTCTCATGATGTCACCAAAATCTGCAATAGGGAGGAGAAAGTGCAGAGAGCATGTTTATGTAAAGCTAAAAATATTTTTGTCTCATTTTAAGATGCTCTAAAAATGTTTTTCCACCCTGCTCCATAGGAAACCATGAAGAAATAGGAGATGTAACAGGGGCTAAGCATAGAAGAATGTATTGACTTGGAAATTAACTGCAAAGGTTCTACTTAAGTTATGAAATGGGCACATAGCTTATAATAAGGCATGTAGCACATGAACGGTATCTGTCAGTTTCCATACATCATTTTCTAAACAGGAAATGTGTGCTGGAGAGAAGAGGAGGAGCTGTGAGGATCAAGGGTTCTGGTCCCACTTTGTCCCTGTGCTGCTGACCGGGCTGCATGCTAAATGCTAATCCTTCGACTGCCACTGCCCAAGAAGGAAGGCAGGAGAGGAACCAACAGGGAAGGAACGGAGGAGGGGCAGTTGCATGAATGATTGATTTAAGTGTACGTGGGAGAGCTTGTAAATCGCTGATAGAACTTTTACCATTTTCCAGTGGTCCCTGCATAAAACTTTGATTGTAACCTCTTGTCAGCAGGGCTTAATTTGTGGGGGGAATGGAGTGGAAGGCAGTTCCGGCACTTATACTTTCAGGCTTCAGAGGAAGAACAGCAAGGGGTATTCTGCTCCAGCCCTTCCACTCCAGGCACAGCCTGCATGGAAGAGAAGGAGAGAGGCTGAGTCTGAAGCACAAACAGGCCGATGCAATAACAGGCACTCATGATAGAGCACCCCCTCTCCTAATGCGCGCCGATCCACCTCCCCCCCCCCGGGCGCCCGATTTAATATTTCATTGGACTATCACGGTAAAAAGGAGATGCTAGGGGAAATTGCGCATCCCTAGCGCCTCCTCAGCATTGGGCACCCAGGAGAGGTGGCTGTCAGTGCGGATTAGAAAAACGGACGCTCAATTTTACGAGGATCCATTTTCCTAACCTGTGCACAGCCATGGGTTAGGAAAATGGCCATTCGTTAATTGAGCGTGTTTTCCTAACCTGACCGCTGAGACACTTTTTTCTCCCCATTCTCCTTTTTTTTTAATTCCTCCTACTTAATATCACCATGATATTAGGTCGGAGGAACTACAGAGAAGCAGTATTTTCTGCTTTTCTCTTAACTTTAGGGGGCTCCTGAAGAATTATCGCCTGCTCCAAGGCAGGTGTTCATTTTTGAGAGTAAAAATATGCATGTCGGGCGCACATGTTTTTGCATCGGGGGTAATAGCTTCATCAACATGAAGTTACATTGATAAGCACTATTAGCTATGCATTGGTTTGGACGCGTGCTTTGGACGCACTAATCCCCTTATTGCATGAGGGGTTTTGGATGCATGTCCAAAACGTACGTCCAAGTGCATGTAAAGCCATGCACACAGTCAAGCACACTTTATTGCATTGGCCTAAAAGAGACCAGCCCCTCTGCTATCTACTCCAGCCTCTCCTCTCCTGTTCATCCCCTCCCCCCCCCCCCCCCCCCCCCCCCCCCCCCACACACACCCTTCCCCTTCTGTATAGCAGGGAACAGAAGGGGAAAGGTGATATTGAAGCAGACATTGCAGAGCAAACAACAGGCACCCAAAAAAAGGGTTTGAATTTGCACAAGTTTGAAAGCTGTACGCAGTAATGCCAATTGTTAAGGTTTCAACCTGGGTCTTGATAAATGGCACAAGTACTCACAACTTTCAAACTTATGCTACTTCAACCCCTTTCCATTACCGAGGGCTTAATTTCTGGCAGAACAACCCAAAATGGCATTCTGCCACTTTTTTCTGGACCCTAGAAAGTAGAGCAGAGCCGGCAGTGTATAACAGTTCTACCCAGTAGTTGCATGAATCACTTTTGGTCTCCTGGTCCTTGGAGGAAGCAGAACTTACTCTGACACAAGGGCAACCACATGGCTTTCAGTCAGGTATGTGTACATGAGCAAGAGAGAGAGAGAGAGAGAGTTCACACCTGGTCCTGGTCCCACCCTTTTGCACAGATCGAACCGTCCCTGGCCTCACCCATTTCACGCCCTCCACAGCTCCACTTCCTGTCTGTCTACAAATTAAGCCCTGCTTGTCAGTAGTATTGTTTGTGTGGACCACTGAGTGCACCTTTGTGTGGAGGCCACGTTTGTCTATATCCAGTGGCCTGTGAGTGTAATGTTCATGAGACCAGTAGATGACAAAGAGCTAATATGGCAAAGCCCAAGAGATCGTTCATAAAGGAACTTAATGATCTTTCTTGTGTCCCACAGAGGTGGCAACAGTAACTGCATTTTTGTTCCCTAACTCCTCCCCCTTCACCTTTCGGAATAGTTTGAGGCGTACGATGCGGTGCATAGATAGGAGTACATGCTAAGCAGGGAATGTGCCCCTGCAGATAGTTGGCAAAGGGTATGATCGAGGAGGTATGTGTTACATCTGAAGGCCTCATCGCCCCTTTGCTGTGCTGTGCAAATATAAAGGTAATGCGGTGAAAATGAAGTTTTTGAATTTGTGGTACATGACTTGTTGCAAGATCCATACTCATTTAAAAAATATTGTGTAGAACCTTTGCTTGATGTTTATATCATGCGGTTTGCTTGCTTTATGTGCTTTCTTTACCATATTCCAGATGCTGGTGCTAGCAGAACAACTTTGTATGTCTGAAAAGTGATAATAAATCTCATGCATATTGTAATGAGCTTGTTATATGTCTGGAGAGCACACTCTACCCTGAAAACACAAACAGCGAGGGTTTATTGGGCTTCTTCTAGATGCATGTGGCCTCTTGGCATCCTCTTTGAAACGTAGAATATGAATATTTTTATTTGTTGGGCATGGTAAATAAAATTTGCTAAACATTTTTCTGAGTCCCAAGCAGGGATGAACCGTGCCCTCTCTGTCTCTTTCTGCTGACTGCACAGGAAGCTTTCAGTGTTGGTCACAAAACAGTATTATTATGGGTACAATTGTAAGGTAACTCGGAAACTGTAATAAATAACCTTTTTTTTGGACAGTAAGTCATCGACAAGGACAATTGGTCTTGCTTAGTTTTGGTGGGCACTGTTTTAGCCTAGATGAGCGTCAGCCCTCGCTCTCTTAAGGGGAACTGCTGAGACAAAAACAATGTTTGGGGAGTTGGATGAAGGAGCTATGACCAGAAGGGGGCTTAGTTTAACAATTTTGTTCCCTTTCTTGGCACTTAGGAGGCAGCTTTCAAACCGCACACAGAAGTACCAAATCTGTGGGTACTTTTTACCTAAACTTTGCATCGGCTTTCAAAGGGAACATTTTCCATTTGAAAACTGGGTCACAAAAAGTAGACTTGCAGACCTGTGGTAGCTGCTTTTGTGTGGGCAATTTTCTGGTGAAACATTGCATGTGCGCGTTTGTGCATAAATGCTAGCCCTCCCCGTCTTGACCCTAGGAACGCTTCCTCTCTCTCTGCACCTAAAAGCACTGCATGTGCCGGCACTACGCGAATGCTTTCACGGGCAGAGTGGAGAGGTCATTTTCAAAGAAACCGTTTCCTGTAGCTACAACAGTCACACCTGGGAGAATGCCTCTGAAAGTTTTCTGTCTTAAATAGAAAACAGAAGCAACATCACATTTTTTTTTTTTTGGGGGGGGGTTCCATTTGGCATGGAAGGGGGAGGGAGCCTCCACCACTGGCTCTTGATTTGGTATCCTTTCCAGAAGTCCAAGTCAACCCGTACAACTAGATCACGAGGCACAGACTGGTCCCGGTCCTCTTGTTTTCTCCTAACCATTGCCAATTCCCTTACTCGTACTCCCTCCTATTTTTCCAAAACACAGAATACAGGGGCAAAATCAGGAAGCTTTCTTATGTTTTTTTTATTGAGAGCGAAAATATAAAAATCTCAGCTTTTACATTCTAGAGCAATTTTTGGGAATCGGCGACTTCCCCCTCTTTTTTCGCTGTAGAGGATATTTGTTGGAAGCACATGGTTTTGATGACCGGGCGTTTGTCTGTGCTCTGCCTCCTGCAGGAGCGGCAGTGTGAGTGGCCTGACGCTGAAGCTGATGAAGACGTCCGTCATGGAGATGCTGGACACCCTCTCTGATGATGACTATGTTAATGTGGCTTCTGTAAGTATCCTGGGAGGGTGAGAGAGAGGAGTTGAAGTTAATGTTGTGGTAGAAGGGACTCCCCAGGTCCAATTTAATACACATGCTTCTCTGAAAACCAGTTTCTAATGAAAACCTGGGCTCCCTTTTGAATCTCTTTTTGTCTCTGTCTTTCCTACATTTCTCCTTTCCTTGCATAGTCTGTCTTTCCCTTCTCAGCCTTTTCTCTCTTTCCCAGCTTCTTCTGTGTCCTTCTGCCTGGCCTCTTCAGTGTCTCCGACTTCCCTGTGCCTCCATCTTTCCCTTTGCTTTTTCTGACCTTTGTCTTTCTTTCTCTCTCAGTGGCTTACTCTCCTCTTCATTTTATCATCCTTCTACATCATCGTCTTCTGCTTCTCCATCTCTCCTCTGTGTTTGCATCCTCTGTCCCTCGGTTCACCCTCTGAATCTCCATGAACATGGGAGAAATAAACTGCATGCTTTCCGGGCTCTTTCCTTTCTGCTCAGATTCTTTTGCAGGGGGGGGGGGGGGTTTTTGTGATTTCTGTGCATTGTGAGGCAAAGATGTTCACTGCACTGTAATGAGAAGCTTAGAAAAGTCAAGAAAACCCAGAGAAAATCGTGAGATGTTTTCAGGAGTGAGTGTGGCATCATTATCAAACTATTATTGTTAGGGAGAGGGCATGTCCTGGGCACTGAACTGAAATGCATTAGGCTGAATAAACTTAAATAGCTGCAAGAGTACCCTTCTCGGCATCGGAGAGTAGATTATACATTGTAAATGGAACAAAAAAGGCTATCGAAAAAGCTCTGCCTCTGGTACTTATTTGTTGTTGTTTTCAGATCATCTCCAGCGTTTATTTTACACAGCACAGAAGCAAAGCTCAAAAAGACAAGCGGTAGACAAAGTCATAGGCGAAACCTTTTTGTTAGACTAAGTTAGTGCATTTGTGAGGAGCTTTCAGAAGCTCTGCTCCCTTCATCGGGTCAATGCAGAATGAGCTAGAGATGATGATGTCTGAATATGCCGTAAATTACAGGTTGCACTACAATGGTGGTGTTTGTTTTCAAAGCGGCAGAGAGTTACAACATAAAAGGCTGAGGGGGGGTGATGGGTTTGTGAAGGGGGGAATTCGGCACGGCGCCTCGGGAGACAAGCAGCATGATTAACAGCTAAAGGAGGACTCTGCCTGAGAAAACCGGTGATCCTGTTTTACAGGACCAATCTATGTCCCTCAAAACCCACCCAGAGAGGCATGGTATGTACCGTGTGTGCAGTACGGAAATGGGCAGGACCAAAGGGCTCTTCCGATTGGCTGATGACACTTACAAAGCATGCGTGCATGTGATCAAGGATAGTCTTTGGTGCATGCATGCAGCCAGTGGCAAGGACACTTTGAGATGCACTTGATGGCATCGCAACAGGAAACTAAACTGACGGAAACAGCTAAAAAGCGCAGCCCTTGCAGTGAGAGGGCACACGGTCTCAAGCTGTCTCCCTGCTAGAAAAATTAATTCCCTGCATTCTGTTGCACCAGATCCCCCCCATTTGTAATCTCAGACTTTCTAAGGCCTGGACTCTCTGTGCCACAATATTTTAGTGCAGAAGGGGCCATGACCAAGCGCATGGGGCTGCCATCGCCTTACAGGGCCATGAGGTCCAACATGTCATCCCCCCTCAAAGGATAGAAAGTCACCTGGGGTCTTATTAGACCCCCTCCCCATTCTGGGGCCTCCAATATGGGTAGCCTTGCCCAAAAAAAGGTTTAGAAATACATGAGAAGTGCCATGTGACAATGATTCCCCTGGCCACCCATCTCCAGATTTACTTACACACCCCCCCCCCCAAATAGTGACGTCCCCCACCCCACCCCTTTCCATATCAAAAGAAGGCCGATAAGGCCCCCCAAACTGCCCAGCCTCAACTGTCCAAAAATCACTGGCTAGGAGGCGCCCCGGGTCCTCTACTTGAACGTCAGTGCAGTTTTTTAAGGGAATGGGGTGTGGGGGGATCCGGGGTGGGGGGACCACTAGGCTACCAATTATTTTTTGGACAGTTAGGGGTCGGGGATGGGAGGTCACTATTTGGGAGGGGGGGCGTGAGTAAATCTGGAGGTGGGTGGCTGAGAGGGTGGGAAGGGTTGTCGTCTTGCAGCACTTTTCATCTATTTTTAAACCTTTTTTTCTTTTTTGTAGCAGGGCTGCCTCAATTGGTGGCCCCAAAGTGGGGATCTAATAAGGATCCCAGTGACTTTTTTTTTTCCTTGTAGGGGGAAGCTGTGTTGAGCCAAATGGGCCCTTTTATTCTAGTGCAGGATCCTAGGGACTTGCATTGGGGTCTCAGTGCTATTGTAGTAGAATAACTTTTGGTTTTTTGTTTTTTAAAGGTGTAGATAAAATAACATGGCTGTAAAATTTCTAAGTCCGCCATGTTATTTTATTTGCATAGGGTTGAGTATGCATGAGCTGTTTTGCATGGATTTGCTATATCCATGCATGCAAATGCATAACACTGTATAATGTGCATTATAGCCCTATTTTGCAGCTTGATAAATCTCCCCCTAAGGCTGCGGTTTAGCTGCAGCAGAAGCAGTGGACCAACAGAGGGTTGTGTTTTACCCCCTAAACACAGGTAATAATCGCAGATAGCCCCAGCCGATTATCCGAAACCCAACAGCATTTCAAAGCAGAATAGCACCCGTGCTGGTATCGCAGAAGCCAATCATTCTTAAGGCAGGAGGACGGAAACTGTTTATATTTTCATTTCGTGCCAGGACCAAAGCTGGCTGTCCCATTTTGTTTGGAAAACATTAGCCCACAACAACCTAACTATCCCTTGCTTTTACTCCCGATTTTCTTGAGGGGGGCCTTGTGACCCACCTGCACTTGGGAACCAGGGAGAATTGACAGCACCGGCAGCTGCACTGTGTCAGAGCTCATTGTTGTCAGGGCTGCTCCCCTACACTGGAAGGTTTATATTTGCATATAATAAGGATAGTCTGTATCTTCTCCTAGGACAAGCAAGATGGTAGTCCTCACAGATGGGTGACATCATCAGATGGAGCCCGGCACGGAAAATTCTGTCAAAGTTTCTAGAACTTTGACTGGCACACTGAGCACACTGAGTGGTAGTCGAGTCCGTGCTTAAGAAGGTCAAGCGCTCCCGGACCCATGCCTTGGCTCCCCCGGGAAGGGAACATAGGGTGCTGGATGCACTGAGTAGGAAGGTCTTTCAGAGCACCATGCTGATAGCATGGATTGCCTCCTACCAGTTTTATATGACTCAGTACTCCTGTAACCTCTGGAAACAGGTTCAGGATGTGGCTGACCGATTGCCACAGCAGCAGCAAGAGGCTTTGCTGGCGGTCACCCATCAGAGCCTTGAGTGCGGGAAGCATGAGTTGCGCTCCACCTACGATGCGTTTGAAATGGCTGCAAGAGTTGTGGCTGCCGGGATTGGCGCCCGCAAAATGATTTGGCACTGGGCCTTGGACCTCTGGCCAGAAGTGCGGGAGAGGCTTGCTGACTTACTGGTGAAAATCTCTTTGGCAATAAGGTGAGGGATACGGTGACCCAGTTGCGAGACCACCATGAGACCCTCCAGCACCTTTCCACCAGTACTTCTGACCTGCCGTCTTTGGCCAGGAAGTTGGCGCGGCAAGGCCCAAGACGCTCTATTGTCAGGGGAAATATTACCCGCCTGTGTCTCGCTCCCGCTCACAAAAGGGTGAACTCTCGGAGCCGCTAGCAGCAACAGCGAACTCCCAAGCCACAAGCATCACCCCAGCCAAGCCCCACTACAGGGTTTTGACTGGAGGGAAGGAGGAACAGCCAAATGCCCGTCCCCGTGAAGTGGGACCCCCCCGATCAGACATCAGCTACAATTCTTCGTGGATCGATGGATCGGAGTCAACTCAGACCAGTGGGTCCTGTCCATTGTATGACAGGGATATAGGCTGAATCTTCTCTGAACCTTTTTGGGGGCCAACAGTGTGTCAGAATATCCTCTTGGCGGAGCTCTCCGCCCTAGTATCGGCCAGGGTGGCTGAGCCTGTTCCACCAGGTCAGTGGGAAAGAGGTTTCTCCTCCCAGTATTTTCTGGTTCAAAAAAAAAACTGAGGGTCTCTGTCCCATCCTGGATCTGAGGGACTTGAACAGATTTCTAAAAAGAGAAATATTCAAGATGGTCCCTCTGCACACCCCAATTCCCCTCCTGCAAAAAGAGGTCTGGCTATGCTCCCTTGATTTGAAAGACGCCTACACCCACATCGAGATCTTCCAAGGTTTGTGGTGAGCGAACGGCACTTTCAGTACAGGGTATT
This sequence comes from Rhinatrema bivittatum, assembly GCF_901001135.1. Lineage (NCBI taxonomy): Eukaryota > Metazoa > Chordata > Amphibia > Gymnophiona > Rhinatrematidae > Rhinatrema > Rhinatrema bivittatum. The sequence goes on along the minus strand of NC_042618.1, from coordinate 198,867,353 downwards.
ACCATTCGGTCTGGCCTCTGCACCACAAGTTTTTGCCAAGTGACTGGCCCTGGTGGGGGCACACCTACACAGGTGGAGCGTGCAGGTTTTCCCCTACCTGGATGATTGGCTGGTCAAGTGCACTACCCAGGTGGGGCGACGCGTTTCATGCGCTTGACTATCCCGTTGCCTTTCTACCCTATAGCAGGGCACTGACCTTGGTGTCCCTTGCGGAGGTAGTGCAGTGGAGCCAGGGAGTCTCCACGAGACAAATGTTGAGGCCATTAGGGCACATGGCCACTACTATCTATGTTACTCCCTTTGCGCGCTTGCACATGCATAAGGCCCAATGGACCCCGAGGTCCCAGTGGAGTCAGGCCACCCAGAGCCTCCAGGTCCGCATCCGGGTTACGCCGTCTCTCCGGGACTCTTTGTCCTAGTGGGGAAACCTCTCAGATTTGAAGCGAGGGGTGTCATTTCCATCTCCCCCTGTTCAGGTTGTCCTCACTATGGATGCATCCAACCTGGGGTAGGGAGCCCATGTGGAAGGGCTCCACACCCAAGGCCTGTGATCCTCCCAGGAAGCATAATGTCAAATCAACTTCCTGAAGCTCCGGGAGATCAGGTATGCTATCTGGGCTTTCAGAGATCGGCTGGCCGGCAAGGTGCTCCTGATCCAGACCAACAAGCAGGTTGCAATGTGGTATATCAATAAACAGGAGGGGATGAAATAATTCTTCCTGTGTCAGAAAACAGTGCAGATCTGGTCCTGGGCCCTGTCCCAGGGGATGGTGCACCGAGCCATGACCTGGCCGGAATGGACAATGTGATAGCGGATGAACCAAGTCGAGCCTTCAAGTCTAATGAGTGGCCCCTGAACCAGGTGGTGGCGGATTGGATCTTTCGTTTCTGGGGAACTCTGGGCGTGGATCTGTTTGCATCCCCTTGCAACAGAAAGGTGGCTCAGTTCTGCTCCCTGCACAGGTCAGACGGCGCTCCGGTCTCGAACGCCTTTGCCTGCAACTGGGACCGGGGCCTCCTGTATGCATATCCTCCTACCCCTCTAGTGATGAGGACTCTCTTGAAGCTTCACCAGGACTGGCAGGTCTGGTTCCTGCTCCTGCGGGATCTCTACCTCCAGGACTTCCTCAGACTTCATTACTCAGGATCAGGCAGGCTGCGGCATTCCAAACTCTGGGCCCTGTCTCTCATGGCCTGGATGTTGAGAGGTTGATTCTGCGGCCCCTTGACCTCTCAGATGCTGTGTCTTGGGTCCTGGAGACTTCCAGAAAGCCTTCCACTAGGAAATCTTATGGGCTGAAGTGGAGGAGGTTTTCGATGTGGTGTGAGCAACGTGGCCTGGATCCCTTTTCTTGCTCCACTCACAAATTGCTTGATTACCTCTTCCAGCACTCAGCGGCTTGGTTGAAAACCAACTCCATTAGAGTGCATTTCAGCACTATCAAAGCTTACCACTAGGGTGTGGCTGGTTTGCCCATCTCTGTGCAGCCTTTAGTGGGATGGTTTATGTGAAGCCTGATTCAGTTGAAACCTCCCCTGAAGCCTTCCGCTGTGTCTTGGGACCTCAAAGTGGTGTTGGCTCAGCTGATGAAGCTCCTTTTGAACTGCTGAGCTCCTGTGACCTGAAATACTTGATCTGGAAGGTCATCTTTTTGGTGGCAGTCACTTCGCGCAGAGTCAGTGAACTTCAGGCATTGGTGACTTACCCTCCCCATACACGAAGATCTTTCATGACCGGGTGGTTCTCTGACAACACCCTAAGTTCCTGCCCAGGATAGTGACGGAGTTCCATCTTAACCAGTCAGTTGTCCTGCCTACCTTCTTTTCCAAGCTTTACTCACACCAATACGAGCAGGACTTGCATAGTCTGGATTGTAAGAGGGCTTTAGCCTTCTATCTGGAGCGGACAGAAGGTCATAGGTGATCCATGCAACTCTTCATCTTTTTTGACAGGAATAGATTGGGAGTTGCCATTGATAAGCAGACACTATCCAATTGGGTAGCAGATTGCATCTCTTTCTGTTATACACAGGCAGGACTGCAGCTTGGGAGTCATGTCAAGGCTCATTCTGTCTGAGCCATGGTGACTTCGGTGGCCCACTTGTGAGCAGTTCCTATGGAGGAGATTTGCAAGGCTGCGACATGGAGTTCCCTCCACAAGTTTGCTTCTTACTATTATCTGGATAGGGATGGTCGACGTGACAGTAGATTCGGGCAGTCTGTCCTCAGGAATCTCTTTCAGCTCGAAACCCAACTCTTCCTGCCTAGGGCCTTTTTTCAGGTTCAGGCTGTCTCTTTGTCACCAACAGCACCAGTTTATTGTGCTCATTGGCACTTCGTTGGGTATCTGTTGGGCCCTTTGTTTTAGGGGACAGCCTGTAGCTAGGGATTCACCCATGTGTGAAGACTACCATCCTGCTGTCCTAGGAGAAAGCAGAGGTGCTTACCTGTAACAGGTGTTCTCCTAGGATAGCAGGATGTGAGTCTTCACGAAACCTGCCTGCCATCCCTTAAAGTTGGGTTCTCTCCTATTTTGTTATTTTAATATTTCATAATTCTATGTTACAAGACTGAAGAGGGGCCCCACATGGACACGTGGATTAAGGCATGCTGAGCATGCTCAGTGTACCAGTCAAAGTTCTAGAAACTTTGACAGAAGTTTAATATGTTGGGCTCCATCTGATGATGTCACCCATGTGTGAGGACTAACATCCTGCTGTCCTAGGAGAACACCTGTTACAGGCAAGCAACTCTACTTTCTATCCTCAATATCTGTGACTGCATAACCAGTCAGATACTTTTCAGTCTTCTGAGTTGCTAATAAGTGAGATTTTATGAGTATATTAACATTTAGTGATTATAATTAGTGGCAAAAATTGTTAGAGATATCCTTTAGCATGTTATCCCAGTGCTCTCCCCAGGTAATACAAAGTTTACTCCTTTATCATGAATCCTGACCTCAGTCTGTCACGCGGAGTAATTCTTATACTGTGTTTGTTGTACGAGTCAGACCTGCTATAGCAAACCTTCACATAAAAGATATCTGCTGGTTCCCAGATCATTTGTTATGAAGAGGGAACACTGTAGCGCTATGTCTCCACATGAGTGATAATTTATTCCCTTTTTAATGTGGATAAATGGGATGTACTCAAGAAACAAATGTTATCCTGTCCGTTTCGTAGAATTCATTACGCAGCCAAGCTGGAGATAGCAGGCGTATGGTTGCCAGATGGCTCCAGATCATTAGGGGCAGGTTACATAGAGACAGAGAAGATCTCGGCAGATAAGGGGCCACTTGGTTCACCCGGTCCTGCCCATTTGTGTTTGCTGACTGAGTCAGGTCTGGTTATAAGGATAAAGGGAATCAGTTTTCTAAAGGTTTAAGCACCAAACTTAGGAGTTTGTGATCTAAATCAGTGTCTTTGAGAGTTAGGTGCCTATTTTCTCTAGGTAACAGATTTCAAAAAGACAAGGGATAAGCACAGAGGATGCCTAATTGCAAAGAGGTTAACTGGGGTCTATGACATTGCAACAGGAAGTAAACTGGGCAGATGGGCCTTGCATTATTATTATGTTTCATCATATAGTGCTATATGTTCTGTGTTTCTATATGCCTTGTTCAGCACCCCGTATCCTACTAGAGCACAAGAAGTATTCTCATTGCCCTCCACTGTTCATTCAGCATCAGTGAGTGAGGTGATACCACTCCATGATATAAAACTGTTCCATTCTGTGACCCGGCCCTATGGGCTCCCATCATTGTCATAGCCATCCTGCCCAGAGGCACTGAAGAACAAAACTAAAAGCCATCTCCCTTCCCATGCAGGCGGGTAATGGAAAAAACAAAGATAAGTGTTATCAGCTGCCAAATTACTCCTCATATACAATAGCATTGATTTTATTTTCTCTATGCAGATGAAAGACAATAAAAACTCAACAGAAGCGACCCTGGAGGCGATAGGAAGCACTGTTCAGCTGCACCGGCATAACAAACCTAACTAGGACATAGTAACATAGCTTTTTTTTTTTTTATAGTCAGGAGTTTTAATGCTCTTGTTTGGCAATGGTTGTTGCATCATTGTGTCACCAGTGGGGGTCGGACAGCAGGGCATTAGCCCCCTGCATTATACAGGCTCTCAGTCAAAATGTCAGGAAAAGATCATTCTCTGCTCATAACGCAGACCCTGTGCTTGGACCTTAGCCAAAAGGCCTAGTTTAGATGACAGAAGCCATGTGGGCATCAAGTGTAACCAACTCCCCCTGAGCCTCAGTTACAAACCCCACAACCGTGCAGTCACCTCCCACCGAGCCTCAGTCACAAACCCCTGTGCAATGGAGATCATCTTCGCCCATTCCTTACTGAGTCTCAGTTACTAACCCTATCACCTTGCAGTTGTCTCACCCCAAGCCCCAGTCACAAACCCCCGGATAGTGCAGCCAGCCACCTCCACCCCCCCCCCCCCCCCCGAGCCTCCCCCCACTTAGCCTGTTTTAAGCCAGCATTGTGCGGTTAACTAATTTCCAGTCTCAGTTATAACCCTCAGCATTGTACAGTCACTTCCCTGACCCCTAGCTGTAAACCCTAGCACAGTGTAGTCACCTCCCCTTAATCCTGGGTTATAAACCCCAGTACAATGCTGTTACTTTCTCACCCCTGCTCTCCCCACGCCAAGCCCTAGTTATAAACTCCAGTGCTGTGCAGTCCTCTCCCCTCCCCCCCCTTCCCCTTCCCCTCCCAGCCTGACCAAGCTTCAGTTATAAACCCCAGTGGAGTACAGCACGACAACCCCCTTCCCGAGCCTCGAGTTATAAACCCCGGCAACTGTGCAGTCCCCTCCCCCTGCTTCCCCTCCAAGACTGAGTAATAAACCTCATTGCTGGATGGTCACCTCCCCCTGCAGGAAGGAGTTATAAACCCCAGTTCTCTGTGGTCACCTTCATGCCTTTGGTTATTAAGGTATGGTGCTATACATTTGCCTCCCCTCATATACAGGCATTCCATCCATTCTGAGATTCCTATGGGGCTGTGTATGAAACTAAAGACTTCATATGTGACCACACCTCTTCATCGCATGTCATATAAACACCCCCCTTTTTGGTGCCACCTGAGAAATATGATTTCAGGGTTCCGGCAGACCTGCGTGTTAGAAGAGAGAAGTGGATTTTTGAGGTCAAAGTGAATGATGAAGGAGGGAGGGGAGAGGGAGAGTGGAGCTCAGCGCCTGCAGCTCTGGCTTCAGAAATAGAAAGGAGGTCGTCTGGCTGCCGTAGCATCTGATAAGGGCTATGTTAGCTCTGATTGCTCAGCAGGAAAATTAGATTTTTTTTTCCCCACTCCCAATTACTAGGAGGAAAGGGAGGAAGAGGAAGAAAGCTGGGGAGATAAGCTCTAATCAGACTTGGGAGTCAAAGAGGAGGACAGGAGAGCTGCTTCAGTCTGTCAGCGTTTCCTTGCACTGCAGGATTGTTTGCAATTTTTTTCCTCACATTTCACTTTAGCTTCCCTTTTCTTTTCTCTGCTTTTCTCTCTCTCTCCTCTTCACTCTCATGTCTCCTTTCTTTCATCCTCTATTCCTTCTCATTTTTCAGCTCTCTCCAGTTCTCTTTCCTTCTCCAGTGCCCCCTCTCTCTCTCGTTTGCACTGGATAAGCTATGTCACTTGCCTATATGTACATTTGTTTTTGGGATGAAATGTATAGACTATGGGCCTGATTTTCAAAACCATTTGCACACCTAAAAATGGGCTTCACACGTGTAAATGCACTTTACCTATGTAAATAGGCTTTTGAAAATTCCTACAATATATGCCATTGAAATGTCCATAGGATTTACCCACGTACATGCACTTTACATGCTTAAATGGCTTCTGAAAACTGAAACAATAGCATGTTACACTTACATGTGTAAATCCTTTTGAAAATTACCCCTATGTTTGTATGTTCAGGGATGTAAGGAGTGTATTTGTATTCAGGAGCAGCGGAATGCCTTTTTGGTTGGGGAAGGGGGGGATTTCACGCTAACCACCCCTCCCTCGGTCATTCTAAGCCACACCAGTCTCTTTCTCTTCCACCCCATCCACTGTCTTTCCCTGCCCACTCCCCCTCTCCTCTCCTCCCAAACCCCCCTCCTCACTTTCTCCCCTCTCCCCCAGCTTATTAGTAGCAGGAGAAGGAGAATGGTGGTACCTCAGCCACACCCTTCTCTTCCTCTGCTACATGCAGCTGTATAGAGTCCCATGCAGTTCAAAAGCAGCAGTTGGGCCCAGATTAGCAGAGGTGGAAGATGCAGCTGATGCGTCACAGCTTTCCTCTTCCTGCAGGTGAGCGGCTGCTGCTTGCCCAACCCATGCCTGGAGCTCCTGCAGTAATTCTGCATGAAGGGGCAGAGTTTGGTGGTGCCATGACCCCTGTGGCCCACCCCATTCTGACACCTATGTTTGTATGTATGTGGACTATATGGTACATACTTAGGGGTATATAGACTGTATGGACTATATTAGTGTATATGTACATTGTATGGAATGCATTAGTGCATATGTGTACCTTATGGTCTGTAATTTTGTATATGTGGTGTATAAACTGTATTTGCATGGGTTTTATGGACTACATTTCTGCATTTGTGGGGCATGTCAATTTTGTTTGTTCAGAAGTATATGGACTGGCTTTATATGTATATAATATGTGGACTGTATTTGTACAGACTGACATGATTGGTCTGTAATTGTGTGTACAGGGGGTCTGTAGACTGTATTTGCATTGTAGCCCCTGACCCAATCAAGTCTTGGGCTCAAGAGGTCACAGGGAGGCTCATGTTCTAGAGCAGGCTCCATGACATCCCAGGGTTCTTGAATAAGGGGGAAAAGATTGAACTCTTCAAAGTCCTTAGGGTTTTTCTTCAGTCGCCTTCATCTGCTCAGCAGCCCAGTCAAAGTCCAAAAAAACTCACCCAGACACCACAACTGCCTTTCAAAAATAAAAAACTTATTTACAGGTGAAACAAAGTAAAAAATAGTGATACACCAATGGCTCGCACTACACAGCAAAGTCCAAAAATTGAGAAGGAATACATTTCAGTCTCATTCCACAGTAAGCCACTGCACTCCTAGACAAGACAGCTTTTTGGGGCCAGCACCCTCCCCTTGTACCTGTTTTGTAGGGCAGCTCTTCTCTCTATCCTCAGATACTTTTCCCAAACACTGGTGAGCTTCTTTCAGACATGGACTCTCACAGAACCTTTCCTCAGTTGGGCAGTTCTTCCTCTTGCAAAATCCCACCAACGACCAGTCCTCTCTGGCACGTGCTCCGAGATGATCTCAGGACAGGGTGAGGTACACTGGCATAACCTCTCCTCCTTAAGACTCTCTCTTGACTCTGGAACCCTCTTAGGTGTTCACTCCTTTGAAACCCAAGACTCCTTCCCTGTGTGGTAGAGTCGGTCCCTGCATGGCGATGCCCGAAAAGAAATACGCCTAAAAATGTCTGAAAGCAGCGAGGACGAGTGTTAATAAAACCAGAACTAGGCTGAAATTCTGCCTCATAATTTTGGTATCTGTTCGCAGAGTAGAAAACAGAGGATATGCCAGACAAGCAGGTATTCCCAGGCAACCAAGGCGCCAGCCTGCTAGCAAGTTAACTAAAAATGGATGACATACCCCTGGTGATGGGAGACAAAGTGCCTGCTGAGAAACAGCTCTGTTTGCTCTTCAGCTCTTGTGCCCGCAGTCTGCCAGAGGGACACATCTGTCCTAATTAATGAGTCAAGTCTGGTCACTTTTGCCGGATCACTGGCTCCTTAATGAGGATTTTATGTTTGTAGCAAACTATCAACCTCTATTGCCAGACCTGGGAAGAGTGAGTGAGTGTGAATCCTTCCTACCTTCCATGTTTCATGGAAGAGGGCACTTCCCCCCTACCCCTTCTAAAACCACCCCAAATCCAAGTACGGTAGTATGTAAGTCAGCTGCTCCCTCCGAGTCCCGGCCTTGTCCTAGGGAGATGCTGAGAGGCAGCACAGAAAGGTTGAGAGCTAATTTGTGCCAGCTGCATCCAGGATGGCTACAGCTGCAGTCATTAAGCAGTGAGCTCTGACCAGTGACAGATGAGGCCCTTCCCCTTCCATCTGTCTATTTTTCTATCCTCTCTGCACTTCACTTTTTTTTTTTTTAAACTCTGAGTCCTTCCCCTCCCTCCTTTCTAACATTTGATTATTATTGGCTTTGTACCATCACTCTCTCCAGCCTCCTTGCTGTAGGCTGAACCTAAGCCTGTGCTTGGCGTTTGGAGATACTCAGGTCATGTTCTGCCAGTGAATACTGCTACCTGTTAATGATTCACTGAAGGCACGCCCAGTCTATCTACTTTCATGGAAATTGTTAAACGTTTGTAAAGCATACAAGACCTCAGAGTCTTGCTGTTGTGAAAAAATCAGTAAATATTTTTTTTTTTTTAAATAATGACATAAGATCTCAAAGCTTCCATCACAACATGTTCTAGAATTGGTAGAGCCCTCTTGTTTAAAGGGCCGAGAAAGAAGTGTAAGTCCCAGATTGAAAATCAGAACCAGTCTAAAATCTTACTCAGTTGCGAGGATAAATTAAGAGAAATAGCAATTGCTGGGGGCTATGGCGATATTTGCTTGGAAGGCAGCCACTTATTTAATCCCTGTTATAGGGTAATGTAGGGATAGATAATCAAAATACCCACAGTATGGCAGAGTACGCAGGTAATTTTACCCGCAGGGTTTGCTGTAATAATCACAGGTAGTATTGCCCTCAAAAGTACTCATATAAAATTTGCACCTGGTTTTTTTTGTGCAGTTACTTTTTCAAGGCAAAACAACATGTATAGTTTTAAATATCCAAAACGACACATGCAGTTGCTCCCTGTCCCCCTTTGACCTAACCCTGCCCTGGAAATGCCTACAGACGTACATGGGTAGAAGTGCACGCATTGTTGAAATATTCACAAGGACTTTTACCCACTTAGAGAGTGGGCACAATGAAACAGCCCACTTCTACATATAACGCCTCCTCTAAGAGGGGGAAGGATCATATAGAAAATAAATACATATGATGTAGAGACCCTTAAGGATCTCCACTAGATGGCCCTAGCTTAAGACATAGGGTAGAAGTGAGGAAGGGAGTGCACTGTTCCCAACAGCAACTCCTGTGAGGTTGGTAGAATGGTGAACTCCTGCTTGCTCAAATGCAGGCATGGAGAGAGAATAGTGTGGCATTTTTGGTTAGCTTTTGAAGGAGTCCAACTTGTTTACTTTGATGTTCCCCTGTCTCTCTTTCTAGGACCTATGATCAGAGATACAGTAAAAGGGGAGAGGCCTATCACTTTGCAGTGCATAACCTATCTGGTAGGGTTGCTTCAGGTTTTATTTTGTTTTGGGGGGAGCAAGTGATTTATTCAACTGAAATTCATTTTGGGAGTTTTCTTTTGTTGTGACTCACCACAAGTCTTGGACTTTGGAATTTGTGGAGATGTTCTTTTGATCTGGGAGGAAGCTTGTTGCCACCCTTCCTGCCCAGTAATTGGGGAAAAAGAGAAAAGCTGCCCCTTTTCCTTGCCGCAAGAGCTTTCAACCTGAAAGCTGTCATTTTACTATTTTGAGAGGAGAACCTGATATACGAAGTTTTGTGTCACCTGCAGACTCTCACTAGAGTCTTCACCCGGAGAAAGGACGAGGGTTGCTTTGTTGGAGACCTGGAAGTACATTTGAACCTCAGGTACTGCTAGAAAAGAGATCCCACCACACCTAGGATACCCCCCACCCAACTGGGATACTTATTTCAAGCCCTGGAGAGTAAGAGTATGTGAGGACCCAGTGCTGAGAGATACATTCACAAGGGAGCAGTTTGATTGTTTGGACATGGATATAACCGTAATTAAGTAGGTTTGGTGCCAATTCATTATCTTGGAAGACCTGAAATAAAAAAAACTCACCATCAGAGTGCTATTCTGCATCTACACATGGTTAACAACAAGTACACCTAGAAAAAAGATTTTCCCCCCTGTGCCTTGGGTTTGGGATGTTTATCCTCCCACCCACCCACCCCCACAACTGGAAAATCTATCCCTGGAGATGAAGAGATTTTGTGACTGTGTACGGAGACTTAGTCCCAGGATTGAGCATGACATCTGCCTTCTCAGTCACTAACAGAACAGAGACTATATAAAAACGGAGCCCAAAGTAGCACCCAAGGGTATTAGTGGAGTGGAATATGTGTTTTTGGAAGTGAAATTTAATGTTTTACAACTGTGGCATGGTTTGGAGAACTAGAAATTTGGGGGGGGGGGGGAAGCAAACATTTTTAAAATGACTGCTATTCCCACATTAGAAGAGTGACGGTGGAGAAAGTGCACTAAAGAATGGAGGAAAGGGAAGTTCTTCACAGGTGCTTGATGCCATCAAGTACATGAGCCGAGCACTGTTAGTAAAGCTATGAAAACACTGCACGTGCAAGAATCAGCATGAGAGAGAGAGGTGTGTGACGATCGGACCACTGGGTGCATCAGAGGAAGGCCTTAATCCTGAGACTAGTATTGAAGCCGCTTACTATTTACCATCCTTTGGGAAGCGAGAGCAGGAGATCTGACAGTGAGATGTCCAACTCTTTCCGGTCTGGGATGGGAGATGGCAGCCTACCATTGCTCCCTTAAGAGGGTCAGCCCTCAGTTACCAGGGCCTCTGTAGTCAGCCTGGTCATTACTGCAAGTGGAAGTACCAACCCTTTCCCTCCCCCTGTCTTAGGAAATTCCTGTGGACCCCCAGAATGCCCGTGGTATTTCCACAACAGGGGCCAACTTCATCTCTCCATGTCTACCATGATCAGGTATACCATGATGGGGGTCCATAGAATGTGTTGAATGCCGTACTTTCCAGAGGCCACAGCCAGTCAGTGTACAATGTTTCCAATGCAAATCTGTTTACAGAGGCCGATGCCAGATCATTGGGGATCCTTTCAGTTTTTGTGATCCCCAGCTTGTTAGTGCATTAGAGCCGGTGGTGTTCAGTTTATGTACTGGACCATCCACAAAAGAATAGCATTCCTTCCATCTGCCAGGAGAGGGCAGTGCACTTTCCTTGTTCGGGAGAAAGCAATTTCTTTCCTTGATTTGGAAGGGGTTCGATTAGTTAAAAGATCATGCCAGCCTCTGCAAGAGATGGTGTTCCATAGTGCACATCAGAAAAAGATGGACATTCCCTGCTTGGAAGAACTTACAGCATAATAGTGTATTCCCTGAGGACAAGCAGGATGACAGTCCTCACTCATGAGTGACAGGTCACATGGAGTCTGGCATGGAGATTTAATTTCAAATTTTCTAGAAACTTTGAGCATGCATAGTAATAGGGCATGTTGAAAGTTTCTAGAATTTTTGAAATCAGATTTCCATGCCAGGCTCCATCTGGTGATGTCACCCATGTGTGAGCACTGACATACTGCTGTTCTTGGAGAACACCTGTTACAATTAAGCAACTCTGCTTTATTTCATCTGAACTGAGAAGAAAAGGTATGGAGATGCAGGAGATGCCCCAGCCTTCCTATCAGTATCACCATCTGGAATTTCTGGAGATGAGAGAGGTATCAGAGAACTGGAGAAAGGCAGATGTCGTGCTTCTTCATAAAAGTAGTAATAGGGAGGAGGCTGGTAACATCAGGCCAGTTAGCCAGACCTTTGTGGTGGGTAAATTGATGGAGACATTATTAAAGGAAAGATAGTGGAATACCTTACAAATAAATCTAATCAATGTATTTGATTGACTGACCAGAGATCTAGATGAGAAGCATGAAGTAGATGTGGTTTACCTGGATTTCAGCAAAGTTTTTTGACATTCCCCACATACAGTATGGAAGTCCTTGAGAGTTAATAATGGTTTCAACCAATGTAGTACACGCACCTTGGCGTAACCTGTATTGAATCCATTACTCTTCTCACTCTTGCCTTAGACTAATAATTAGGGCAAAAAGACCAATGACCCAATCCATTCTGGATACAGGGGGTCTTCCTTCCTTGAAGAACTGCTCAGGATCCAGAAACACAACAGACAAGGAAGCCTTACTGTGGAGAGACGCCTGAGAGGAGTGTGGGCAAAGGGAACGAGAGCTTTGAAATCTGTCTTCCGCCCCCTGACATCATTTGGACTCGACGGGCTGTGCCTACTTAAAGAACTGCACAACAGCGCAGCTGCCGTCACGCTACCGAAGTCATGTGCCAAAGGGGTGCGCCCCTGGGGAAGATTTTGAAGAGAGAAGTTTTGTCATCTTTTCGATGGGAAAAAAGCAGAAAATGAAACTAGTAACATCTACTCCGGCAGGAAAGGAGCTGAAGGGCCCAATGGACACCCATTTGGTACGAAGGGTGAGTCAGACCTCGAAAGAGGTCATGCAAGATATATCTTTTTCGTCTGGGGCTAGTGCCAGCCCTGCCCAAGACCAGATATCCAGCAATACTCCTGAAAGCATAGGGGTAAGTGTTTCAAATACCCCTAATGTAAAGGAGTTAATAACAGCTAAGGATGGAGATAATATGCCACTAGAGTCAGTTACAGTTGTTAATGAAGTGGAGGAAGCTGAAATGACTGAACCTGAGAACATCATTTTAGTGGATGTTTGGAAAGCAGTTATGAAAATGGAGAGGAGGTTGTCCCAATCCATGACCCAGTCCACAATCTTTGCCAATGAAACAAAGGGAAAACTGGAAGACCAAGGGAAGAGAATAGACAACTAGAATCTTTGAGTGCAGCTTTGAATACACAGATTACGTCTTTACAGTCAGCTGGGACTACCTTTATAAAGGACTCTTTGATAATATATAAGAACTTAGAGGCATTGGAGAATGCCATGCGTAGTAAAAATTTACGTTTTTTGAATTTCCCTTATACCAGATTGCTGTCAGCACAGGAATTATTTAAAAAGTATTTAAAAGAAATATTGTGTATATCAAATGAAGTTCTTATTTCAAAAATATATTATACCTCAAATTATAAAAGAGATGGTATAGCATTGGAGGGTGGGATTGATGTATTGACAGATAACAGTCCAAATTTAATATCCTTTCTAGAGGCCTCAGTTGATGATACACCAACAAGAGCTACCCTAATAGTAGCTTTTGGGTTGGAACAGGAAAAAAAATCTAGTTCTGCAAAAATATTTTAAAAATAAAAGGTTTTCTTTCTGTGATAAATTAGTCCAGGTCTTCCTAGATGTCTCAAGGAATACGCAGTTGAGGAGGAAACAATTCCTATTGTTGAGGCAGAGAGTGTTGGCCCTAGGGGCTACATTCTTCCTCAAATTTCCCTGTAAGTGTCTTATCACATTTCAAAAGAATAAGTTTGTTTTTCTACAACCTGAACATTTGGAGTTATTTCTTTCAGATAAAGGTGGATGAGGGATTTGTAACTACTTAATAATGGATATATGAAGCTGGTCAGTTAAGTAAATTAGTCTCCGTATTCATAATGGTATGAAATTTTCTTTAAAAGTTTTTGGTGATGTGGCTTTCTTGATAATGTGGACTTAAAAGTTGGAAATGCGTACATATTATTTCTCTTCTTTTGTTAAATTTACTTGACTATTTTGGTATGTAATCCAAAGTTACTTATTTTCTTTTTCATTGTAAAATATATTAGAAATTTAATAAACTATAAATTAAAAAAAACCCCACAACAGACAGCCACTTTCAAGAGCCAACTCCTCACCCTCTTGATCACTCCTCTTGGGGAGAGGTTGTGATCTACATCACATGCACTCAGAGAAATTTATAGTCCTCTCAAGCCTTCCCACAAATAGGTGGGGTTACAGACATAGGACAGGAAACCCCTCCCACAGACTATGTGAGAATTTCAAGAGAATTCAGTGACAGGCAAAGCTGAGTCAAATAAATAAATATACCCCAGGGAAAGGAAATGACAGATACTGAGATACCTCAAAGGTATAAATAATGCACAAGAAGCAAACCTTCTTTCCCATGGAAAGGATATTCTAGTGTGAGAAGACCCCTAAATTGGACTCTCTTTTTGGTTTCTAGGGCACAAGATAGTCTGGGTGGGGAAGACCCATGACCCATCATGTTTTACATGCTTGAGAAATGTTTGAATATTGAAATTGTAGTTGGAGCAAATGGCCACTGGATGGCATTTTGTAGGGTGAGCAATGAAAAATTTTGTATTAAGTGTTGTTGGGTTATCGGATGTGTGGGTTCTTTTAAGAATCCTTAGTGTGTGGTTGCTGGAATGAGGTTTAACAGATGGTATAAAAGTGGGAGTTTTTGGCAGGGCGTATGAGGAAGGAAGAGGAAGGAAAAGGAAGGGACTTCCAGAATGTAGTGGACTGGAGTAGCCAGCCTATGGGCTATTTGGCCTGTGGACCCTTCCAGTGAGAGTGGGGCCTGGCAGAGTCTCTCCCCCTCAAGAGGAGAGACCTGAGGCTATGGATGTAGAAGGTTTCTTCTGCCTCCCGAGGAAATGATCAGAGAGTCAGGGTGGAGAAGCAATGGCTCCTCCTTATGAAAAAAAAAATGGCCAGGAGTACAGGAGTTGGGTGATTCTGAAATGAAGAGTGCCCCAGGAGGTCCACTGCATGGAGGAGACGGAGGAAGCCCTCACGCTATGGGTTCGGAGAAGTGTGGAAAACAAATGCAAGGTCAGGTGACTGAGGAGTCAGGAGTAATTTGGGAAACTGCAAGTCCCTTTGAGATGTGAATTTTGATGGGGGTGTGCTGTGGGAGAAAGAACAGAGTCTTTAAGTCATGAGTAAGATACAGGCGATGTATCTTATTTTCTGGAACATATTGAGATTGAGATTAAAGTGAAGAGGAGTCTGTGAGAGTGGATGGGTCCCTTGGGGTATGGGGCTCAGGAGCTAATGTGACCTGAGAAGAAAAATGGGAGAAATAATGTAGAATATAAATTTGAGGAATGTAAGCTTTATGTTCCTGGAAATTGGTTGGGAAAACTAAAGGATTTTCAGTGAAGACTGAGTGACTGTACTCAGTGCCCCATTGCATAGTTTAAAATAAGTGCTACTGACTGTCAATTCCATGAATTCTAAGCATTCAATATGGACAATGTTGTACTCTATGCTGAAAAAGTGTACATTGTTGCTGGCTGGAAAAACCTGGACATAAAGCTTAAGAGTTGGTATCATGAAGGTGGTGTATGTGGTACTTCATTTGGGCCAGTATTTACAACAAGAAGCATGAGGGCCAGAGTTCATGGAGGGGAAACTGGAGATTTCTCCCTGTGCAGTCAGCAAAAAGAGTTGTGGCTTATTACCACCCCTGCGTATCTCTATACAGACTGACTACGCCACAAAACCCGCTAAATAAAGATGAGAGGTTGACCCTTACCCAAACAGGGGAATCCCTTCCATCATTTTATGTATCCGAGGAATAAGGTTACCCTAGAATTAGAGTATTTCTTATTTTGTTAAAGTTGAAAATACATGCATGTTTTCTCTTTTGTGCGCCCATATGCATGTGTAAACAAAAGAGCCTTCTAGGACAGAGCCAACACTTATGCCCATAAATTGCTATTTTAAAAGACATGCAAGTGCATTTACCAACTCACTCGCATATTTTTAAACTTGCTAATTATCTGACTTAAGTGATATTAAATGTGTTTATTGTGTAATACTGACTGGGTGGGAGATTTGGGTAAACTGCGGGGTGTTCAGGCTGAAGAAACAGGAAGGTCTCAATGACCTGGAGAAGGACTGGGCGAAATGGCAGATTAATTGGTAAACTGGTTAATTTAATTTATGCGGGAATGTTTTAAAATTGGCCAACTTACACACGGAAATCAGGACTTACACACGTAAAATATATGCACTTATATTTTTAAACTAGATAAAAGTATGAAAGCATGAGATGAAGTCCTTTCATGCATTGATATATATGGTTTCAATGCACTGCACATACACACATATGTTGCGGGGTAGAGACACGCATATTTTATAAAACCATGCAGGTTGTAAAATACTTGCGTAGATCTGCGAGCAGCCATGTATGAGTGTATATGCCACTGTGTGCATTTGTATGAAAGTTATCCTCCCTGTTTTTATTAATCTGGTTCCCTGCGAGTTTCACCCTTGTCTATGCTGCAAACAATTCTGACTTCTTCCCATGTCTCTCTCAGTTCAACGAGAAGGCGGAAGCAGCATCCTGCTTCAGACAGCTCGTTCAAGCCAACGTCCGCAACAAGAAAGTGATCAAGGATGCTGTGCGGGATATGGCGGCAAAGGGGACGACAGATTACAAGGCAGGCTTTGAGTATGCATTCAGCCAGCTGCAAAATGTACGTATCGAGAAAACTCAAAACGGAACCTTGCTATGTGCTCCCACCGTGTTCTCTCTATATGCACCCTTAAAGCATTTTCTCTGTCTCTGCTTGTTGTTTTTCCTGTGCACTTTTTCCTTCCTTCGCTTTTTCTGTTGCATGCTCTCTTTTTCTGTTTCTCCACTCTGTCTTGTCTCACTGAAATAAGCCTGTCTGTCTGGAAAGACTAGAAATGTAAGCACAAATTAGAAACAGAAGCATCATGGTGGAAAAAGACTAGATGGCCCATCTAGTCTGCCCAGCTGTCCAATTACTTTAGCTTCATAATTCCCATCACTTCCTTAGAACAGAAACATAGACTCCAGACGGCAGAGAAAGACCTTTGTTCCTAGAGTATGGAGACGTGTATCATGCACATAGCTCAGCCCCTTTCAGCCTACACTCTGCCCAAAATCACAGTCATTTATCCTACAGAGCCGAAGGCTAGTAGGCTTCAGTTTTACCTGCGGCCCATTATTAGAAAGTCCCTTGGAGCTGATCTGGATTGTACGGCTCAGTGGGGATTTCAGTGAACTATTACACAGCCACTTTGCTCTCTGTTATATTTTGCTGCCTTGGAACCATTCTCAGGATATTTGTATAGACCTGTTAGCATTTGCTTATTACTATTAGCACCAGTGGCAGAGCTAGGACCAGTTTCATGGCAGGGACAAAGAGTAACCTGAGTGGGCCCTAGGCATACAGGGGCCCAGGGCAGAAACTTGGGACGAGACAACCCCCCCCCCACCCCTTCCCCCAATTCAGAGTCCACGTCCATTGAGTCCTCAGATTTAGGAAGGCCTGAATGTAAATTGGCAAGGCCCAGGTCCACTTGTGTCTGGGCCCATGATTAGCACTGATAGCCATCTGCATTCAGGTGGTACTGTTTGAGGAGAATGGCAGGCATCTATTATTTTTGCCGGTTTACAATGGAACATATCACTAGATATCTGGCTGTCTTCCAGAAAAAGAAAATATAGAATGTACATCAAGTTGCACCATGAGACGCCAGGCCTAATTCACTAATAGAATGATATTAAACACAAATTGAGTGCCTACATATGGGCACCTAAATTAGGAGCTTAACTTGTGGCTATTTTCAGGCAAACTTAGATCTACATTTTTGGCTGAAATCTCACCTAAAACTAGGCACCAAAACGTAGGTAATCAGCCCCCTAGGGTCCAATTTAGGTTTCTCACGCCCAAATCCTCTGAAAATGTACTTGAAAAGGCCTTTTTCCTATTCTGTGTCTCTGCTGGGAAGCACTGGTGAGATAATTCTGTATCTAGGCAGCCAGCAGCAAAGCCCCCTCCTGGAGTAACAGGCAATGATTGTTACTTGGATGCTACAGAACAAACCTCATTGGAGTACATTTTATGAGCAAAATCAAGCTACAGCTGCATGTAACAGAGGCCAAGATTGAAAGCTCATTTTGCGGGAGCTTTGTGAGCTGCGGGAAGGGTCTTTGAAAAGTGAGGGAGAAGGGGAGGAGAATATTTCAGTTTTTCTCCTTCCTGTTTCACATTCACGCTCCCTTTTTGGCTTGGTGGTTGATGCAATAAGCTGTGCATCAAAACTGTGCGCTGACCTTAAAAGCACAGCTTCTTAATGCATCCCTTAAAAAATAATTTGACTCCTGATGCCATAAGCTAATGGTATGCTAATGCATCAGAAGTTTTAAAAAGCATGCTAACACCAAAAATATGCACACAAGACATTCTTAGCCTGCATAAAATATGATGTACTGGTGTGCATAGAAACATAAGGGCAAAAAAAAGACCATACGATTTATCTAGCCTGCCTAACCACACAATTGTTCAGCTTTACAATCCCTCCCGCTCCCTCAGAGATCCCCTGTGCTTTATTCCAAGCTTTCTTGAATTCAGATACTGTCCTGGTCTCCACCTTGTCTGCTAAAAAGGCTGTTCCATGCATCCACCATCCTTTCCTTAAAAAAATACTTCCTTAGAAAACTCCTGAGTCTACTTTGGTGAACTTTTGTCCCATGAACCCTCGTTCCAGAATCTCCCTTCCATTGAAAGAGACTCCCCCTCCTGTGCATTGATACCTCTGAGATATTTAAACTTCTCTATCATATCTCCTCTATCCCACCTTTCCACTAGGGCACACAGTATATACATGCTTAGATCTGTAAGTCTATCCCAATATGCTTTACAACAAAGATCACGGACCACTTTAGTAGTACTGTCTGGACTAACTCTATCTGGTTTCTATCCTTTTGAAAGTGCTGCCTCATGAATTGTACATAGCATTCCAAATGAGGTCTCACCAGGGACTCACAGAGGGGCAATATCATCATCACCTTTTTTCTACTGACCATTCCTTCGTCTATGCATCCAAACATCTTTCTGGCTTTTGCCATTGCCTTATGCAATTGTTTGGCAGTCTAGAAGAGGAGAACTCATTTGCTAAATTAGTACAACTCAATGAGCTTCTAATTCATCTTCTATTTATTTCCCACTTGCATGCAGGCTGTGCGCTAGTTTCTCTAGAACCATTGGCTTTGGAAATCAGATGCAGAGAGTGTGGCTGGTTGGTTAGTACTCATAGCTATGAGATTCATGGACTAATGCGGACCATTATATAGACCAGAGCTATTCAGTCAGACTACACAGAGGCCTGTTTTTCAGGATATCCTCAGTAAATATTCCTCAGATGTATTTGCACATATGTGGTCTAAGAAAAGGCAAATGTGCATTACTTGAGTAGCCTAAAAACATAGGTTTGTGGCCCTTGAGGACCAGAATTGAGAAGCCCTGCTGTAGTCCCTGTGTGACCAGGGGCGTGTAGGGTGACAGCTGAAGTGGATGGCACACCAGAAAATTTGCTGCTGTCAGATGCTCTAGAACACAGTCCACCCTCCTACATTACCTTGTGGGCACTACTTTCTTTCATGCAAAAAGCCTATTCTCTCACACACTAAAACCCAGGTGGATTCCCTTTTACTCACATGCAAAAGAGACAAAAACACAGGCAGGCTCCCCATCGGGTCTGGAAGGCCCCCAGCGGCCAAGAAGAGGAAGGAACCTGTTCTCCTGCTGCTCCTCATGTGCCTGCCCCACGCTTTTCAAAACTTGTGGGGCTATCACTTCCTCTATGCTGATCTCACGATGCACGACATCATCATAGAGTACATGCTGGCCGCACGTGGTTTGAAGGCCAGCACAGAGAGAAGAGGGAGAATGGGCTTCTTCCTCTTCTAGACCGCCGGCAGCCTCCCAGACCTGCTATTCTTCTCAGCCATCGGTGGCCTCCTGGTCCTCTTCTTTCTTTGGGTGCCAGCAAAATGGGGTCCGCCGGCAGCCTCCTGGTCCTCTTCCTGCCCTCGGCTGCTGGCGAGATGGGGTCCACTGGTGGCCTCGCTGGATTCTTCCCTCTTCTAGGCCACTGGCGAGAATTCAGGTCCGCTGGCGGCCTCCTCTGGCCTTTCTCTCTTCTCAGCCACCGGCGAGATGTGGTTTGTCGGTGGCCACCTGGGCCTCTTCTTCTTCGCGGCCGCAGCTCCCCTGGATGTGCACACGGTTGGTGGTGCACAGCATACCCCGTTTCAAAGTTGGTGGTGCCTGTGCACCACTGTGCACTATGGACACTACGCCCATGTACGTGACCTATGGGCAAGTCATTTCATGCCCTTGTGCTTTTGTTTTTTTTATTTTTAACAGGAGCTAGATAATAACTGCCCCTTCTCCTTTGTTCAAAGGCTGACATATTATCCATGCTTTTCCATTCATCCCAGAG
This sequence comes from Rhinatrema bivittatum, assembly GCF_901001135.1. Classification (NCBI taxonomy): domain Eukaryota; kingdom Metazoa; phylum Chordata; class Amphibia; order Gymnophiona; family Rhinatrematidae; genus Rhinatrema; species Rhinatrema bivittatum. Next base: position 198,847,270 of record NC_042618.1, on the reverse strand, counting down.
GTGGCTGCATAAAATACTATGATGGTGAAACATCATCCTGTTTGGATGTTCCCATAGAAAACAAAATTCTCCTCTGATGCCTTTTTTCCAGCACCCCAAGAAACCTTGGCTTGCTCCATTTTGCTGTCCGATGCTTATTTGCTAGTTTAGTATTCATTCCTCTTACATAGTCCCCCAACCTTCTGACTCCCTATCCCTTTAATTGACTTTCATCTCCATTTTAATTTCCATGTTAATGAGTTCATTGACTGGAGCTGGCTGATGGGATCTCGTATTGTTAACACAAAGATGGCAGCATCTGCTCCTCCAAAAGCTGCTCCAGCTGGAGGTTCTTAAAACCAGTCCACAGAAGAATTGTTCTTAGAACCTATCTGGGCATCGAATTACATCCATTTTCACCGTGTTAATCATATCTGCTCTTTGTGCAAAATTAGAAGAACAAGCTTTTCAAAATAGTTTCTCATTCTTTTTATCCTTAATTGAAGTCATCATATTTTTATATGGTAATTGTTATGTGACTTTCTGCTGGTGAAAGAGGTTGGAGCTGTGCTCCTACAGTGACTCTTGCTGGGAAGTGCTGGAAATGCAGGAACAGTCAGCACTTTGGCAGCCAGCACACCTACAATATTAAATACAGTGATTCCTGCAAGGATTTCCTATAGCCTCCTTCACACACATTTCATTAAACGTTTCACTCAATGAAGCCCAAAGCCATCAGTGTGGGAATTTAATTGGCTCGCTATGCCAGCAGCCTCGGCCGTGTCACAGCTCCGTTTCCTTCATCTTCTCCAGCGCGCAGGCACCAGCACGGTGCCTGACTGCACCTCTGCAGCTTTGTTTTTGAATTGGAAATGAAAGAGCTCAGATGATTTCTCAAGGTTTCATGGAAGCTGCTTCATCTTACATTCCATTAGAAAGTTAGTGGGCCCGAGCTGTCTGCAAAGGGGGCACCCTGACGCAGGGCAAAATCAAGATGAATAGCCCTATTAAACACAAAGCAATAATAGGCACAACATAATTTTAACCCAGACAGCCCTGCCTGCCTTTTCCCTCCCCACCATTCACCTGCACCACCTTCACCTTGTAGAAATAGCCAGCGACAACATATTTTTCACATCAAGAGCGTGCCTCACTTGCACTGTGTCTGCAGCTCTTACAATCTGTAAAGAACAATTTGACATGCATCCCCCATCCCCTGCCTCTCTTCTTCGGCAGGAAGTAGCCAGGATAGACCTGCAGCTGGAGGTTTTCCCAATCAGAAAACCTCATTCAGGGAAAGTCTGGTACATTCCTTGTTTCCTTTATAGTACACAGCTAAAGAGGGAGTGGGACAAGATTTGCTCCCCTGTTTGGGGATGAAGAAGGGTGAGTACTAGTCCCTGTTTCTCTATAGAAGCTCCTACTAGAATTATTCTGTTGCCATATTTGGTTCTCTGGTCCATGATCTGGATCTCTATCCTATGTGCCAGCAATTCATACACAAAGCAAGCAGATTGCAACCTGGCTCACGGTGGCGGTGCGGTGACATTTATAGCAGGGGATTCAGTCTCACCTCCCTCCCACTCTGAGTCACTAGCAGTCTTGCTCATTCAGTTCTCTCTCCCCTCCCACACCACCTTCCCCAGGTCTCCGGCAGTCTCACTCCCTCAAACCCTTGTCCCCAAGACACAGAAGATATTGGGAACCCATATGGCATTAGGCCCATTTTAACATGTATTGGGTGTGGACTTAGCCCTCAGAAAGGCATGAATAAGGAATTACAATATAGTAAACCTCCCATACAAAAGCTGTGCTCAAGCAACAACCCTATCTATGAAAAGGCAACACTGCAAATATTACACCAGGCCCTAAACACCTCCTATTAGGATAATAGAACATGTCAGGCTGCCTAAAAATATCTGCAAAATAAAAATATCTGTAAAATAAAACTGCATGTATCTAGTGTACAAAAGCTTTTAAAACTACATGGATCCCTTCTTCAAATATCAGATCAGAGACATTCACAAGATAGGTCCTACATTATCTCAATAGCTCACATTCAGTATTTTTGGATAATAATTTAACACAGTCCAATAAAATTTATTACAGTCTGCCAAGACTACAGTTTACTCCAAGAAACAAATCTGCCATATCAAAACAACATTAACTCCCAGGCGTCCATCAGTTACCACCATACCTAGGAAAGAGCAGCACTGCAAATATTACAACAGGCCCTAGAAAACCAAAGCACCTCCTATTGAACTATTGAAAATAGATCAAGCCAGACTGTAATAGACCCCTACACAGAAACTATTCACCAGCAGAATCCTTCCCCTTGGTTGCACTGGAAGACGGACCAACAAAACATCGATCATAATCATAAAACTATACTAATAAAAAGAATAAATATTTTAAGAGAGCTGATGAATAGAATATTCAATAATTTATAAAGTTCCCCAAACAACAATATTTCAAAAGGGCAGACCGTTCAAACAACATCCAATAATGAAACTTATAAGAATTTAAAAATCTCCTGCTCTCCATATATGGGATTTTTTGATTCTCGGTCACCCTGAGATTGTCATGGACTGGGGGAAGGGGCCACAGAAACGTTATCCTCTCTCACACACGCAGATCCCATGATTTCACTCACACTCCCTCTTTCTGACTCTCACAGCCACACACCCCTCCCCGGCTCCCATGCACATGCTCCCAAGCTCCGCTTCCCACCCATTCCCCACCAGCCCCCTCTCTCCACCTAGACCTCCCAGTCCCCAGCAGTCTTGCTCCTTAGCCCCATCCAGAACCCCAAGTACCCAGCAGTCTTGCTCCCCAGTTCTCTTTCCCTACCCAGACACCCAGTAGCCATGGGTGTCTTGCTCCCTAGCAGCTTCAGTCCCCAGCAGTCATGTTCCCCGCCCCTCACCCAGCCCCCAGCAGTCTTGATCCCCAGTAGTCATATTCCCTAGCCCCTTCTCCCCACCTAGATCCCTCCCCAGTCCCCAGCAGTCTTATTCTCCAGCCCTCTTTCCCCCCAGTCCCCAAAGTCTTTCTTCCCAGCCCCTCCCCCTTCCATTCTGCAGTCATCTTGTTCTCCAGCTTTCCCTCCCCTCCCCTCCTCTCCTCTTTCACTCATAGCTCGCTGAACTTTTTCTCAGCTCTAAAACCTAGAAGAAATAGCTGCACAGCATTAACCTATCCTCCTACCGCCTACCCTTGCATCCACATGGGCACAGAAGCTAGCTCGGAGTTTGAAGACGATCGTCCCACACTCCCTGCCGGCCTGTTTTTCACGTGGGGTAGGCGTTAATTTCTGCTGGCGCCGGGGAAGTGCACAGAAAAGCAGTAAAAACTGCTTTTCTGTGCATCCTCCGACTAAATATCATGGTGATATTAAGTCGGAGGTCCCAAAAGTTAAAAAAAAGTTAAAAATTTAAAATCAGCCCGCGGCTCGCGGGTTGAAAACCAGACGCTCAATTTTGCCGGTGTCCGGTTTCCGAACCCTTGGCTGTCAGCGGGCTCGAGAACCTGTGTAACAGAACCTGTGTAACCTGTGTAACACAGGTTACACAGGACCCCATGTGCCGCGATCGGGCGCGCCGATCGCGGCACACAGGGTCCTTCCCTTTTCGCAGCAAACGGCGCACCGGGCCTTCATCTTCATCACGAACTGAGCGTGTGCCGCGGGACGCGCTCCGTTTCCGGCATGCCAGGGTCTCCTCTGCTATTTTCTGCCTGTCCCGCGATGGCCGCTGTCCTTCTGGTTTTGAATAGTCATCTGGCGAGGGAGGAAATCGGCGAGGTGAGGGAGGAAATCTGCGGGAAGGAGGAATTCTGCACAAATTCTGCATTCCGCAGTAGCACTGAATTCCCCCAGGAGTACCTCTTGTAGCTGGTGTTGTGACATGGCCGCTGTACGGCGTGTTTGAGCTTCCAAGGCGGCCAGGGAGCTGCCTGCGCCATCTATCGGCGGGCTGGGGAATATGCGCAAGCACTGAGGGACACACTACCAAGCCCAATATATTATGGATATATATATATATATATATATATATATATATATATATATATATATATATATATATATATATACAGCAAACATCATAAACCAATACACATGTCCTCATTCTGACGGAGGGCTCCTGATATGATTTGATCCCAAGCAGAAGGAAAGTTTTTTACTTCTAAGCCCTTGGGGTGCACTCACTTAGCCTCCAAAGAAACCATCTCCATTCTGCTGTTTCAACAGAAATCTTTACTGTAAAAATACTTCTTCATTTATGAGTGATCAGTGTGTATTTTCCATTAATACAGTCACAAGTCACAAGCAATCAGGATCTCCCTCTTTTTCCTGTGGTAGGTTCTCCTACCGAATACATTTGGAGAACCCTTGAACTCTTCAAGAATCCTTGTACCTGAAATACAGTTTCTCAGGACAGTTTCCTCTCTTCTGTTGTACTGTGCTTGGGATAACCTACACAGAGCGGCTGTTTCTATTCTTAATAGAAACATGGGAGTAACCTGCACGAAGCAGTAGTTACTATCATAAGAAACTTTCTGGGTAGACTTAATGGACCATTCGGTCTTTTTCTGCCTTCATTACTATGTTACTATGTATGTGCTGACACAGATCGTCTTCTGCTTAATATGAGATAACTTGTTCGCATCTGCTTCTGCTGACAGGACACATCAGTATAACTCTCCTCCCATGTAAAAATCATGTAGTGGGTTGCTTTGTGGTCCCCAGATCCTTTTTTTTTTTTTTTTTAACACAATATTGGCACTTTCCCAAACTCAACAATAGAACACTTTACTTCTTGATCTGGAAGCTGAAACTAACAAATGTTACTAGAGAGCTTAAGATAAAACAAGAAAGAATGGAATAGGAGCCTAAACCTGGAGAGAACTGTAGGGAATGAATCAGCACAAAGAAGGCTATGCAGGTTAGAGATCACCTACACAAAACATGATTAACATGTCCCAGGTTGCTAGGCAACTTTCCACCTCCCCTGCTGCAAAGGTAGCAGTTATCATTTTGCAGTCTAATTGGAAATACATTTCTGCTGCTGTTTTTCCAACACCAGTTTTACAGGTTAATTTTTCATCTATTTGTTGTACAGATTTCTTTAGTTGTTCTGTTTTATTGGTGAGCTCATTTGTGCTGTCCTCTGTGATTATGAATAAGATATACCCTTGGTCCAAATTTGGTGACTGCAAATGTACCTAACTTTCAGTTAGCCTCTACTATTCATTCTCTACCATTATTCTTTGTGGTTAGGTGGGTCTTTAGCACAGAATAACCCTTGATTCTCTATGCCTTTAAGGAGTGCACTGAAAGAGCTTACCTCTAGAGGAGGTATAGCCCTATATACAGTATATAAGTCTGATTTTCTGAATAAAAGAAGAGATTCTGGAAGAAGAAAGAGTCTATAGAAGGGAATTGAGAATCTAGAGGTAGAGTTGAAGGGAGAAAGACCTGTCCTTGAGTCTGGGTGTATCTCTTAAGGCCTTCTGCTTCTCCCAGTCCAGAAGAGCCTCACCTTTTACCATGGTTGCTGGTTTGCAACACGACTTCTCCTAGGCAAGGATGCTTAGTCTCTTACCAAGAGTCCAAGGAGGAAGAATGGACACAGCTAGCTGCCAGAACAGTTTCGTGCCAGGAATTACCCTATAATGATGAATTTAGGGCTCACATGTTAGTAATACCAAGTGATGAATTTAGGATTTTGTCAACCCTAGGCATTGATGGTGCTGTTATGCCTCCCCTATCCCCCAGTAAGGTTAGACAATAGGGAATTATTCTAAGGCACAGCTCCACGGTTTTCTGTGTGGCAGCTCAGGGGAGATTTGAAAATTATGAAGTACATTGACAAAACATTTCCATCTTTTATATTACATTATAAACCTTGCATGTATCTGTACAATTTATTTTCCATTTATTGGGTGAGGAAAAGGAATCTCAAGTATCAATATAGGTAGGAGATCTCAGGGATTGGGTAGGGAGAGAAGGAGGAAGCTGAGAAGACCAGGGTTAGGGAGAGGAAGGGAGGAGAACCAGGAATAGGGTGAGAAGATGAGAATTCAGTGGTAAATCACTCAGCCAGCCTGCTGCCTCCCCAGATTTTTGCTGCCCTAGGCACAGACTTTGTGTGCCTGTTGACAAATCCAGGCCTGGTAACACTTAGTTTATCAAGGGATTAAACTGGAAGGGCTTTTCCTGTGCTTTTCCTAGAGCTGAGAGAGCTGAATGTAACTAACCTTGAGCAACCAATGAAAGGACGTGAGCTAAATTAAATAAATAAATAATTGATAAGCTGCTATCAAGATGAAGGATCTGTTGTATCAAGGACTGCCTGTTAGTATTTCTGCTGTTAGCATCCTATCATGTGACTCGTCTATTTTATATTAATTACTGCTGGTACCCTAGAATAGTAAATGAAAGATTGTTAAGATGAAACCGTAAAGCTATTGGCTGAGACTTCCTTTGTTGGATCCCAGGGTTGTGGGTTCCATGCGGCAGCCAAAGGAATATCTGAAGAGTTCCACTAAGGTGGCAATTGGATGGTCATGGAGGGGGAAACTATTTATTTTCCTTTCCCTTGTCCATTCAGCCAGAGATCCCCATTTCTCAAACCTCTGAGCCAGGTCCAGTCCAGCATCTTTCCCAACCACCATTTGAACCCACAGGTTTGATATCTAGATGGAAGCCCCATGCTGCCAGGACTTTTATTTTATCCACCGCTTGCAGGGGTAGCCTATGGGTGGGTCACCACCTAAGAGATTTTTTTTCCCAGTGTCTCACAGTATATTTTGACTCATTCCACTGTCTCATCTACGGGGAAGTTTTCAGGCAGCCCTCCGATGACCTAGCCTCACCTCCTTTTGGCCAACGCAGGTTCTTTTACCTACATTGAGGGGGCAATTTTCAGCTGACCTTTGGTAAACAACAATTTACCTGTGGGGAAAAAAAAAACTTTAAGAAGTACCCTCTTAATTTTTCAAGCTTTTTGTCTAGAGTTGGTGCACTGTGGTTGTCATCTCCAGAGCTCAAGTTTTATTTGTAGCTATGGTGGCCAACTCACCATGCCCTTCCACCATCTTGGAGTTGGCTGCCCCAGTTCTCTCTTTATTGTGTTTCATTATTTTCAAAGTCGTCTCCAGTTCCTTTCTGAGAACAAATTTGTCCATATTCCATTGACATCTTAATGTTAAGGGGGTTCCCCAGTGCAGGCTTGTTGAAATCTGGCATTTTTAAGCAGCATTTTTGGCGGGATGGCACCTAGATCTTGAGAACTACACGTCCCCTCGGCTCACGACATCACATGACTTCCATTGCTTTTTCTTTCAAAGATATGATAGAGGTCTTTAAGATCATGAGAGGTCTTGAACCAGTAGATGTGAATCGGTTATTTACACTTTCTGATAATAGAAGGACCAGGGGGCATTTCATGAAGTTAGCAAGTAGCACATTTAAGACTAATCGGAGAAAATTCTTTTTCACTCAACGCACAATAAAGCTCTGGAATTTGTTGCCAGAGGATGTGGTTAGTGCAGTTAGTGTAGCTGGGTTCAAAAAAAGTTTGGATAAGTTCTTGGAGGAGAAGTCTATTAACTTCTATTAATCAAGTTTACTTAGGTAATAGCCACTGCTATTAATTGCATCAGTAGCATGGGATCTTCTTGGTGTTTGGGTAATTGCCAGGTTCTTGTGGCCTGGTTTGGCCTCTATTGGAAACAGGATGCTGGGCTTGATGGACCCTTGGTCTGACCCAGCATGGCAATTTCTTATGTTCTTATGGATTTTTTTCACAAGATGTTTAGGCCAGCTGGTGAATCTCTTTTGAAGAAATTTGCACATCCACGTAAGTCTGTTGCTGTTTCCTAACACAGCAGTGCTAGCAGAACTGTTTTTAGATGTTTCGGTTGGCAGTTTGCCATAAGCAAAATCATTACACTCTTCTTTTTTTTTCTTTCAGATTTTTATTTCCTTCCTAAGGAGGTAGTTGTGGTTAAAGTTTTTGAAGGCAGATCCAGTTCAACCATTGTAAACAAGCGTTATCAGGGCCCTGCTGTGATTATCTTATAAGAACACTGTGCAGGCATCACACTGAGACATGCAAAGCATAAAACAGAGCATAAATAGCTGACAGATTGTCTCCTGCATGGAAACTTTAAAAAAGGGAGGAGTGAGGCTGTAACAGAAGGTACAGAATTGTTTTTTGTTTAAAAGAAAACGCATGAGCGGCAGGCGCTGCCATACAGAAGGGTCCCCAGTTACATTCCTGGACCGGGTCTTCTGCCCCCTAGGTCAGCTGCAGCTAGGAATGCCGCGGAGGCAGCATTCACAGTCCCTGAGGAGGAGGGAGTCATGGTTATTGTTAAGGACAACATCCAGTGGCTGGGTTTAGTGTTCATGGTGCAAGGATCCTAATAGGAACCCAGGTTCACAGCTCCAAACCTCAGAACCATTGTTAAAATGGCCAGATTAGGAAGAGTGGGTCTGTTAATAAGGGGAGGCTCATGGTGCCAGAATCCCAGCCCTGTTTCCGACTGAGCTAGCAGAGAAAGGAGAAATTAACAGACCAAAAAATATGTAAAAATACAACAAATGAAATACACTTTACCAAAAAAAAGAAAGAAGACCGAGGAATAAAACGAATACAGGAAGGGACAGAGCCAAGAAACAAAAGAAACGGATACACAAAAGCTGCCAAGAGGGAACATTATTTAAGAAGGAGATTTTCAGCACCTGATGCAGATTCCCCCACCCCAGAAAAATAGCTTATTTATACCAGTGATAACATGGATGAATCAGAAGGAGAAATAAGAACAGTTTCTCTTATCTCTGGGAGCCCCTTGCCTTAGTTGAGTTATCTAGTACAGAAAAAAAATAAAGGCAGGAAATCTTTGCGAAAATCAAAATAAATGAGGTCGATATTCACTGCCACTTAGCCAGTTAAGTTCCAACTTATCCTGCTAAGCAGCAGGGTTTAAATATTCAGTGTGGTCAGCAGCAGCTACTAGGATAATACGTATTTATCCAGCTAAGTGGTGGGAGGAGAATGGACATAACAGGGAGGAGCTGAGTTAGCCAGATAAGTTGCCCAGCTAACTCTGGTCATCCATACACCTGCCCTATAATTATCTGACTGCCTTCAAGATGGCCAGATATATTCAGCGGCGGGGCGGTGATTTAAACTGAATAAGTTTATCTAGCTAACTATCCCAGCCACAGAGTGGCTGAATACGACCTCAACAATTTTCAGGCCATTATGTCTGCCATTTGATTTCGGTCTTTTCATCTTTGCTAGTTCTCCATCTTCTCGTAGCTTCATCTCTGCCTCCTCATTCTTTCTGGTGTCCTCTTGTTTTTCTGTTTTAGTTCTCTTTCCTCCTCCTTTATCTCTCTTTCTGTGAATGAATATTTTATACTTTCTCTTCCTTCTCTCTTTCTGCTTTCCTCTTCTGCTCTTCTCCTTTTTCCCTTGTCTCTTCCTGCATGTCCTTTCTCCACCTCTCCTCCTCTTTCTCCTATGCAAGCTCCTTCATTCAGTGGTACAGCATGTAATCAATAAATGTTGTTATTATTAGTATTTCTCCTTCCTTTCAAGCACCATTATCTTCCTGGATTCCTATTCTCCCATCAAAACCAGGGTCCTCTCTCAGCCCTTGCCCCCAATCCTTTTCTTCTGCCCCCCCCCCCCCCCCCCCCCCCCATCTTCTGTCTTCTCTCCCTGGCCGCACCGTGGATCAATACAGAGGAATTATTATATTCCCGGTTTTATTTTATTTCCCTTTCTGAATAATCTCTAAACATTCTATTTGCTTTTTTGGCTGTGACCACATACAGAACCGAAAATTTCAACGTTGCCCACGATGATCCCAAGTTCTTAATTTGACATTAAGCATACATCATCTATAGTATAGCCGTGTTTCTCAACCTTTTGGATGCCAGGGACTGGTTGGCTGTCTTCCTAAACTCACATGGACCAGTTGACTGAAGAGCAGGGAGGGGGGACCCCCAGTGTACCAAAAGCATGGGTGAGGGGGCTGCCCCTGTGCCTGCATAGTTGAAGAGCAGGGTTGGGGAGAGTTTACTGTATGGATGAAGAGCAGGAAAGGGGTTCCCTGTGTGCTTCAGAGGTTTTCCCCAAGGTCAACCCACCCTTATCAGTGGCAGTGGGACAGGCAAACCCTGCAACTATTTTTCCATTGGTAGGCCACATCATGCCTTGTCATTTTCCTCTATGATTCTTACAAGATCAACACTAAATCCAACCCTTTCATGTCTTATTACCAAGTTTTCACAAATATAGCTTCGGACACAGCTTCAGGCGAACTGGAATCCAGCTAGTAAAAGCATTTCAAATTGGATAGCTTCCCAGGAACACGTGTGGCATGGGTGCCACAGATGCCACTAATGGGTGCACTGATTCTGTATTTTTATGGGCCCCATGTTTAAATAGACGTATGCTGTACAGTTTTGGAAAGTTTAAAAGTGGAGGTTGATGTACATTGCAATTGGCAAGCCTGGGTAAATGATGGCAGTGGGAAGACACTTTAGGGTGGTCCTTCCTGTAAGGGGAGGTTCAGTTTTGGGTTTTTTTGTTCCAGATAGTGTTCTAGGTCAGCACCAGGGCAGGTGTGGGCTATGTGTGAGTGGCAAGCATGAAAGTGGATCAAAGGTTGAAGCCTGGTGTAAAAATGAGGGTTTGGTCTGAGGAAGGAGCTGATGGGGTAAGAGAGCCTCTGAAGGGTCCAGGCCACAATTGTGAGGACAGAAACATCTGGTGTTTCACCCTGAAGCACTGCCATAAGTGTGACAGAGGAATACAGGAATGAGAGGGAAAGATTAAGAGATTTTTCTGAGGAATTGTGTTGAGGGGGTCGGCTAGGCCTGGAGGAGAGGCACCAGCCAGCTGTTTAATCACAGGGCTGGAGACTGGCACTGGCTCCAGTGGACGGGGGAAGAGTACATTGTCTCTGGATCTGCTCCAGAAGGGAAATGTCTGAAATCCAAACAGCTTCTAAAGAGTTGCATAGGAGACATTTATCCAGGATCCCACCTGAGTCCTCAGTTTGAGAAAGAGAGACTGTGATCAAGGAAGTGAGGAGAGTGGTGTGTATGCGATTGGGCCTCCTGTGGGAAAAAGTGAGAAAAACCAGAAGTTGTGTGCAGTGGGAGTAATCTCTACAAGAGTTGACCACAGTGGAGGTGAACCGGGGTTTCCAAAGACTCAGGGAATAGCCTTACAACCCAAGGAGTACCCTTCAGAAAGTTTAGGATGTTTGTACTGGGCTTTGTTTTTGTTTGTGATCTGAACAAGATGACAAGCTATGTGACTGGGAAAATGGACTGTGATTTAAACACGATGATATTTCTCTACTGCTTTTTTTTTTATGTTTTACAATAAATTTCTATAACATAGGGACCCGAGACCATCGCTCCGGCAGTCTCGCTTCCTCCTCCCTTTGTAAATAATACTACATGACAACTGTATGGTATAACAAAAGGCCGCAGTTTATTGAACATAACCCGAGCCAACATCATAACATCCATACAAATAACATCCCTTCCTCCACTTCCTCCGCCGCCTCCCGCTCTTCGCTTACACCGCGGCCCGGTGATAAGCAGGCATTTGACCCCCCCTTTTCCCCTACTCACCCCGCCGCGTCACAGCGAGGGTAAGCTTGCGGCCTGAGCATCGGCCCCCCCCTTGCTCTTTAGGCCTTCCCGTGCAGCAGCTCCAAGCTGCCCGGGCATTCCTCCCCCCCCCCTTCCGCACATTCTATTACAATATCAGAATACAATCCAAATATGGCTCGGGTTTTCCGCCACAACAAAGATCTGACTACAGTCTTTGTACCCCCACTGCGGCCCCAGAAGCCAGCTGCCGACGCAGCCCATCTTCCAAGGCATTATTGAACAGGTCAATACCAACGTCGGAAAGGTGGACCCCGTCCCCCAGGAAATAACCCTCCAAAAGGTCCCAAGACCACTGATGCCGAATCCAAAAACCACCCTCCCGGACCAACCATTTACCAATTTGACGGTTCAATTTTTTGACGCCGTGGCGCCATAAAGGCTCACCTTGGTGGCGTAAGCGAATAATCATATCCGACCAACCCAAGTGAGTGTGGGGCAATCGATTAAGCAGAGAGGCCAAATCTTTGCGCATCAGTTTGAGCAATTCCCTACAGGTCAGGTGCCCGATATCGTTGCCACCCAAATGAATGATGACCCAGCGAGGGACACCCCAGCGATCAATATTGCCTTGCAAAATGTCACAGAGCTCCCCCCATTTCATCCCTCCTTTCCCGATCCAGCGCACGGTGACGTGTCGACGATCAAGATTCAGGTTCTCGCCAGTCGGCCGCCTCTTAGCCCGGCGATAGGCACGATGAATAAAGGAATGACCCACGATCCAGGCACATTCCCCGGTGTATGCTCCCCCGACCCGAGCTGCAAGACAAAAAGCCTGATTACGAAACAGCCAAGGGGATGAACCGCGCATTACCGCCGCACGTAAGCCCGGAACACAGCCGACTTCCATCTCCCCAACGCCTGTATCCCCGCAGCCGACCAGCCCAATTCCGCCGCCCTGGTAGCCGCACCAATGCGAAATGAATGGGACGTATAACGCCCAACCTCCCAGCCGAAGCTGGCCACCACCCTACGCAAGACAGCAGCAAACTGATACCGGGTGAGAGGGGAACCGTCCGCATGCACGAGAAAATGACCCCCAACCTCCGGCCGCAGTGCCACATACGCCCGCGCCAAGCGCACCGGACACACCACCCCGCACGCCGCTCGGACTAAAGATATAACGGCGCCCTTGCCCAGTTGATCAGTTTTGGACCGCCGGATGCGAAGCGTGACGCGCTCCGCATACACGGACACATCCCCAACCAGGAACCCGGCCTGATCGCCGGCCGCCTTGGACCGCGCAACCAGTTCCCCGATGCGAAGAGCACCAAAGAAGGCCCAAGAAAAAGCCAAACGAAACAACAACAGCTCATAAGCCGAGTCACAAATCGCCCGCAGACCGGAGGCTAAGGCGATCAAATCCCCATACCGAATAGGCCGTCGTCTATCCATCGGTCCACCCGCCCCCCTGCCCCAGCCGGCTAACAACTTCGTAACTAGAAAACTACGCAAAGGAGGGACGTGACCCGCCAACTTGCGAAAAAACGTAAAACCCGCCAATTGACCCCGAACGGCCGCCAGGGAGAAACCCGCGCCCTTAGCCCACAAGATGAACTTAACTACCGCCGAATCGGGCACCCGACCCCCGGACCAGCCCTGGGAGATGAGAAAACGATGGACGGCAGCATTCCCCGCCACATAGGATCTCCACGTCGTCGGAGCCACGGAACACCGGATCAAGTCCCAGAGGTCGTCAGGCCAAGGGTCCACAAGTGCGCCGGGACCGGCTCTCCCAGCCGCTCTGCCTGAGGTGCCGCTGCCCGAAAGGAGTCCCACTTAAAACGAGAGAGAGCATCCGCTATGAGGTTCAATGACCCTGGAACGTGGTGCGCACGCAAATGAACATTCAACTGTAAGCATAACAAGACCATGACTCGTAAAAGAGCGGACACCTTGGGACACTTAGCGGACTGCTTGTTCACCACCTGGACGACCGCGAAATTATCGCACCACCAGACAATTTGTCGATTTGCCAGGTGCGGCCCCCAGATAGTCAAGGCCACCACAATCGGGAAAAGTTCAAGGAAGGTAATGTTCCGTACGATACCCTCCGCAAACCAAGAAGGAGGCCAGGGCTCGGCACACCACCAACCGCGGAAATAGAGGCCCAAACCCGACGCCCCCGCAGCATCAGAATACAACTCAAGCTCAGCTGTGGACACTTCGTGCTCCCGCATCAAGCAAACACCATTGAACGAGTGCAAAAATTCCTCCCAGATCGCCAATTCCTCTTTTACCGGCCAGGACACGCGAATGAAGTGATGAGCCGACCGCACTCCAACCGTCCGGGAGGACAATCTACGAATGAATGCCCGGCCCATGGGGATGACACGACACGCAAAATTCAAGGAGCCGATCAACGATTGTAACTGACGCAAGGTAACCTTGGCCGCCCTCCTCACCGTGTGAACCAAGGACCGCAGCTGCTGCACTTTATCTAATGGCAAACGACAAACCATGGCCACGGTATCCAGCTCAATCCCCAGGAACGTGAGGCGAGTGACAGGACCCTCAGTCTTGTCGTGAGCGATAGGGACGCCAAAACGCGCGGCCGTGTGGAGAAAACCACATAACTGCCGCTGACACGCATCCGAATCGCCTGGGCCGACAAAGAAAAAGTCATCTAGATAATGCAGCGAGTCGGCGCACCCGTTATGCCGGATCGTAGCCCAGTGTATAAAGGTGCTGAACGCCTCAAAAAACGCACACGACACCGCGCAGCCCATCGGCAAGCAACGATCAACGAAGTACCCGCCCTCAAAGGAGAAGCCCAACAACGGGAAACAAGACGGGTGAATGGGCAGCAAGCGAAAGGCAGATTCAATGTCAGCCTTCGCCAGCAACGCTCCCTGCCCGGCATTACGCACCAACGCCACCGCGTCGTCAAAGGAGGCATACTTCACCGCGCACGCCGCCTTCGGAATAAAGTCATTAACCGACCCCCCGGCCGGATGGGATAAATTCAGAATCAGACGAAATTTACCAGCTACCTTTTTGGGAATGACAGCCAACGGGGATAAGTGCATCCGCTCATATGGGCGAGCCGCAAAAGGGCCAACAATACGCCCCAAATCAAGTTCCTCCTGCAATTTAGCCTTGGCCACCAGGGCCAGGTGAAAGACGGACTTAGAATTTCTAGCCCTGCCCCCATGCCCCGGACCCGTATATGGGATACGAAAACCGTCCCGGAACCTGTCCCGCAAGAGATCCGCGGCTATCCTATCCGGATAAGCACTCAAACCCGCGATCAATTCAGGAACGAAAATAGGGGAGGCTGCCTTGTTGAGTAAGAGTGACCTATTTGGGCCCTTTAGGGACCCCGATTCCTGCCCCTTGCGAACACTTAAGGGCAGAGTGCGCGCCGCCGCAGGTGGCGCAAGCGTGTCGGAACTTACACTGAGGAAACAGGCACGTAAGTTTGTTGTAGCGCCAACAAACATCTGTAGCCCCTCCCGCACTCCTGGAGCCAGCCCCCCCTGGTCGCGCCCCCCCAGCTCGAAAGGAATACGCACCAGCCCCGGAGGCCGGCACCGCGCTCACGGGGACGGGAGCTCCAGTACCCGGCTGACCGGTGCGCACAGCACCTGCGCTCTTGTTAGTCATCTGTGTTAACCACAGATGGATATCCTGGGAGCCCCAAGACGTATACGTGTTCCCCGCCATCTTGTCCCAGAATTTCTCATCATAGTTGAGCCAGGCCCAACCATCATAATCCCGGAACGCACCCAAAATGCTGTCCGCATAGGACAGCAAAGCACCGTACTGGGAGGGCTCAAAGTGACTGACTACACTAGCTAACCGTAAAAACCCTCGCGTCCAATTGACGATATTCTTTGCAACGCGCGGTGCCGAACCGGATTTCCTAAGACGCTTTTTTGCTTTCTTAGATAACCTCTTCCCCCCCCTTCTGCCTTCCAGGAGCTTGAAGATATTAACGAATTTGCGCTTACGAATACGCCTAACCATTCGAGTCGGGACCTCCTCCCACAATTCGGATAATTGCGCCACGGCCGGGTGACCCGCCTCACATTTGGGACCGTCCCCTAGCAAGACCCGCTGACTATGCTGATCCGTACTAACGCTCGAAACCGAGGATGAAGAGCTAACACTGGACTCAGCCCGAGAACGGCGCCGCTTCCCCTTACTGTGACAACCCCGTCGCAGCGACCCATCCTTACCCACATCGACAGGATCGCTGAGAGCGCCCTCCGTCTGCTGGTCCGAGGCCTCAGTGCCCACAGTCGTCAGCCGCACGCCTGCGCTGTCCCCCGAAGAGTGTGCAGCCATGGTCCTGGCACCCTGGGCTTCCCGGTTCCTCCAGGCGTCACGGCTGGACGGGCCAGGGAGATCGTCCTCAGCAGCATCTGTGAAAAAAGGCCGCCCGCCGTGCCCCCTTGTGACCCCCGCACGCCGCGCAGCGCTTGCAGGCAGCGGCTGCTCCCGGTGCCACGACACGCCAGAATGGTCAGCAGCTGGACCGGTGGCAGCAGGGAAAATGGGAGCGCCCATCGAGTCCCCCGGCATGGGCGGCCAACCGCCGAAGCCCGCGCCGCTACCCACACCACCGTCGCCAGGGCCGGAAACAAAGCGGTACCCAGACCTGGCCAAGTGATTCAAAACTTCGGCTACCAACTCTGCCGTGACAGCCGGGGCGGGCGCGGCGGGGGGGCAAGGCAGCGGAGGGGCAGAGGTGCGACGCCTACCCCGAGAAGAGGACGCGGGGGATTGCGGCGGGAAAGGCCGCCGAGGTGCGCCAGAATGGCGAACCGCAGGGTCCGCTCCTGCGGGAGACCGGCCCACACGGGACCGGGCCGCGCGGGGGCGTGCCCGGGCAATGACGGGCCTGGATGCGACGGGAGAGGCTGCCACACGTCCAGAGGGTGGTCTCCCTTCATGGGAAGATGAAACGGGTCCAGGGCCCGAAGCCAGGGGGGGCAGCAATGGCGCTGGGAGAGCCGGGAGGAAGGCAGCTGATGGAAGGGGGGGGGCTAACCGACCACGCGGGCAAGGCAGGCAAAGCCGGAGCCTCACCGACTGGAGGGGCCGAGAAGAGGCCGAAATGAGAGCCCGGGCTGACACTAGGGGGGGGGGGTATCCGGCTCCGGTCCGCTTTCACCGGAGTCCACAGCGGGGAGAACGGGAACAGGAGGGGGGCGGGCGGGGCTAGGAACACAAAGAGGAGGTGAAAGGGGGGCAGCGGGACTCACCGCCAGATGCAGGTCCGGAGCCGGCAGAGGACAAGTAGCAGCCGGGGAGGTAGGCCGCTTGGGGAGGGCCGCCGAGGAAGACGCGCGAGAGGAACGCGACCGCGATTTCGGCGCCGCTTGCGCCCGGGAACGACGCATGCTGTCGAGAGACGCCGCGGCGAGTCAAATTGAAGACCCGACAGAAGCAAGTGCACGAGGCAGTTGGGACTCAGACACGCAGCACGCAGAAAATGCTCTGCTTGCTACGCTGCCTGGGTCTCAACTGACCACCTCCCTGCGCTTTCCCCTTACTGCCCTGCCTAACCACCAATGGGAGCGCAGCATTTGAAAGATGCTGCCTCCCATTGGTGCCCCGCCGGCTCAATCCTACCCCCCCCCCCCCCCCCCCGCAGCTCCCTCCCCTGCTCGTCCGTCCCTCGGCTCGTGCCCATGTTATGGGCGGCGATTCCGGACGGGCCCGGATCGCCTCCTCTTTGTTGAAGCACAAGTGAGTTGTGGCCATTGTAGCTTCTGGATTGTGTCTGAACGTGTTTTCAGCCAGTTTAGCCTTACAGGAGATCCTGTCTCCAGTCCGTGCCCCGTGAGAGACTGTTCCCAACCCTGAGAAAGACAGCCAAATGCTACCCAAGGCTTGGAAGGTGGCACCTTGCCTCGGGGGTTAAACATGTTTATTTCTGACTGCATGCTTGCATGCCCGAGTTTGCTTTGCATGTTTTAGAAACACTGTGCAGTACACAGACTACGGCTTTCTGTTCATTTACAGAATAAGTAACTAATGCAACAGGGCGTGTTGCAATTAAGGTATTGTGTAAGTAATTAATTTTATGTCATATAATGCCACTTCAGGGTACAGCGGGTGGTCCTTTATTATGACAAACACTAGTCTTGTTCTCCTGAGTAATTCTTGTATGTTATTTGTTTTAGGGGCATTGGTTTTTGCTATGACAGGCAGTCTTTAATTACAGATTAATTCATTGGGTCCCCTTTTGTTTGCTTGTAAACAGGGATTTGTTGTACTCTGAGCATCTCCTCTGTGCAAGCATAGTTGATCCATCCTTTCCATGGGCTGCAGTTAATTTCTTCAGCTGCTCTGGCAAAGATTGCCCTAGTCTGTAGTGAGGATACTAGTGGATAAGGTTAATGAGTTTTTATTGCTTTGTTTTATAATGGGATTAGTTTGTTTTTGCTGAATAACTAATGTAAGGACCTGCCAGATCCTTACCAGGTAAATGTGTTTCGCTCAGTGAGGACATAGTTTGGTTGGTAAGAGCAGGAGAGTGGACTCGCTGAACTATTGGCATCACCCATGGAATGAATCATTCCAGTAATGAATACAGTGAGACCCAGAGAGTCAGGAGAAGAGCGCACAGACAGCACAGCAGCAGTTGTGTGTCACGGTAGAGGCTGCAGATCCAAACACAGGCGGCTCGTGGTCTTTTTCTTTCCTTTGTGTTTACTCTTTGGCCAGTGGTGGTTTGCCAGAAAGGGATCTGGAAACCTCCCGCTGGCTTACTGTGATTTTTTTTCAAGAGAGGAGTCTTATACTATCTATTCCAGTTAGTGAACCTGGAACCAACCCGGTGGCAGAGGAGGATGTACAGACTGAGTGCCCAGCTAACATACACGAGAGAGCAGGAACGAGTGCCCGTCTGGTACCTAATCCAGAAAATCCAGTGGAGATCAAGGAGTCCAAAGGAAGAGAGTGCCCCTCAAGCACAAGCAGGAGTCAGTGAGAAGGCAGAAGCAGCATCGAAACGTAAGATATCAGGTGCCAGGGTTTGTCCCAGAGAGGAGAACCCCCCAAAGCCATTCATTGAGAGAACCTCCCCTAACTCTAACCTGGAAGGGGGTTTTGCAGTATATTTATGATCGCTATGACAGTGTAAAGTCTAAGGCTTTATCATCCAATATGGATTCATCACCCAGAAAGCGCGTACTGTGTCAGCTTGTCACTACTGAAGAGGTTTTATTTCGGTAAACTTTACTTTTGTTGGAACACTGCGTGGAGTGAGAGAATCCTTCTGCCTAAAGGCCATGAAGCTTTGCTGCCTTCCTGTCAGGACGAACCAAAGGAGCTGCCCTGGGCTGCATCAAGTCATGGCAGTTTCACAGTGACACCGACTCCATAGTCAGGACATGGGAGGGGGGGGCTACACCGGAACCAGCTGCATTTCTGTGATCGGAACTAGCAGCGGGATTTCCTGCATAATAACTTTGTTCTAGCAGAAGAACCAGTTACTTTTAGTTCCTCTACACCACCGAAAGGTGATTTTTGTGCGCATAAAAGACACGAGTCCCATCATGTGTGTCCCTTTGCGGTAACTCCCAGGCCAGATCTGCTCAGTGTCGGCATTGGAATCACGTCTGTATATCACTCTCTGGATTTCCCTCCGGCTCCCTTCCTGCACCATCCTCTGTAATCATTGCAACAGCTCTCCCTGGGAAGTGCTCCAATTCAAGCCTCTTTTACAGATGGAGAGACTGATGTGCAGTGCTGTGTTCCCTTAACTATAACCAGCAAGATTGGAAAGGTGGACTACCTAACATTTTCAAAGGCAGTCTTTACTTCCAGCACTTACTCACCAGGGACAAAATGCACTCATCATGTACCCTCCATTGCCTCAGGTACAAAACTTAGATTGTAAGCCCTCAGGGGATAGGGAAATACCTACAGTACCTGCATGCAATCGGCTTTGAAGCGCAGAAAAGTGGAATATAAAAGATACATAAATACTACTACTACTATTTAACATTTCTATAGTGCTGCTTGATGTACATAGTGCTGTACAAACAACACACAAAAGACAGTCCCTTCTCAATAGAGCTTACATTCCAGTCAAGACAGACACAGGTCGACAGGCAGTCGTTAAAATGAGTTAATGAAGCTGAAGATGAACCAACAGGTTTAAGGTGTAAAAGCAGCCTCTGACAAGGTGGGTTGTAAGATGGGATTTAAACATGGCAAAAGAGAGAAGGGAGCATGACGCACCAGTTCAGGAAATCTATTCCAGGCACACGGTGCAGCCCGGTGGAAAGCACGGAGTCTGGAATTGGCGGTAGAGGAGGAGGGCACAGGTAGAAGTGACTCGCCTGATGAGCGGAGTGTACGAGGAGGGGAGGGATAAAGAGAGGAGAGGGCGTGAGGAGCTGCAGAGAGAAGACACTTGTAGGTGAGTATGAGGAGTTTGAACTCCTCTTGTAGGGAGGCAATGCAGTGACTTCAGAAGAGGGGTACCCTGGCCATTCCTCTTCCCCACCCTACGATACTTCATTTCAGGCTGGTAGAAGGCAGGAGTAGAGGGTGAGTGCACTTCTTCCTAGAGATTGCATTCCTTCCTCTCCCTCCTCAATGCAGCCCTCTTTCTACCCTCCATGCTTCTTCCCATCCCAGTACAGTCCTTTCTCTTCCTCCTTCTCTCCCCTTTCACCCTGCTCATGGCTCCCACTCTCAACTTCCTCTTCTCCTGCTCACTCCCCTCACTCTCCCCCCTCTTCAACTCACTGCCCTTACTCTCCTCTCTCCTCCCATTCCCGCTCCCTGTCCCCCCACAACTCCTTCACTTTCCCCTCTCACACTCACTTCCTTCACTTGCTCCTTTCGCTCTTCCTGCCTCATTCACACCCTTCATTCTCTCCTCACTCACCCACTTCTCTTCTTAACACCACTCACTCTTTCCTCCTATTCACACCCCTCCATCTTTCCTCCTCAAGCACTCAGTCTCCTCCTCCTGTACACCCTCCCCTCCATGTGGCGGTGCTTTCTGCAATCCTGCACTGATTTGCTGCGTTGGGAGACTGGGACAGTGATTGTCTTTGACCTCCCGCAGCGGCATCAGAAGGCGTGAGGCCTGGGGAACCCCTGCCAGCCTGGCTGCTCCTGACACCAGCTCGTCTTCTCTTTGGTGGGTAGGGCCTGGGGGACTCCATCAACTCCCAGCCTTGCAATTAATTCTCCCAGCTCCTCCTGCCTGTCCTTTTCCCATCTACGTTTAAAATGTAAGCATGCAGATTTTTTTATTACCCACCTAGTTTTCCATTGCTAGGAAAATTCCTGTACAAGCACAGTTGAAAAATGACACTGACACATTTTCATGAGCATTTATTTATTTATTTTATTTATTTCTTTTGTATACCGACATTCGATCGAGATATCACATCGGTTTCCAGAAAACAGGTTGAATAGAGCCGGAACTGCCCTATTTTACATTGTAACAAGAGAACAGTTGATTAAACAATAAATATAAGGAACATTGTAACATATGAATAAAATTAAAATTAAATATTAGATGTGGGTATATAGAAATGGCATATAGCCTATATACAATATGTACAATATGACTTGGTTATGAGTAGGGTGGGGGACAGGGAAAAGGGAGGTTACGAGAAGGGTGGGGGACAGGGAAAAGGGAGGATAGAGAAGGGGGAGGGGTTATGCGTTCATGCAGAGTAGAAGTTATGCGGTAAGGCTTTCAAGAGCGTTTATTATAGGATGTTGGGGTTCAGGAGGGAATGCTTTCAAGAACAGCCATGTTTTGAGCTGTTTTTTAAAGACTTGCGGTGAGGGTTCGTTTCTGAGCTGTGGGGGGAGGGAGTTCCAGAGGGTAGGGCCAGCTATTGTAATGGCTCGTTTGCGTGTTGTATTGAGGTGAGCATTTTTAAGAGTTGGGATGGAGAGGAGACCTGAGTTGGTGGATCTGAGATTTCTTTGTGTGAAATATGGTTGGATGTTGTTGTTTAGCCAGACCATTCTGTTGTTGTTTATTTTTTTGTGAAGAAGGGTGAGGGTTTTATACTGGATTCTTTGTGTGATGGGCAGCCAGTGGAGGTCTTTGAGAGTGGGTGTGATGTGGGAGGATTTTCTGTGATTGGTGATAATTCTGGCGGCGGCGTTTTGTAGAACTTGGAGGGGCTTGATGTGGATTTCAGGAAGTCCAAGGAGGAGGGAGTTGCAGTAGTCGAGTTTTGAGAAAATAAGCATAAGAAAAAAGCATAAGACATTCCTACTGTAATGAATACCTGTGCATTTGAAACCAGTTTTAAATGCATTCTAAGATCACTGAATAGGTCTAATGTTTTTCATAATTAAACATGTTTCAAACTTACTGGTGAAGAAAGTTAACTCAGAAGGGATGATCTGGGGAGCCCCCAAAAAACTGAGGGCCTGACAATGCCTGTTTCTTCTTTCCCTACTGCAGACCAATGTCACACGGGCAAACTGCAACAAGATGATCATGATGTTCACAGATGGAGGAGAGGACCGGGTGCAGGACGTTTTTGAGAGATACAATTGGCCTAATAAGACGGTGAGTTTACGAGCACTTCACAGCATGCTGGCCGTGGGGGGTGGTAGCCATAGGTGTCATGACATCCAGCAAGCTTATCAATAGCTTAAGTGTTTGCGTTCTTCACTAACAATAGTGTGCACCACTGCCTCAGAGTGTTAGTTACCGTCTGGCACTCAAGGTCCTTTCAAGACCCTACCTGCTCAGCATGGGTCTTGTGGGGATTTAACAAGGCCATTGTTAACACCTCTCATCCCAACTGCCATGCCTGTCCTCCTCCACCAGCCCATCACAAGCAATACCTCAAGTAACCTGGAAAGGTGTAGGTCAGAGGGCAAGCCCCGGTGTGAAGCCAGCAAGCTTCTAAATGGGAAGAAGAGGCATAGGGTTTCTCTGCTTTCCACTTGCTTGATCCTCTTGCCTTGAAATCAGAATTTCCAGATTTGAGGAAGGGGGGGGAACTGAGTAAAAGCCTTCACGATCTGATATTTTATACAATTTTGGGCATGTAAGCTAAAAAAAAAAAAAAGATTTAGTAGGGAGAAAATATAGGCAAGGTAGGAGAAGAGAGAGAGAAGAGGAAGAGACAGAGACAGTCTTGGAAAAGAGACTGGTATGGAGAGGAGACAAAACTGTAAGAAGGCCAGAGGTAGTAACTATAGATGGTTTTAGTTTGGACCAGGGCCAGTTCAGTAATTAATTGTTGCGTTAAAGAAACTGATTCTTATTTTTTAACCTTATTTGTTAACCTTCTCTCTATCTCTCACCCCTCTGTTGATGCCTAACTTATCTTTTGTTCCTCTGTCTTACCCCTCCATTGACCCCCATCTCCATCACCCTCATCTCTGACTCCTGCCCCTCCATCAACCTCCTCTCTTTCAAACCCTTCTGGTACCTTTAATTTCCCAGGCTCTCACCCAATCCATTTCCTGCTCCTTCACCTTCCTTTATCTTCTTAACCATCTCTACTATTTGATCTACTCCTCTGGGGATTCCCCTGCTCCAAGCTGACTCACTGATCCTCTACAGCAGTGGTCCCCAACCCTGTCCTGGGGGCCCACCAGCCAGTCGGGTTTTCAGGATATCCACAATGAATATGCATGAGAGAAAATCTGCATGTAGTCAGGTTTTCAGGATATCCACAATGAATATGCATGAGAGAAAATGTGCATGTTATGGAGGCAGTGCATGCACATTTTCTCTCATGCATATTCATTGTGGATATCCTGAAAACCCGACTGGCTGGTGGGCCCCCAGGACAGGGTTGGGGACCACTGCTGTAGAGGATAAGCTAGCTTCCCTTGTGGGCAGTACTACCTTTTTCCAGCAGGAGTCACTGTAGGAACAGCATAGTGTTGGGATGTGTGGGAGTTCACTGTTCTTCCCCCTACTAGCAGGATTCACTATAGGGAATGTTAAAGGAGCCTTTGCAGTCCTCACAACTCTTAGTATTACCCCCAGCAGGTATAATGTTGTAAGAAAGCAATGCTATTTTTACAAGTAGAATGAAAATAAAGGGTGTATGGTGGGGGATGGGGAAGACACTTGCAAGGGAGTTAGAAATCCTGTCACATTCCTGCCCAGCTGCCATCACATGGTGAGAGCAGATTAACCATCCTTTTTATAATTGTGCATTTAATAACAGGCATTAAAATACAGTTTAAATTTAATCTGTGTTTTTCAGGCAAGGGTTAGCAGTGTTTCTCTCACATGCTCTCCATCCCAAGAGGCTGGTTCTGAGAGGCTGAATCCTGACCTATTTAACATTTGGACATACACACACACACACACACACACACATTTTCATTCTCGCAGAATCCACAGTAAGGGACTGGAGAGATAGCATGCTCTGGAGATAAGGCACAATTGGTCTAGAGAAAAATTAGAAAAAAAAGCTTTCTGTTTGAGTTTCTGTTTCGCCAGAAGTCTAGGGAGAGGAACGGGTAGGAGGGTTAATACCAGACAGACCAGACAGGAAAGATTTTAAACAGCAGAGCTGTCTAGATTAGTGTTTGCCAATTGCTGCTCCGTGCCTCTATGAATGCCCAGGTGCTGTGCTGGTGTAAGGCCATAGCAATCAGTGCAACCACATTGGGCCATGCTGTTCCTGGGGCTGATTGAGAGCAGTGGCGAGATACAGCTCCCAGTGCTCCCTGCATTGTCTCTGCCCATGTCGCTGTGTTGCTGCTACTTCTGCGGCGCTAAAAAAAAAAAAATGATGCTTCCTTTACTATGCTGGCTCACTTCCGCCCTGCAGGGCTTTCAAAAAAAGCTGCTTATTTTCCTGCCTCGCAAGAGGAATAGCGCAGCGGGATGCTATAACGTCCCCTGCTCTGTGAGGAGAAGAGCTGAGGTGCATTGCAGGGTGAAAGAAGAGGTTTTCTATTTATTTGATTAAAAAAAAGAGGAAGGGGTGGCTGAAAGAGTCAAGACAGGAGCAGCCAGGTGAGAGATGACATTTTCATTTTATTTGCCACAAAACATGGAGTGGGAGGGGATGGCTGAGAGAGACCAGGAGGAGACAGGTGTGGGATAAGATTTATTTTTGTAGCTAAATGTGGAATGGAATACTACATTTCTTTGCCACAATATGGATGTGAGAGTGTCCTCCAAATCACACGTTGTGTTGAGCACAAAAATATCTTAAACCAGTGCTGCCCACATGTGCCAGATTGAAAAATTATGTGTTTTAAAAGTTTCAGGGAATTCAGTGCTATTTTAATTACTGGTAGAAACAGAACAGCATTCAAAGTTTTTGCTGGGTGTGCATGTGCATGATGGAGAAAGGAAGAGTTCATGTAAAACCATAAGAAGTCGCCATACTGGGTCAAATCGAGAGTCCATCAAGCCCAGCATCCTGTTTCCAACATTGACCAATCCAGGATACAAGTACCTGGCAAGTACCCACACATTAAACAGATCCCATGCTACTAATGCTGGTAATAAGCAGTGGCTATTTCCTACATCATCTTGACTAATATCAGTTTATGGACTTCTCCTCCAGGAACTTGTCAAAACCTTTTTTAAACCGAGATAAGCTAACTGCCTTAACCACATCCTCTGACAACGAATTCCAAAGCTTAATTATGCATTGAGTGAAAAAGATTTTTCTCTGATTTGTTTTAAATGAGCTATTTGCTAACTTCATGGCATGCCCCCTAGTCCTTGTATTATCTGAAAGAGTAAACAACTGATTTACATTAACCTGTTCTAGTCTTCTCATGATTTGATAGATCTCCATTATATCCCACTTCAGCTGTCTCTTCTCCACGCTGAAGAGCCCTAACCTCTTTAGCCTTTCCTCATAGGGAAGCTGTTTCATCCCCTTTATCATTTGGTCACCCTTCTCTGTACCTTCTCCAGAGCATCAATATCTTTTTTGAGATGCGGTGACCAGAAATGAACACAGTACTCAAGGTGCGGTCTCACCATGGAGTGAGGATGCAAGTGAAACAGAGTGTAGACCAGTCGTCTTAGTTGCAGGGATGTTTTTATTAGGAGACCAAAATTGCACAAGTAAAAATGAGAGGTACCCAAATAGCCCTACTCATGAACACAGATTACACCCATTCAATCAATTGTAGTATAGACTTCGGAAGCTTCGATAAATACATTCTTATCCGGTAAGCAACATAAAACGCAAAAGTGGTTATCGACAATGCCATAAACCACAGAAGTAATTTCAGGTATATATGAATGCTGCCGTGGGACCACAAGTCCTCTTAGAGGATCGATTTTTGTTTATTGCAATTGATATAACGCCCCTGATGCAGCCCTAATTTTGGGCGAATCTCGGCCAGAGTCGGGCTATTTGAGTACCTCTCGTTTTTACTTGTGCAACTTAATAAAAACATCCCTGCAACTAAGACAACTGGTCTACACTCTGTTTCACTTGCTTCATGATTGTAACAGACCATCTTCCACGCTATTTCTTGGGACTCACCATGGAGTGATACAGAGGCTTATGACATCCTTCGTTTTATTCACCATTCCCTTTCTATTAATTCCCAACATTCTGTTTGCTGTTTTAGCTGCCACAGCAAACTGAGTCAAAACTTTCAATGCATGGTCCACTATGATGCCTAGATCTTTGTCCTGGGTGGTAATTCCTAACATGAAACTTAACATCATGTAGCTACAGCATGGGTTATTTTTCCCTATATACATCACCTTGCTCTTGGGCACATTCTTCTTCCGTCTTGACTGAATACTAAGTGCCGATATGTCTGAGATCCTACTGGCACTTAATATTCATTTACTCATGGCACTTGTAAATAGAACAATCCATGTTCATAACTCAGTTCTGCACAAGGATTGGCCAGTTCACCCAGTGCAGTGAATAAATGGATGGTAAGTACTGGTGGGCTCTCAGCGCTACCTGCATTTATAATTCAGCTGAAGTGAGAGGAGGTAAGACTGTGTCTTCCTCCCGCCTCACCAGGGAAGACTTTCAGAAGTACAGGATGTTCTATTTCTGGATAGGCAGAATGGGGGGGGCGGGAAGTAGAGGTAGGGGAAATGGGGGCTACTTGGAGCTGGTGTTTAAGCCAAAAGGAATCTGGAGAGGGTAGGATGGGGGCGTCACGCTGACCAATGGTTCCATACAAATACAAAATGGGGATCAGGAGAGAGGATTTTGAAGCACTGTACCCATGGGACATTCATTTTGAAAAATGAAAGGAGGATCGCGGAGGAGGGTCTCAGGCCATGTGCCACTTCTTTTTTTTTTTTTTTATAAAGAGCAGGGTTCAGGGTGCTGGAAATATTTTGGGGGAGTTTTGGATGTTGGGAGAAAGGATGGCCAGCCAGATTGAGGACGTATGTTGCAGTTCCTAGATTTGGTGAGCAGGTTAGATGGCTAGCTCTGTATATTGGTGCTAGCTGCCTATCTCTTTTTGTCTCCACCTTGCCACTGGGCCCAGTCAAAATTTGACCAGCTAAATGTAGCCATCTAGTGACATTTAGGTAGCTATAGTTAGCCTGTTAGCTCAGTCAATTTTCTATGACTTTGATCTAGCTGGCAAGTCCTTACTTAGCTGGCTATGTCCCTTTGAATATGAATCTGTTACATTCATGATGGTGGTAACGGATAAGAGATGCTTCCAAAACCCATATAAGCTAATAATCTCTCAATAATTAAAGACAATGAGGCCTGTGTTTGTGCAGGGGGCAGGGGGAGTGACAGGAATTGTAGTGCTTTTGTTTATTATAAGTGACATTGAATTATCTTTTCATTGTATTTACTGTAACTCTTACATGGCTTTATAGCACCATGGACAGTGCTTCCTTCCTTTTGTCTATCTCCCTATATGTCTGTATATCACTTTTTCTCTTGCTCTCTCTTTTGGCAATTTTCAGGCACTGCTGAGTGCCAGGCTTAGCTAAATTTAGGTGAATTATCAGCAACAACCTAGTCAGACTAGTTGTGGCTGAAAAATGCACCCTATTAGTCATTTACCCGGACAAAATCTAGCCGGCTCAGCCTGTTGCTCCATGGTTTCTGAAAAAACATTGGGGCGGATTTTAAATGCCCTGCGCGCGTAAATCCGGCCGGATTTACATGCGCATGGCCCTCGCGCGCCAGCGCGCCTATTTTGCATAGGCCGCCGGCGCGCGCAGAGCCCCGGGACGCACGTAAGTCCCGGGGCTTTGTAAAAGGGGCAGGGAGTGGGTGTTCCCGAAACGATGCGGCGTTTCGGGGGCGGGCCCCAGCATTTCGGGGCCGGACCCGGGGGTGTGGTGCCAGCCCGGGGGCGTCGTCGAGGCCTCCGGACCAGCCCCTGGGTCGGGTGACAGCTCGCCAGCAGCCCGCTGGCGCACGCAGATTTACATCTGCTTTTAGCAGGCGTAAATCTGCCAACAAAGGTAAGGGGGGGGGGGGGGGGTTAGATAGGGCCGGGGGGTGGGTTAGGTAGGGGAAGGTGGGGGGAAGGCAAAGGAAAGTTCCCTCCGAGGCCGCTCCGAAATCGGAGCGGCCTCGGAGGGAACAGGCAGCGCGCACTGGGCTCGGCGCGCGCAGGTTGCACAAATGTGCACCCCATTGCGCGCGCCGACCCCGGATTATATAAGATACGCGCGGCTACGCGCGTATCTTATAAAATCCAGCGTACTTTTGTTCGCGCCTGGTGCGCAAACAAAAGTACGCGATCGCGAAAATTTTTAAAATCTACCCCATTGTGTCCATTCCCCCGCTACCCCCACCCTGTCACACAATCATGATCCTAAAGTAACCCCCTTCTGAGTCGACACTTTTCTCCTTCCCCTGCCCCACTAAAAGATCCTGGGATGCCACCTCCTATCCTACAGGGACACAATCGCTCTCCTATAGACACCACAGATCTACATAGAAGGTGCAGCATAATAGTTCTGTGGTGAAATGCCACTAGGGTGGCGCCATTCTGCTAGCAGAAAGGAGCTTGCATCCCTTCTGCTGAAGAAAACAGTCCCAAAATGTGGGTTGGGAGGATCCCAGAGGGCTACGGTCATCTTGGAGAGGTCCTGCTGGAGGTCTCTTTCATTGGGAGTGGGTAGGTGCCGGGATCTCCTGGGGTGGCGGGAACACATCTGCTGGAGGTCCATCTCACACCGGAGGGTGAAAGGGTGGCCAGCATCAGCTCACAAGGGGTTTTACTTTAGGCTCAGTGGTGGGGAGGGGCAGGCAAAAAGAGCAGAAGGCATAGATTTGCGCACCTTGAGGGATGGTGCAACTCTGTGAAGGTAAACCAGCTGCATACATTTTGAAAATCAAATTCAGGCAGGTGGTTTTCTCCCCTGCCCATACTACACCGAACCCCTCTGGAACAATTTTTTGTGCAGCTAAATTTAGAAATTAGACAGATACACTAAACTCCTCAGCAGGGGGATGATTGCAGCCTTCTGAGAGTATTTTAAGATTTTGATGTCGCACCCTCCTCCTCTCCCTGCTTGCACTTTTACTCATTGCATTGCTGTGGAAACTTTCCATGACATGCGCCTGGTTCTAGTCAGATGAAGCTTGGACGCACACCATCAGGTGTCACCTCATCCTAGAATGCTTTGTAATGGGGGGGGGGGGGGCAGCAGGTCATGGAATTGGGTGATTTTCTTATTCAAAAAGGTGGGTGAGAAATTCAAATAGTGATAATAATAATGGAAGTCTTTTTTTTTTTTTCCCACTAGGGAAACAGTGACATCTAAATTGTGAGCTCTTGCCCTCTGCCCTTGTTTGCCATACTATTGCACACAGGCAAAGGAGAGTCTACTCTGGGTCCAGAAATCTCTATCCCCCATGTTCTCTTAACTCAGGGTATCGTACTGAGATAGAGAAAGAGAAGAGGGAAGCATTGTGGCAAGGGTGAGCAGGAAGTTCTGGAGGCCATACCTCCAAGAGGATGGAGACTAAGGAGAGGCAGATAGAGCGTCAATGATAATATTTCTAGGAAGCTGGCAACCCTGCCATACTGCCAGGAACCCTACCACCTGCCTCCTGTGTTTCCCCGGCATCTGCCCCCTGGGAATGTGGGGTATGAATGAATGGTGGGAGTCTGTATGTGGCAGACTCTCTTCAAGTCAGTGCAAGGGTATTAGCTGCCCTAGGCACCCTTGACAGCCATGTGCCCCCTCCTTCCCAGCCCTCACCACACAATTAAACATTGTGCACTTATAATAACAGATTTTTCGTGAAAAAACCAGTCATAGTCTTCTGGGGTAAAAACATCACAACAACATGTATATTATTTTTAAATGCACTGCTGTGGTGCCAACCAGAAACCTGCAAAAAAAAAAAGACACTTGGAACCCATATGGTATTAAGCCTATTGTGAAATGCATTCAAAGTGGGCTTAGCCCTTAAAAAAAAAAAGCCATGAGTATTGAGTAAACTGAATTACAATTACAATATAGTAAAACTCCCATACCAAAACAGCACCAACTGCCAACACTCAAACACTAAAAATCCTACACATGAAAAGACAACACTCCGAATATTACACCAGGCTCTAAAACATCAATGCATCTTCTATTAGGAAAACAGAACAAGCCAAGTTGCTATAGATCCCTACACAGAAATTATATGCCAACAGAATACCTCACCTTGGTTACAGATGCAGAACACAAACGGACCCTCACCAAATAAAATATAGAGACCATAAAATGTGCAGACAAAAACTGAACTGGAAACCACAACAAACCATACTCTGTATGCAGTGCAACAATAGAAAAACAAAAACATCATCCTTCTTCAT
Organism: Rhinatrema bivittatum; assembly: GCF_901001135.1. Taxonomy (NCBI): domain Eukaryota; kingdom Metazoa; phylum Chordata; class Amphibia; order Gymnophiona; family Rhinatrematidae; genus Rhinatrema; species Rhinatrema bivittatum. Next base: position 198,816,873 of record NC_042618.1, on the reverse strand, counting down.
AAAAAATAATAAAATTAAAAAAAGAACACAATCATAATAGTAAAACTATATTAATAGAAAGAATAAGTATTTCAAAACAACTGGCAAAGAAATCATTCAATAATCAAACTCCAGAAAAACATTTAAAAATTATCAAAATTAATAACATATTTTAAAACAATAGACAAAATAACACCCAACAATTAAGAACATAAGAAATTGCCATGCTGGGTCAGACCAAGGGTTCATCAAGCCCAGCATCCTGTTTCCAACAGAGGCCAAACCAGGCCTCAAGAACCTGGCAATTACTAGGGATGTGAATCGTTTTTTGACGATTTAAAATATCGTCCGATATATTTTAAATCGTCAAAAATCGTTAGAGACGCGATACAATAGGAATTCCCCCGATTTATCGTCAAAAATCGTAAATCGGGGGAGGGGAAGGGGAGGGCGGGAAAACCGGCACACTAAAACAACCCTAAAACCCACCCCGACCCTTTAAAATAAATCCCCCACCCTCCCGAACCCTCCCAAAATGTTTTAAATTACCTGGGGTCCAGTGGGGGGGTCCCGGTGTGATCTTCAACTCTCGGGCCACGGCTGCGTTAATAGAAATGGCACCGGCGCCATTTTGGTTCCTGTCCCCAGACGTCACGAGCGCAGGAGATCGCTCCCGGACCCCCGCTGGACCCCAGGGACTTTTGGCCGGCTTGGGGGGGGCCTCCTGACCCCCACAAGACTTGCAAAAAGTCCAGCGGGGGTCCGGGAGCGACCTCCTGCACTCGGGCCGTATTGCAAAATGGCGCCGGCCATATGGCCGTATTGCAAAATAGCGCCGGCCGTATGGCCATAAGGCCGGCGCCATTTTGCAATACGGCAATACGGCCCAAGTGCAGGAGGTCGCTCCCGGACCCTCACTGGACTTTTGGCAAGTCTTGTGGGGGTCAGGAGGCCCCCCCAAGCTGGCCAAAGGTCCCTGGGGGTCCAGTGGGGGTCCGGGAGCGATCTCCTGCGCTTGTGACGTCGGGGGACAGGAACCAAAATGGCGCCGGCGTTATTTCTATTAACGCAGCCGTGGCCCGAGAGTGGAAGATCACACCGGGACCCCCCCCCCCACTGGACCCCAGGTAATTTAAAACATTTTGGGGGGGTTCGGGAGGGTGGGGGATTTATTTTAAAGGGTCAGGGTGTGTTTTAGGGTTGTTTTAGTGTGCTGGTTTTCCCGCCCTCCCCCGATTTACGATTTAAACGATTTTTAAAAAAACAAAACCGCGACGATCAGATTCCCTCCCCCCCCAGCCAAAATCGATCGTTAAGACGATCGATCACACGATTCACATCTCTAGCAATTACCCAAACACTAACAAGATCCCATGCTACTGATGCCAGTAATAGCAGTGGCTATTCCCTAAGTAAACTTGATTAATAGCCGTTAATGGACTTCCCCTCCAAGAACTTATCCAAACCTTTTTTGAACCCAGCTACACTAATTGCACTAACCACATCCTCTGGCAACAAATTCCAGAGCTTTATTGTGCGTTGAGTGAAAAAAAAATTTCTTCTATTATATGCTACTTGCTAACTTCATGGAATGCCCCCTAGTCCTTCTATTATTCGAAAGTGTAAATAACTGATTCACATCTACTCATTCAAGACCTCTCATGATCTTAAAGACCTCTATCATATCCCCCCTCAGCTGTCTCTTCTCCAAGTCTAATTCTTACAAGTAATAAGAATAAAAACAAATTCCCTGCTCTTCCTACCTGGTATCTTTTGATTTCTAGTCACCCGGAAATTGTCTTGAATTGGGGACAGGGACAACACAAACTTTATCCTTTCTCTGTGTCTCTCTCACACACACACACACACACATTCTTACACACACTCTCTCTTATACACATACCTATGCTGTCACACATATTCACTCTCCACATATACACAGGTTCTCTGTCCCATACACACTCATACACACATACACATACACACACACACACACACACTCTCTCTCACACACATACTGTATACACATGCACACCCTGTATCTCAGACACCCATATATGCATACACTCTCTCAAATACACCCTCTCTCTCACACACACACACACAAACACTCACATATGCATACAGGCTCTCTCACGTATACACACATGCACACAGGCACTCAGTCACACCCTCTCTCTCATACACACACAGATATGCACACAGTCTCACTCACACATGCATACAGGCTCTCTTTCACACACACATACATGCACACAGGCACTCACAACCTCTCTCTCACACACACACACATGCATACAAGCTCTCTCACAAGTACACACACAAGCATACAGGCTCTCATTCTGCTTACATGCATATACATTTTCTCAGGGCCTCCCCCTCTCATTTTTGGTGCTGTGGCTTACAGGGTCTATCTTCGGGCCATGGCAGGATGTGCTTCACCCCAACCTCGCTAGGCATTGCTCTTTAGGCCATGGTGGGATGGTTTTGTCATGGTCCCACTGGACCTTCAATCTTCAGGCCATGGCAGAATGGGCTCCACCACAGCCACACCAGGTAGCCTTGATCTTCAGGGTGCTGTAGGATGGGCTCTTCCTTGACATTGCTCTTCAGCAAGGTGAGGTACCCACCAAAGGAGTGAGGTTTTTTTTTGGGGGGGGGGAGTGGAGGAGAGGGTGATCATTTTTGCCTTTCCCAAAATTTTGCCACGTGAGGCAGCTGCCTCACCCAACCTCATATTAGAACCATCCCTGGGTGCCAATGCTCAGACCTGGCATGTACCCCTTTAAAAAAAAAAGCCCTATTGAGACATAATCATAGAAAATGCTTCTTCATGGAAAGAGTGATCAATATATGAAATGGCCTCCCAGTGGAGGTGTTGGAGGCGCAAACAGTAATACAATTCAAGAAGACATAGGATAAGCACAGAGGATCCCCGGGGCTGCAAAAGAAGTAAGGGGAAAACCAGAGATCATCTGGATCATCTGGGAACTAAAACACTGTAACAGGGACTAAATTGGGCAGTTTACAGTCCGTTTCTTCCATCATAGTCTATATTTCTGTTTCTATTCACGAGGCAGAAACCTGTTTAAACAAAATAGCCAAAAAAGAGAGAGCAGCCATCTTCCCCTCTCTCTCTCTCTCTCTCTCTCTCTCTCTCTCTACAGCTTCTAATTCTGCTGAGCTTCCTGCCCTCCCCTCGTCTGATGGCAGAGAGAAAGGAAACCTGCGTGCTCTCTGCTTTTATTGCTGGATTCCGCCTCATTTGCTACGAGGCACTTAGATATGCTGTCTACCTGCCTGTCTGCTCCTGTGCTGAGACAGTGCCTCCATAATGGGGTTTCTGTTGCAGGCCGTTGCCGGCTGACCTTGAACAGCTGCACAAGGCAGGCAAAACTTCCTGCAGCTTTTAGGAGGATGGGTGAAGGAAGGTAACTACACGGCAGAGGGCTGCTCTAATAGAGCAGAAAGCAGAAAGGTCTCCCCAGCACCAGGAAGGAACATTCTTATTAAAATAAGAAGCTCTTCCCGGCACACTGGTGGATGATTGTGAGTGCAGAAAATAGAAGTGCACCATTGATGCCAATATCTGGGGTCACTTTGAAGGTCACTGGTACACTGGCCGCGCTCTCGCCTCATCCCTCGATGCTTAATCTAACGGCAGAGTTTACTGCCAGCAGTGAGGCATATGGCACACACCAGTATTTAAAAGCTGGAATATTTGAGTGAGAAGATGTGGATTTTAGATTTAAGTACTCGCCTTTACTAAATCTAAGCACAAGTTGAGTCGGGTACTTCACTTATTTTCTTTCCCCAGAGGGCTTGCAATCTAGGTCGTACGGTAGGCAACGGTGCATGAAGTGACTTGCCCAAGGTCACAAGGAGCATCTGTGGGAGAAGCAGGATTCAAACCCTGGTTTTGCTGGTTCTCAGCCTGCTGCTCCAGCCACTAGCTACTAATTGTATGACTTAACCCATGCACACCACAGACATGCATGCAAGATGCAGGGGGACAGGTCCTGCTAAAGAGAAATAGGTGAGAGTCCAGATTTGAGCTGCCTAGAATGGGAGTAGCCCCTTCTTTTCTACCCTCTAATACCCAATTTCAGTGTGCACTTGCAATAATATGTAGAAAATGCCTTATAGAGGTATAATTATGAAACCTGGATTTCTTTCTTTATATTTCTTCCTAGTGCACATTCTTAGTGATTTCATTTCTTCTTTTTCCATAGGTGCGAGTGTTCACCTTTTCGGTTGGGCAGCATAACTATGATGTCACACCCTTGCAGTGGATGGCTTGTGCCAACAAAGGTAACTAAGGCTTACTCTGATATAATCCTTCAACAGGAGAAACTCACACTAGTGGGGCAATAATTAGTACTGAAGAGACACTACCATGAGGAATGTGCAGGGAGCAGAGCTGTGTGCTGGCACCAACAGGACACTGGCATGGGGAATGCAGGGAGCAGGGCTGTGTGCTGGCACCAACAGGACACTGGCATGGGGAATGCAGGGAGTGGAACTGTGTGCTGGCACCAGCAGGACACTGGCACGGGGAATGCAGGAAGCAAGGCTGTGTGCTTTCACTGATGGGATAATATCAAGAGGAATGTGCAGGGAGCAGGGTGCTGGGCTGGCATTGCCAGGATAATGCCGTAAGCACTACTATGAACACGTCTCACTGTTTGGTGTCCTGTATTTCAATGACATCAAGGTTACATTACAACTTTCTGTAGCTGCCTTTTTCTCTGTAGATTCTATTCCTGTTTTTCTTTAGACATTAGCTTCCTGTTTTCTACTGATTGATTCCAGGTATACTGTAATAGTATTTGGGATTTGATTTTTTACCATATGAAGTCATTTCTTAGCACTGTTACCCTCCTGCAGCTCCCACAGCACAGATTATAAGATTTGTTTCATTTTAACAGGTTACTACTTTGAAATTCCCTCCATTGGAGCCATTCGTATCAACACTCAGGTGAGCAAACACAGAGAGTGACAAGTTTTGCACTTCCCTCTCAGGACGAAGGATGAGAGGGACTGGATGGTCACAGCTATCTTCTTTGGTGGCATTTCCAGGGTTCTAGCCCTCCTCCCTCCTATCTAATGAGAAAGCATACATTGGATGTTAATGATCCTAGCAGTGAAATTAGAGTGCATACCAAGGGGCAACAAAAATGGGATAGAGAACGTGGGTAATGGCAGATCTGTGTGAGAGGGTGGGGTCCTCAGGTTTGTATCAGGGACAGATGTGTGGGATTATAGACTGTGGGAGTAACAGCAGATCTGTGGGATGGATGATATTTAAGAAAACATTGTTGATGAGTTTATGAAGCTGGATGTGACGGGGGAGGAGGGGACCTGTTCCTTTACAGGGTCATTTGGATCAGCCTTCTGTTGTTTGCAATGTATGCAGGTGATGTTAGCCTGCGTATGTGGCAGACAGTTTTCAAAGGGAAACTATCTGGCCAGTTTCCCTTTGAAAATTAGCAAGTGCAAACTGCCTGCATGCTCTGCACCTGCTGTCTGTGCAGGCAGCCGAGCAGGAAGAGAATAGCGCGCATACATGGGGACATCAAACGTATGTTTGCTGTTTTCCTCTCCCGAGCTAAACATAACCAAAGGAATGCTTCATTTTGATCAGCTAAATGTGTGCAATAATAATAATATGTGCGCATGCTGTGGAAGCCTGCTGTCCTTTTAGCTGAGCCGTTTTACTGGGGTAAATTGCTATTTATTCACATTAATGGCTTTGAAATTTGTCCTCGTAAAGCGTTTCCTTACACACACCAGCACGTTCCACTGCTCATCATGACTGAGGGAAGTTGGCACTGGAAGCTGATAGGCTGAGGTGCAGATTCAGGTGTGCTGATGGAACTTTTGGAGAGGCAGAACTGGGTCAGGGGGCACCGTAAGACAGGACTGGGGTGCAGGGTAGAACCTGATAGGTGCCAAGTCTACGATCAGGTCAATTTCAGAAAGCCACTGAGCACAGGGAGAACATTCAGGCTGTCTTCCACCGGATTATTATTATTATTATTGCTTTGTGATGATTGAGGAAATCGGAGAAGCCAAGCCCACCTTGGCCTTTAATCAATTTCAATTTCCACAATGCAATACGAGACGCTTTCCCTTTCCACAAAAAGAAAACTAATATTTTATCTATCTTGACATAAAAGGAACTAGAAAATAGAGAGGGGGGGGCATACTTAAAATATAGTTAATCTGTGGAGCAAGCACCATTTTAATAGACTCTAGTCTTCCCCACCAAGGAAGAAAAAGAGGAAACCACTAGTGAACACTATCACCTAACAGCTTCTGAGATCCTCCATCATTAAATCAGCATCAGAAAGAAACTTAACTCCCAGATATTTGAAACCACTATTTGCATTCCATATCTGGAACTGAAGATTGTCAACCAGATATTTTTGGGTGAATTTTCAATTGAACCTAACCACCTAGGTTTCCAGCCAAAACTTTCCCTAAATCTAACTGTAAACTCCCCTTTCCTCAGGGATCACCTTCAGAGCTGCAGGGGGGATGTGAGTGCCACTACTGCAGCCCTGGGAACAGGTAGAGTCCATCAGGGATCGCCAGCTGGGGACAGAGACTGCCCCAGGGAGGCCCAAGTGAAGACTTACCAAAAGCCCAAAGCCCACTATCCACACTTTGAGTTGGTTCCAAAACAGAATCATTTATTTTGTAATTCCAAAGGAAAGCAGGCAGAGTTTCAGACAAGATGGCTCTTCAAACCATAATGGTAGATTACAGTTCAGAAAAATCACATAAAGGGACAACACATCTGCTCTTTCTTTGCAGATTAATTCTCAACAGTCAAACTTCAGCCCCAAGGCCTTTGGGGCAGCGTTTCACCAACAGCAATAAACTCTATTCTTTTTCCTGGAGCTCCTCCAGCAAGAGTTTCACCCTTTCCGTTAGGGTTTCCCCGCTCTGGATGAGTTATTTCAGGAACTTTAGAACTCTTAAAGCTCAGGAGCCCTTACGCCTCAGAGTACTCCTTCACTCTTCTTTTTTCTCTTTCGCAGGATGTTTCTCCATGAGAGGAGGAATAGCCTAGTGGTTAGAGCAGTGGGCTAGGAGCCAGGAGATGAGGGTTCAAGCCCCACTGTTGTTCCTTGTGACCTTGGGCAAGTCACTTAACCCTCCATTGCCTCAGGTACAAACTAACATATTTCCCAGAGGGATAGGGAAATACCTACAGTACCTGAATGTAACCTGCTAAAAAGTGGAATATAAAAATCTAAATAAATAAATGTTTCTCCCCAACTCATTCCCCGTGGAGGATATGTAAATTATGTATCTCCCCTTGACATCAGCCTAATCTTCTCCGTTATTTCATCCCCCTTAATACCTCTCCTTACAGAGGGTGCTTGCAGAGGGCAAGGTGTTCTACATCTTACACAAAACTCCCTGAACGTTGGGTGAACCCCGGACAGCAGGAACCATCCAGAAAGTGTTAGAACCGTTTTAGCAGGTTACTAACCCTTGGTGGGGTTACATAGCTGAAGTAAGCTGGTTAAACCCTTTGGAAATGGACCTCTGTGGGCCTAAAAACAGAAGAAAGTGTGATGGATGTAGGAAGAAAGGAGAGGTAGGGGCAATGTGGCTGGGGCTATAAATATTCCTATGTGCTCTGAGGGTGTGTGCATGTACTGTATGAGGGGGCCGATGCAATTATGTGCGCTGAAAATGGGTGCTGACTTTTCAGCGCCTGCTTTTTGAATGCACGCATGGCACCCGCAAGGGGGGGGGGCGCGTCATGCAATATGCAAATTAGGGGGTCACGGTAAACTCGGCCTCGGTTTTCATAACCTGCCTGTCTGCCAGTAATGAAAACCGAGGCTGAGTTTACCGGCGGTCTGCCGAGTTATTTTTATTTTATTTTTTTTTACTTTAAAAAAGAAGTACAGAAAAGCATTTTTTTCTGCTTTTCTGCACTTCTTTTCAATGCGCTCAGCTATTAACGCTTGCTCCAGGCAGGCATTAATATCTGAGCAATAAATGTGCGACTGAGACGCACATTTCTCTTTTTGCATTTGCATGTGATGAGCGCTAACATTCACTCCGCGTCGGACGCACGTTAAATAGGCGCTAATCCCCCTATTGCATTGGGGGTGGATTAGTGCCTATTTATCCCGTGTCCGACTGCGGGTTAACAGTGCGCTCAGCTGAGTGCACTGTATTGCATCGGCCCCTATGTTTGGATGTGTATGAACAGTGTGTTACATGGCTAATTATCACATGTTGGGCTTTTAATCAGCATGGAGAAAACATGTGCGGCTCCAGACAATCTATCAAGCTATTAAAACAGGCAAGTGGAAAAGATAGAGTGCCACAGTGAGTTATTAGCGCCCTAGAAACAGGGCTGCAAGTCGGGGCTAATGGCTTTTCATTCAGATTAAAGCTGATTCTTCATGCTGGTGATTTTTTTTTTAAATACATTTGCAAAGAAGAAAAATAGAGTAACTGGGATCAAAGGAATGATGTGTCTGGGAGCCACCCTACGATTGTAAATTATTTTGTAATTTAATTATTTAGCATTGTGTAGTGTTTCTGTTTATGGCGTTGCGGCTTTTGACTTCTCCTCAGTATAGCTGTCCCAAAGAATTCTGGGATCTGTAGTCCTGCTTTCATACTAAGCAAACAGCAGCATTGCCACTGCTTCTTATTTGGGAGGGAGACCTACTTTTATTTCTGCTGAGAAAAAGTACCTTTGTTTTTTGAGGGTTTGGGGGTTTTTTTTTCACTTTTGCCCTCCTCAAAGTCTTCTTAGTCCGGTGCAGGTCAAGAAGAAATTAAGAATTCTCATATATTTTTTTTATTACCTCCAAATCTTCTTGGGAGCTGTCAGATGTTGGCCATTGCTGCCTCGATTAGGAAGCACACTCATGGCTTTACAAGAGTCTCATGTGCAAGTGACAGACAAAGGATGAGTTAATACCTAACAGTTCTCCCCTCTGAACAGTGTGCTCCTGCCTATTCCAGAATCTGCGGCAGGGAATGTAAACAAGAGAGAACAAATTAACTGTGTGATACTAAGCAGACCTTCAGTTAACCTCATCGTGGTCCACTCTCCGGTGTGCTGTTGCTTCTTCCTGGAATGTAGTAGCCAAATGTGGTATCATTCTTTTTGGGCTCTCAAGTGCCTTCCTATGGTATTTCTTCTAAGGCTGTATAATCCTCTAGATATATCTGGTACCTCTTGAGATGTATAATCCCTATGCATAATACTTTCTGGTTCTTGGGCTGTATAATCAGGGCAGTAGCTGGTCAAACTGGTGCCCTGGGCAAGGGTTGCTTTTGGCACCCTGCTTCCTTTTGGGGCTTGCATACTCACAGACTGAGCCAAGTGGGTGATGTGGCACTCCTTCTTTTTCTTCCCCTCAGTATGGCACCCAGGTCAGTCTCCCTTCTTGCCTACCCCTTGCAGTGGCCCTGAGGAAAATTCCTTGGGTGTAGCACCTCCCCTTGGGCTATAGATGTTGTATGGTACCTCGGATATGGTATTTCCTCATGGACTGCGTAAATCCCTGCTGTAGTATGAGTGTTCATGTAGCACAGCAGGCTCTTGTCAATTGTTCTTCCTCTGGACTTGCTGTTTGTTGATTTTCCTCCTTGACCACTCTTTCAGGACACTAAGAGGTCACGGGCCCCTTTAATTCTCGTTTTGTTGGGGGGTTTTTTGGGTGGGGCAAAAATGCTACTTACCTGCATATCTTTTGAAGATATCTGGGTAAGTAGCAAGTTATAAAAACCTAAAAAGCTATATTCAAACATAGCCATTTAGGTTTTTAAGTTACATACAGGCCGATACAGGTCAGTGCGCTCCAGTGGAGTGCACTGTTAACCCGCGTTTGGACGCACGTTTTTGACACGCTAGCTTTAACCCTTATTCAGTAAGGGGTAATAGCGCGTCGAAAACGTGCGTCCAACCCCCCCGAAACTAATAGCGCCCGCAACATGCACATGCATGTTGATGGCCCTATTAGTTATTCCCGCACGATTTAGTAACTAAAATGTGCAGCCAAGCCACACATTTTACTTTCAGAAATTAGCGCCTACCCAAAGGTAGGCGCTAATTTCTGCTGGCACCGGGAAAGTGCACAGAAAAGCAGTAAAAACTGCTTTTCTGTACACCCTCCGACTTAATATCATGGCGATATTAAGTCGGAGGTCCCAAAAGTTAAAAATAATTAAAAAAAAAAATTTTAAATCGGCCCGTGGCTCGAAGGGTTGAAAACCAGACACTCAATTTTGCCGGCGTCCGGTTTCCGAACCCATGGCTGTCAGTGGGTTTGAGAACCGACGCCGGCAAAATTGAGCGTCTGCTGTCAAACCCACTGACAGCTGCCGCTCCTGTCAAAAAAGAGGCACTAGGGATGCACTAGTGTCCCTAGCGCCTCTTTTTACCCAGGGCCCTAATTTGAATATTTTTTTTTTACTGAATCGCACGCACAGGAGAGTGGCCTGTGTGCGTGCCGGGAGAGCAGGCGCTCGCCCGCTCTCCCGGCACGCACTTTTACTGTATCGGCCCAATAGTAACATAGTAATATAGTAATGATGGCAGAAAAGGACCAAATGGTCTATCCAGTCTGCCCAACAAACTTCTCATGGTAATATCTACCACATCGTGAAGGTCACCCCAGGTTTCTCTTAAGGGTAGTCCATGCAGTTACCCCCAGTCATTATGATAAGGATTGAAATATTTACAATTAAAAACCAAGTAGCTGTGAAACCCATAAAAAATTACTGCTAGCAACATTTTTAGTGGGTGAGGAGCCTTCCAGAAAATTCTGGCAATGCTGACTTGCTTTGCTTTTGGACTTGGCCATAGAAGCAGTCCTGTGTTTTTTCCCCCTTAGGTCTGCATATCGGTACCCCCAGACCATAAAAGTTGGGGGCCTGTGTTGGTTGCCATCTGAATCCAATTCCCCATTTATATCCCCTCTCCCCACCGTCAAAGCGGAGAGTGATGTTGCAGTGGTGTCCAAAGCATCAAAGCTCATTGTTGAGGGTAGTAATCCCCATGCTTCTGTTAAGGGTAACAACTGTCGCACCAAGCGGGTTACCCCCATGCACTCTTTCCTTCATTTCTGTCCTCTAGCCTTTAGGGATCCACAGTGTTTTTCCCGTGCCACTTTCAATTCTTTTACTGTTTTTGTCTTCACCACCTTCTCTGGAAGAGGATTCCAGGCGTCCACCATCCTCTCTGGAAGAAATATTTTCTGACGCTGGTTCTGAGTCATCCCCCCTGACGTTTCATTTTGTGATCTCTAGTTCTACTGTTTCCTTTCCAATGGAAAAGATTCAAAGTATGTGCATCATTAGAACCTTTCAGGTATCTGAAGGTCTGTATCATATCTCCCCTGCACCTCCTCTCCTCCAGGGTATACATATTTAGGTCTTTCTGCCTCTCCTCATAAGTCATTTGATGGAGACCCCCTGCCATTTTGGTCGCCCTTCTCTGGCCCGCCTCCATTCTGTCCCTATCTCTGTCTCCAGAGCTGAACACAGTACTCACCAAGGACCTGTTCAAGGGGATTATCACTTCCTTTTTCTTACTGGTTATTCCTCTCTCTATGCAGCCCAGCATTATTTTGACTTTAGCTATCACCTTGTCCCGTTGCTTTGCCATCTTCAGATCGCTAGATACTTTCACCCCAAGGTCCCTCTCTTGGTCCTACTAAATATTGGCTTCTGGGTAATCGGCTTGTTGAACTGGGGATATCCTCTCACACTGAAAGTGAATGACTTGTTAAGTATTTATTTCTAATTAAAGGGGCACTCCATGCTCAAAATTCAAGGTGACATTGGTCAGGTGATAGTACCAACCCACTTCCCCCTCCTTCCTTAGTTTAAGAATACATTTTGGTGGGCAATTTTCAAAGCAATTGCTGCAGGTAAAATAGCATTTTCCCTGCATGAATTGGCTGCCTTAAAATTGCACTGAAAGGCATGAAACCTTTTTTTTTCCCCGCAGACGTACTTTTATCCACATCGAAAGAAGGGGTTCCCAGGGGAGGAAATGTACATGGGCAGATGACATTTTCACATCTTTCCAAGAAAAATTCTTCTAACAGTAAAAGCAGGTGCAAGTAAAAGTAACCGTGCTTAGGTTGGCACATATTTTCCCATTGAGAACTGATGTAAAACCCATGGGTAAAACATGTGCACAGCTTTTGTCCCAGTTAGGGTTTTAATGATGCAAGATACTCAAACCTTTTCCGTTGGAAAACAAACAGTAAAACCAGGGGTCATGATATGAAATACCTAGTGGGGGTCGACTCAGGACCAACATCAGCAAATATATCTTCACGGAGAGGGTGGTGGATGCCTGGAATTCCCTGCTGGAAAAGGTGATGAAGATGAAAACAGTAAACAAATTCAAAAAGCACGGGATAAACACTGTGGATCCCTAAAGGCTAGAGTTGGAAATTAAGAAAAGGGTGTATGGGAGTAACCAGAATGGAGCGGCAGCTACTACCCCTAACAGAAGGCATGGGGATTACTACTCTTAACCAATTAGCTTACATGATTTTGACACAACTGCAACATCGCTCTCCGCTATGGGGTGGATGGGAGGAAGGGGGAATTAGATTCAGACAACAGCCAATGCTGGGCCCTGACTTTTACGGTGTGGAGTACTGACACCAGACATAAGCGAAAAAGTGCAGGACTCCTTCAGCAAGTCCAAAAGCAAAGCATGGTCAAGCAACATTGTCTGAATTATCAAGAAGGCTGCTTACCCTGTAAAAATGCTGCTGGTAGTAATTTTGATAAGGGTTTGACTGTTGCTTGGTTTTTTTTTTTTTTTTTTTATATTTATAGTTTATTGGGTTTTTACAAATTTATACAAATTGCAAAAAGAAGGAACAAAATTTTTTTGGTATAACAATCTTAGCCCACTATAAATTCAAGTAAATCTTTCTATACCTCAATCTTATAGTCCACTACATGGGAGGAACCATTAACAAGCAAAACTCAAAAGAAAATGTATTTCTATCAAATTACATATAGCTGGATTACTTTATTTATTGCAGTTATTTTCTAAATCATCCTCTTTCTTTATCTACTAAAAATGTTTCTAAATGAGATGGGTCCTGGAAAATAAACTTATTCTTCTGATACACTATTACACATTTACAGGGGAATTTAAGAAAATATGTTGCCCCTATGGACAATACTCTAGATTTCAACATAAGAAATTGCTTCCTCCTGTACTGGGTAGTACGTGATACATCAGGAAATACCTGGACTTTATAACCACAAAACAAAGACTCTTTATTCCTAAAATATTTTTCAAGAATATTAACCTTATCCTTCTCTCTGCAAAAGGTCACAAGAAGTGTGGCTCTTTGTGGTATGTCATCCACTGACGACTCCAGGAAGGAGGTCAAATTAGGGGACTTTTGTTGGATACTGTCCATACCTTCCTCTCCTTCCTGTCTCTTTATTCTAGAATTCAAAGCATAATATATTTTTGAAATAGATTGATCATCTATATTTAATATAAACAAATTTTCTTTTAAGTATTTCTTTAACAACTCAGTGGCTGAAAGGAGTCTGGTCATTGGAAAATTTAAAAACCTCAGGTTTCTAACCCTATTCTCATTTTCCAGTCTCTCAATTTGCCGCTGAGCTGTCAGAGAATCCTTAATAAAGGAATGATTTGCAGTTTGCAGGGCTGCTATCTGTACTGTAGCCCCCCCGCTTGCCTCCTCTAATTGTTTTAAACGATTATTATGTAATTCTATATTAGTTTTTAACTCTAGATTTCCTTTATTAGTCTGGGCCATAAATCCTGTCATTACCTTTTGCAAATCATTAATTGCTCTCCATACATCCACCAGGGTTATATTCTGAGGGTCTATGGTTACTGGACTTAATATTTGTAGTCCAGGTCCCTCATTAGACCCCAATTCCACCCCCTCCCCCATTACTGTGGGAAGAGGTATATCATTATCCATAACACTTTCTTCCATCCTTAAACCTGATTGAGGAAGTACAATTGAGTCCAGGTGAGGTTGAGTTAGTAACTGCTGGCTCGGGCTGTCTGAAGCTCCCGAGGAAAAGGATATTTCAGGTATTGTATTGCGGGCAGATTGACTTACCCGCCTTACAACATGTTGGTCCATCGGCCCCCTAGCCTCCGTTGTCGCTGGAGATGAAGTCCAAACTTTTGATTTCCTTTTCCTGCCCATATGGTTAGGTGTAATAATAAGAAATTTTTTTTTTTCGCCCAGGGGCGCGCCCCTTTGGCGCGCGGCTTCGGCTGCGCGCCTGCGGCTGGGCGCCGCTGTTTCCCTGGATTTATCTCAGCGATTCCGGCCCCTCCCGATGACGTCACTTAGGGGGCGTGGCTACGGGCGGCACGATGGAACAGCTCCGAGGGTGAAAAAACGGAGCTTGTAGCCTGCCCTTCTCTGCCTACCTCTCGAAGAGAGGTTTCCCAGCTGGAAGTCCTCCGACTGTTGCTTGGTTTTGATTATTAATATTACTATCCTTAACATAAGGGTTGGGGGTAATCTGGATGGAACGGCAGTTACTACTCTAACAGAAACATGGGGGTAACCTGCATGGAGCGGCAGTTACAACCATAGGAAACTTGCTGGGCAGACTGGATGGACCAGATGCTCTTTTTCTGCCGTCATTACTATGTTATGTTACTGTCTGTCAGACAGTCAGAACTACAGCTTCATGCACACAACAGGGCAAAACCAGGACTGGATCAGCCTGTTTGGTCGGCCTGAAGTGAGTTGGCAAGCCTAAGCCCAGTGCGAACACTTTGAACATTGGCCCATTAATACTCAGATTACTTTCAATTGTTTGTTATGCAGAAGACTTTATTTTGTGCCAGTAAAAGCAGATCTGTTAGTAATATCACAGATCCCCATATTTCTCACAAAAATGAGGGTTCTATTGCTGTTACTACAAAATAGATTCTCCCAGCAGCAAAGAGACCTTTTCCAGGTAACTGACTCACAATCAGCAGGAGTTTAAAGCCCGTTGTTCAGTCAGGGGCAACTTTCCCTTGACTGAATATTCAGCTGCTTGAATTTTAAGCATGGAGCTCCCTTTTAAGCACAGTGGGTAATGGAGCTCCCCTTAGTATTGTCTCCTGCACATCTGTGGATCAGGAGCTAAGAGCTCCTTGCTGCAGGGTTGCGGGGGAGGGCAGGCAGACAGTGCTTCTGTATTCTCTGGTGTTGCTTCCGCCTCCGCCTGCAGCCTATTGGGTGGCTGTGGATAATCTGACCAATGGGTTGCAAGGGAACCAGAGAACAGCAGCAGAGTAGGCCAAACAAACTTCCTGCCTTTGGTCTGCCCTGAGGGTCAGAGGAGCTGGGGAGGGCTTCTGAAAGAGGGACTAAGAGATGGAGAGAGGAGGAAAGAGAATACAGGCTGGGAGATGGAAAGATCTGTTGTAAAAGAGAATACTAGTTGAGAGAGGAATCGAAAGAATGCTATCTAGGCGAGGAAAAGTGAGAAGAGGAGATGGAGATAGGGGCTGATACTGGAGCTGAGCACTGAACAGTCACTGGTGGGGGCGGGGGGCCTTTTTCCCTTTCCCTCCCCCAGAAATCATCAGAGGGGGGAGAGCAGGGGAAAGTCCCCCTCCTCCCCAGCAATTATCAGAATGTGCGAGGGCCCCTGCCCATATCTTCCCCTCGCCCCCCTTGGCTTCCCGCATCCGTCTCCCCTCCCCTCTGGGCCGGTGATGATTTTCTCTGTATCCAGCCTCCCGATCACTCCAGGAACTTCAGGCTACACTTAGCGTGGGGCATTGCTCACAGACTCTGCAGAGCTCCAAGCTTCGCACGGATTTCCTTGATAACAGGATTGGCCCTGCTGGAGCAGGAGGCAGGGGGACCACTGTTGTGTCTGTGACCAGGTGTGCCGCTCATAGGCCCCACCCCCCACCCCCTCGCTGAGTGTAGTTGAAGTCCGCGCTGCAGTTGGGAGGCCCAGGTGGCAGCAACGTTGGCAGTGATCTGGTGCCTGACAGCTGCCTGTGCTTAAAGCCGGGTCAGGAGCCGAGGGAGAGATGCTGAGAGGGGACATGCGCTGGGAGAAGCAGAAAGGAGCTGAGAGACGGGGGACACAAGCGGGAAGAGAGGATATGGGCTTTGAAAAGAGGAGGACCTGGAGTGTGAGGAGTAGGGTGAAAGGAACTTAAGAGGGAGAGAAAGGTGAAGACTGGGATGGAGAGGAGAGGGGCTGATAGGGGAAGTAAACTAAGAGAAGAATTGTGGAGGGAAAAAGCATGAAGGTGAGAGGAGAGGGACGGGATTGGCAGGAGGTGATAAATGAGCTGTTGGGAGATAGCTGGCGGACAGAAAGAAATATGCACATTAAGAAATGATAAAAGAAATGAGAGGAAGACCAGAAAAAGACTGAGAGGGGAAACTAAGAGAAAGACAAACGCAAGCAGAGACAGGAAATAGATTCAGACAACAGATAGAAAGGCTGGAAAACTGTTAAGTTTGGTGAAGATTTCTGTGCTAGCTGTGATGGGTCAAGGGTAGGAGGAGGCAGATGATCTCTGCCCTTTTCTTCCAGTCCTGCAGTCACCATGGTCAATAAGGTATTTTACTAAAAGGATGGGGGAAAGGGGAGGAGGTTGTGATGGCATGCGATGCCATTGACTGAAAATCTCTCACTTAAAAATTGCTCCTCCTTGGCACTTCCAGCATGGAGAGGGGCTCTGTCGTCAGGGCTTGATCTGAGGGGGGGAATAGAGTGGAATATTGTACCCCTTGTTCACAAAATTAAAAAAAAAAAATCATTCACCTGTTATACTCTAAAGGAAGCAGCATTTTTCCCTTAGGTTTCCAAGCTGAGGGCTGGGGAAGCCCCATATTCAAGTGTGGTCCTGGAGCTGGGGAGATGCCGACTGCTGAGCTGCAAGGGCTCTCAGTGCATGCGGGTGTGTTAGAGCCTCTTACGTGGACTCTGCCGGCTTGGGACCGGCTCTGGTTTGCAACCTGTGAGTGCCAGAAGAAGTGCCTCAAGGAGTGAGGGTGGCAGGAGCCGTTCCAGAAAAAAGTAAATGTGCTTTTGGGCTCAGGGAGAACCAGAGCAGGAAAAAGGATCCAAGCCTGTGGAGGAGGAGGAATGAAAGGCTGAAAGGTGCGATAGGTCTGTCAAAGAAGGGACGCTTAATGTGCTGACAAGAGGAGAAAGGATGAGTGAACCAAGCCTGCAGAGGAGGGAGGGCAGCTGGCTAAGGAGCAGTGAGAAGGAACCTGGAAAGGAGTGGAGTGATGGGAAGAGGAACCGGGAGCAGAGCAAGCTAAGGATCAGGTGTTAAACCTCCCTGGCCCCGTGTATAAAAGTCAAAGTGTGCCCGTTCAGGAGGGGGAACATTAAAAAAAGTACAGAGTGAATAAGAAGAGAAAGGGGAAAATAGGTTAAAGATGGAGAAAGGAGGAAGATGACGTCAGGAGAATATGAAAGAAGGGGGAAGTCGAGAGAGGGGTGGGGACAGGCGCAAGGGTGGAGAGAGAGAGAGAGAATGACGTGGGTGGGTAACAGTGGAGAAGACTGGTGGGTATGAGTCAGGGTTGGGGAGAAGAATGACCGGCGGGACTTTGAGTGCTTCCCTGGCTTTTATTTTGGCTCCATGAGTCTTTCTCGTGTCCGCATTCCCTGCTCTTTTCTGGACATTTAGGGCTTGGTTTTCAAAGCACTTCATGCACAGAAATCCCTGTTTTATGTTTATGAACGGTGCTTGGAAAATCGACCCTGGGTGGGGGGGTTCCTTTGGGTAGAAGTCCGCACATAACCTTCTCACGTGCATATTTTTATCCACACTCAAAGCAGGCATTCCTGGGGGCGGGCAGCGGGGGTAAGGAGTTACACACATACCTTCCATTTTCAAAGGTAGGTACGTAAATCTACATGCAGAAAGTTACAGCCGCTCCAAGCAGGGTGTAAGTTTCTGTGCGTATGTCCATGCATGTACCGGGATAACCTGTGGACTTGTGCACACAAAGTGTGCTTTGAAAATTCAGGCTAAAAATGTACATGCAGACTTTTCCTTATGCAGGCTGTCGGGAAATTGCCCTTTTAAATACTAGCTGATTAATCCCACTCACCACCTTCTCTGTTTTGTTTTATGGCTTTATGCGGGGGGGACGGGGGGACGGTAATTTGCGTTGAGTTCAGCATCCCCAATCATTTTCAAAAGTTGGCTCCTGAGCTTTTAAGTGATCATGGTCGGGCCTTTTCAACTGTAGGTTCTACTTTGGCTAATTTCCATGGAGTGGTGATGAGGAAAGCTTGACAGGAGCACCATCTGGAGGTGAGACAGCTGAGAGTCAGGAACTGAGAAAAAGCCGGCACACATAGACAATTTATGAAAGCTGTTCCCTAGAAGCGCCTGCCCCCACCCGTTCGTCAGCCCTGCAGCCAGTCCACATGATTTTTTTAAAGGTAGCTAGCCAAATGTCGAGGAACACTGTCTTAACATACTGATACGCACATACGCACCCTATAGAAACATAGAAAATGATGGCCGAAAAGGACCAAACGATCCATCCAGTCTGTCCAGCAAGTTTATGATAGCACCCCCTTATTTAGTTTCCCAAACCATATTGATTTCTGTCTGAATCCAATTCCCTGTTACCTCTTGTCGTTGAAGCAGAGAGCAATGTTGGAGTTGCATCCAAAGTATCAGGCATGTTGGTTAAGGGTAGTAACAGCCACATCAGCAAGTTACCCCCATGCTTATTTCTTTTCCCCCCATGCTTATTTGTTTTCCCAGACCGTAAAATCCAATGTCCTTGTTGGTTGTCTCTGAATCTAATTCCTCTTTTCCCCCTGCTGTTGAAGCAGAGAGCAATAATGGAGCAGCATCAACAGTATGAAGGCTTATTGGTTAAGGGAAGTAACCGCCACACCAGCAAGTTACCCCCATGCACTCTTTTTTTTTCATTTCCATCCTCTAACCTTAGGGATCCACAGTGTTTATCCCATGCCCCTTTGAAATTTTCACCGTTTTATCTTCACCACCCTCTCCATGAAGAAATATTTCCTGACGTTGGTTCTAAGTCTTCCTCCCTGGAGTTTCATTACGTGACCCCTAGTTATACTGATTTCTTTCCAATGGAAAAGGATTGTCGATTGTGCATCATTAAAACCTTTCAGGTATCTGAAGGTCTGTATCATATCTCTGCTCCTTTTCTCCTCCAGGGTATACATATTTAGGTTCTTCTACCTCTCCTCATAAGTCATTTGATGGAGATCCCCCACCATTTTTGTTGCTCTTCTCTGGACTGCCTCCATCCTGTCTCTGTCTCTTTTGAGATACGGTCTCCAGAACTGAAACAGTATTCCAGGTGAGGCCTCACCAAGGACCTGTACAAGGGGACTATCACTTCCCTTTTCTTACTCGATATTCCTCTCTCTGTGCAGCACAGCATTCTTCTGGCTTTAGCTATCGACTTGTCACATTGTTTCGCCATCTTCAGATCGCTAGACACTATCAACCCAAGGGCTCTTTCTTGCTCTGTGCACAACAGCCGTTCACCCTCCAAGACCTACAGCTCTTTTGGAATACCCCAGATGCATGATTCTGCACTTCTTGGCATTGAATCCCAGCTTACATATTTTGACCACTGTTAAAGATTCCTTAAATCACATCTCATTCTCTCTACTCCTTCCGGCGTGTCCACTCTGTTGCACATCTTAGTATCATCCGCAAAAAGACAAACTTTACCTTCTATCCCTTCCGCAATGTCACTCGCAAAGATATTGAACAGGACCGGTCCCAACACCAATCCTTGCGGCACACCGTTTAACACCATTCTCTCTTCAGAATAGGTTCCATTTACCATCACAAGCTGTCTTCTATCCGTCAACCAGTTTGTAATCTAGGGCACCACCTTGGCGCTCACTCCCAAGCTTCTCATTTTATTCACAAGCCTCCTATGTAGGACCATATCAAAAGCTTTGCTGAAATCCAGGTAGATCACATCGAGCACTCTTCAAATACACACTCATCGCTTAAACAAACCTATACACAATGCACCGAAATATCAGCCTGCCACATGTAATGTACACACACATACTGTATGCACATGATAAACAACTGACACACAGTGATTATGCAAATATCGTATAGAAAGCATATAAGAAACACAGACACAAGCAAACAAATCTTTAATGTTCTCCTTTTGTCTACCTTGATGATTATTCAGTGTTTTCAGAAGGGCTTAAAAGAGGTGCATGAAAGCCATTTTTAAATTTAAACTTTCATGTTTTTTTTCCCCTGCTGTTGTACCATAGGCCTATTCTAGCTTCCTTTGTATCATGCATTGTGTGCTCTTCATGGCTGCTATGTTTCTCTTGTATTATCCGTCAATTAACAATTACCACTCTTTGTTTTCATATTGTTTTGAAATAAGTCTTTATTAAAATCAAATTAGAAGGTAGGACCAGAATTGAATCTCCCTTACTATATTTTGTAACAGTTCAGTTCCCAAGTGAGGAGGAGCCAAATACCGCACTTATAGTGACATCTAGTGGCCAGTCACATACAATGACATTGGAAATAGCTCTGGGGGGAAAAAAACTATAAGTTGTTTTATATATTTATCTATTTATTTCGTTTTTATTTATTTGCAGGTTCTTATATACCGCCCATTATTGGGGTTCCGTGCTGGGTGGTTTACAGTATCAAAATAAAAGCAAGCAATACAGAAAAACAACAATTTAGCAGACAAGGCAATAAAATATAGCAACAGACAATAAAATATAGCAACAGGCAGCATGCAATGAGCAAAAGCAGAAGGACACTGCAGCATCTATCTAATGCACGAGCCTGAATGTAAGAGAAAGCAAATGCTAGAGGCCATGCAAAGTGGCTCCATGAAGAGAGTTGGATGGGAAGCTGTAAGGAGAGAGGCGATGCATAATCGTTTCATGATAGCAACTGGCCAGGAAGGAGAGAGGCAGTGCAAGGAAGACCGAAAAGGCAAAAAAAAAAAACAAAAACCTGGTGTTACAAGAAAACAACTGTCTTTATGAGTATACGTTCCTGGAATATATAACATTTTGCCCCCTCCTCATTTTCAAACCTACCGCTCTCTCCCCACTGTGCGTGGTTCCTCATTGAAGTCCTCAAGCTTTGATCTCTCCTTGTCGCTGTTAGATTCCAGGATGAGTGAGGCGAGACATCTGGACAAGCTGCATATTACTTTTAAAGTCCTGCTGTGCATTAAAGCTGAATTCATTTGCACCTTCCATGTGCAGCTCTATGTAGAAGTGTAGCCCCGATCCTGAGCACCCCAGCCCCCTACCTCCTTACACACATCCGGCTCCTTTGCTATATTTTGCTGCTTTCATTAGAATCCAGGAACAAGCAGTGAAGGAAGGTGACAGGGAGAGATTGTAATTGCACCTAGTTAACTTATTTTTTTCTTTCTTTCTTTCTTTCACTTTGATTGCTTGTCCTAACATCAAAGCCCAGAGCAAGTCACAGTTCGTTTATGCACAAAAAATACAATAATTTCGGAATCAGGCTGCAAGCCATGTACAGTAAGACTAGGAAGGACCCACAGCTTGGTTTTAGCAGAGAAGACATTTGCTTTCTGTTTCTGGGAGTCAGAGTGGAGAGAACTTGGCACAAAATTACCTCTGAGAGTATGGCAGTGATCAAACAATAGACTCCCTGGACCCACACAGCCAAAGACACCTGCAGGGCACCTTTAAACTATCCGCATTGGGACATAGCTCACAGGTAAAAATGTTGTTGCAAGCACTTTGCACCAGGCTTCAAAGAGAAACTGCACGCATATTTTCCATTTGGAACTTGCCACAAGTGCAAAATACCCGCAAACATTTGCACCTTCTTTTCCTGCGAGTACTTTTTCCATTAAATATAATATGCATTGAGTTGAAAATGTAATCTACAGTCATTTTCCTTTCCCCCAACCGAAACATGCCCCCAGGAACATCTCCTCTAAACGTGGCTAAAAGTGCACACATTGTGGAACTTGGCCCATACTTTAAATTAGGGATGTGCATTTGTTTGAAACGAAATAGGAAATGAGGATATTTCCTATTTTGTCTCATTATCTTTTCAAAATGAAACAATAGAAAATCCAACAAAATTTTGTTGGATTTTTTTCATTTCATTTTGAAAAAAAAAAAGTCATTCATTGGACCTAGGCCCAGAAACAAAGGAAAACGTTTGCCGGGTTCAGGAAATTCCCCACTCCTACTTTACCGTGTCCGTCAGGGTTCCGATGCCATGCCTAGGCCCAGGCTGGGTCCCAGTGACGGGGCCTCAGCCAAGACCCAGGGCCAGATCCCGACACCTAGGCCTCGGCTTAGGCCCAGACCTGGTGCTAGAGCCCAGCCTGGAGTCCAGGTCCTGATGCCTAAGCCTCAGCTTAGGCCTAGAGGCCTAGTCCTGATGCCTACTAGGCCCGGAGACACTTAGGGCTCAGCCTGGGTCCAGAGGCCCGTTCCCAATGCCTAGGCCCAGGTTCAGAGGCCAGAGGCCAGGCTGCAGAGATCCTCTTCTTTCTTCTTAAAATGACATCCTCTGCTTGAGGGCTTGCCGGAATAACTTCACTCCGGTGCTTCCTCCTCAGCGGAGAGCATCATTATGACATATGGCAGTTTAAATAAACAGCTGTGCATCAAAATGACACCCTTCTCTGAGGAGGAAGGCGCCGGAGTAAAGTTATTCCGGCACATCCTCAAGTAGAGGACATTATTTTAGAAAGACAGAAAAGGAGCACCTGGGCCCAGGTAGAGGCTGAGGCCCTGGCATTGGGCCTGTGCCTGGGCCTAGGCTAAGGCCAAGATGTCATGACCCGACCTCCAGGCCAGCCCCCAATGTCAAGCCGTGATGAGAATGTGGCTATATAGGTATCTTGAAGACCTGGTGGAAGGAGGATAACCATTGGAGTATATTGTGATACCAGGGTTCAAATTATATTGACAAGTCAGTGGAGAGGTGGCACTACATGTCAAGGATGGCTTAGCATCAAGCACAATAAAAGTCCTGCAGAAAACAAAATGCACTGCAAAATATTTATGGACAGAAATTCCATGTGTGAAGAGGAAGAAGAGTATAGCAGTGGGGGTATCCTACTGTTCACCTGGCCAGGATGAAGGATCAGGCAGTGAAATGCTAACAAATTAGAAAGGCAAATCATCTAATGTTATTCATTGCCTGATTAGCCCAGATTATCTTGTGCAGCACAAGGATGCACTCTTCCAGCAGCAAGTGCTGGAAAATGAGCACTGGAACCCGCAGGAAGTACCTTGAAGGATCCTTCAATCTACTCCCGTAAGCAAATTTCTCTCTGTTTGAAGAAGTGAATTTAAATTAGATCAGTGGTTTTCAAATCCAGTCCTCAGGTACCCCCATTTGGCCAAGTTATCAGATATCCGCAGTGAATATTTCTAAGCTGCAGGGGCAGTTCTGGGGGAGGGGGGGCAGGGATGTGTGTGGACCTCGCATCCAGACAAGAAACTTGCTCCCCCAGTCTGACTGGACCACTTTGAATGGTTGGGTAAAAAGGCATTCAATGCTTGCCCATCCTGACATTCACCATGCACCCCCATACAAACATTTCTGGATCTGCCATTAATTTCTTCTCAGAATCAGGTTTGGTTTGCGAGATATGTTCACTCCAAAAAAATTCAACATTTTGAAGGTACTTGAGAACAGGATCTAAAAATCACTAGATTAAATTAATGGAAGGGTACGTATGAATAGTTGATGTGTCCTATCTGTGCACTAGTGTAGTCCTGCTCTAGCATTACTGATTCAGGTGCACTAAGATTTAGGTAAGTAATATGTTTCCCTAGTTGATAGATATTTGTTGTCTTTTGCTTGTATTTTTCAGTTTGTAGAGTCCAGGATAATTTTTCTGATTCAGGAAACTCTCCTTCAAGTAGCCCAGAGACTGCCGGGATGCCCTAGTGGCTGGAGGACTTTGGCTGGTAGTTATCTCGTGGAGGCGGCAGTGAGGAGTCCTGTACGGGTATATTATCAGTATAGTGCTTTCAGTTTCTCTGGATGTTTTCGTGGCTGTTTGTAATAATAATTTTATTCTTTCATGCCTTCCTTTTAAATGCACAAAGCATGTAGCAATAGTGGAGAGTATCTAGCTCCAGTTGTGAAACCACACGCTGCCTGAATGTAGGAATTGGTGCCGTGGTGAACTGCAGCTGAGTGTCAGCAGAGTTGCTTTTTTTTTCTTGTTATCAGTGCATTTCCCCTGTTATGTTGTTCATTTCTGATGCATGTGGTGATAGTTTGGGGTACAAATGGATGCTTTCCTTGTGCTTCTGTGGGAGTGGAGGTTTCATTCTGCCAGCCATTGTATTCGTGTTCTCACAAGTGACCGTCCCTCTGTTACAATGCTGGATTTCTCTGTTTGTTATAGAGGAGAATTGTGGGAGTTGCGCTATTTACACTTTGACCGTAGTTATGCAGTCCTTCCTTCTTCCTTTCTCCCTTCCTGGTGAGTGTTTCCATTAGGGATGTGTATTTGGATGATCTGAAAATGAAAATCGATCCAAATGTGTTGGTTTTTGGCTCATTTTATTTCAACCAAACCGAAACTGAACTCTTTCCAAAAATTCAGAAAATATTTCTGGTCATTCATTTCAGCAAAATGCATGCACAAATTGCAATTTGAGCAACGCGGTTTGCAAATTGTGCACACAATTTGCCAAATCAAATGGCCTTAAAAATCCAAAGGATAACAAAAAATAATTCAAAACAAAATTCAGACAGAAAATGCACTGAAAAACAAAAGAACTGAACTGAAAAAAATAAAAGGCTGTACATCCTTAGTTTCCATCCTTTATCCCTTCCATTCTCTGTCAACTCTGGATTTGGATTTTGGATTTAATTACTCATCTTTCCAAGCTCAAGCTCAAGGTGAGTGACAAATTCAAGGTCAGGTCAGTAAGTAAGCTTTTTATTTCTCTTTGTAGGTGTGTTGGTAAAGATGGCTTATTATGTGGCACATAATGAATGTGTTAAGGACTCATTGCCCCAAAATGTGTCTCTCTTTTCAGCAACATAAGGACATACTCCTCCTGCAGCTGATGGAGAAGAAACAGGAGCTAGAGGACAGAAAGAGATCACCTCGTCTCTCTCAGCAGCAGTCCCACAAGAGACCAGAGGAAGGAATTCAGCCACTGGTCCACTGCACGACCCTTTGATGGAGTCAACAGCAAAGTAGCTATGTTTGACAGTGTAATGGTGTTGTTTGTTTTGTTAATATCTAACTTTTTGTATCTGTTGTTATTTCATATACGAAGTGTGTATATTTGAGTCATTACTGTGTGTGTGTGTATGAGAGAGAGAGAAAGCTGAAGAGTGAAGGGAAGAGTGAAAGTGTGCTGAGGAGAGGGTGACAGAGGTGATGTGTGTATTGTGAAAGTTTCTGTAGAAGCTAAAGTTAGGTCCAAGCTCCTTTAGAATGGTGAGCGCTGCTATCTACTGCTGAGAAAGGGGTACTGCCTCTTTAAAAGCAGATTGCCCTTAAGTCAATGCAGCCAGTGGATTTTGGAGAGGAACAGGTTATGTGACATTTATCTGCGAAGACATGACAAGGTCAGATAGCATGGCTTGTTCCAGTTAAGTCTACCGATTTTGCCATGAGAGGAAAAAATAAAAAGTGACAAAATTGCTCACATGAAGTATAATGAGAACTATGCATCTGTGGCAATGGACCTTCCAGAGAAATTCCTTCCCTAGCCAGGAGTAATTATATTCATAAGAAGGATTCTAGGAGGTGAAGATAAGTGTGTGGGTGATCAGCCCCTTATGTGCTGGTTCATGAGCAGAATAGAAACCGTTAATGTAATGTCTGTGGTGGTTCTTGCTGAATTCTGTTTTTGGAGCCATGCCAAATATCTTTGACTATCCTGATTTTCTCCAAAATAAACCCTTTTGCAACAGTTGCTATTTAGCAAAACCCAGATGAGGTCAATATTGAGACATAGCCAGCTAAGAAATAGGGTCATTCTTTATTCTGCAATGGGCCATTATTGCATGCATTCAGGGATTATCGCATGCGATAAGGCCCCACTGCAAACGATAATGGCTGCATCACAGCAATGCCCTGCTAATTAGGGGAAGAGGAGGAGTATGGGCGAGATTTGGGCGGGGTTATGGCCTGGCAGCGCTGCCGGCGATAATGTTTTTCACATTATCATCAGCAACACCACAGGAAAAACCATCTTTTCCTATGGTGCTATGAGGGCAATAGCGTGTGGTGTGGCTGCACCGCAGCGGGCAAAACTGCACCGCCACAATGCGGCTGGATGCCCGCTATTGCCCCTCTGCTCCTTTTTGTTTTGCGACTAGGGGTTAATTTGCCAGATAAGACTTATACATTAAATTAGCCAGGATATTCAGTGGTGTGGCCATGCTGCTAAACATACCTGGATAATTTTAAAGGTAACCGGTTAAAATAACTGACTGACTTTAGACCTGCTCAATAGCAGGTCCTGATTCATCAAGGTATTTTCCCATAGACACAGAATTGGAAGAAAGTCACTCAGGCACTATGTTGGCTGGATAAGTAGCTCCTCACAATTATATCCCCGGAACACCTCTTTATTTATCCAGTTAACTTTTAGCCAGATAATGACTTACCCAGCTAAAATCTAGTCAGATAAGATGCTGAATATACCAAAACTTGACATTTAGATGGATAACTTTAACTATCCATCTAAATGGCTTTTAAATATCTACCTCAAATATCTTTGCTAAAAAAAATTTAAGTAAGGCAGGATCCTGAGACGTGAGGAATCATGAAGTGGGAGTATGAGAAACAAAAGTTGTAAGTGTAGCTGGCCCCTGTACTGTGAAAATCATTCAGGGGTGCCACGAGTCCGGGTCTGAATCCAGATGGGGGAAAAGTTCATCTCCAGGGCCTCTGGAGCAGTTACCAAAAATAACGCAAGGAGGCAGGAGTGGTGTTCAAATTAAAGTCTTTACTGTAACATAAATAAAGTAATCCAAGCCAATAGTCCAAAAATAAACAGAATCAACAAAATTATATTTTGTCTATACTAGACGTTGCTTCCCTTCTGGGTTCTCTTGCACCATTATCCATAGGACACACTCCTTTGCTTGGAGGGTTGAATTGCTGGAACTGGGTCCCTAAACTCAGCTAGCAGAAAAATACAGAAAGAACCTCCAAAATGTGGGTCAAACTCTTAAACTGTAATCCAATCACAAAGTTCTCAGATGTCTCCAGTACAAGAGTCCAACTTGGCATCTTTGTTGATGCCCATATAAGAGTCCAAAATACAATTCTTTTCATCCCTGCTTTCCTGGTCACTTGGGCAAAAAGTCCAAAAGCTCACAGTACTCTTCACCCCAGCCTTTCTCTTTCAGCCTGAGCAAAAGAACCTCTTATCCAGTCTTTGGGGATAAAAAGGGGCGGGGGAGGGGGTGGTGCCCTTCCCTCTGGACTGATCAATCCTCAGAAAAATCTCCAAATCTCTGAGATCTGGTCCCAAGACTCCAAAACCCCCAAAAAATCATAGGTTTTCGGATTCTGAGGGGATCTCCAGCTTCTCTCTTCCATCTATACTTCTCCAACCGCTTCTTGCTTGAGATTCTGGGGGGATCTCTATCTCCAACCCTCTGCGGGTCTCTCCTTCCTTCTGGCTCTTACAGGCACGCCTAACCCTCTAAAGAACTGAGTGTGCTCCAAGGGGTTATATACCCCCAGAAGCCTTTCCCCCCCAAAAGGAGGGATTTTGGCAAGGGGAGAATTCCACAATGCAAAACCATCTCCCAATGCCTAACTGACGGAAACATACTGGGGAAGGAATTATTGATGAGCAAAGCCCTTGTCACATAAGTGAACTGAGGAGGAAGATTCATCCCATGAGAAGAAGAGACGGTCTCCAAGACAGAGCAGAGATACTAGGGTGATAGAAGGCCTTGGGAGTGAGGAGAGATTGTAGAAGGTATCAGGAGAGGAGGAGGGAGTAGAGATGAGTCTCAGGGATAGAGGAGAGTGTGTGGAATGGAGGGACATGTCAGGGACGGGGAAGTCTGAGGTGAGAAAGGGTGCCTTGGTGGGGAGAGGCATCAAGGACAGCGGAAGGAGAAAGGGTCGGAAGATTTCAGGAGTGGAGGTGCATTATACTGAGCTTGCCAGGATCTGGCAGTTAAGAACATTCCATACTTACTTCAGGTTCTCATTTCACACTTCCTCTAATATCCAGCACCATCAATGAATGTAAGTCTAATCAGGCATCTCATTCACACTCACAGATGCAGCTCTGTATGCCTCCCTATCTCTTACCTCTCACATTCCTGGCTGTATTGTGTCACTCTCTTACTACCTTTTATTTCATCTGTGTCTTTTCCCTCCATTACTCTCTCCCTGTGTCTCTCCATACCCACCTCCCTCTTTTTTTCTCTTTCTGTCTTTCCTTGTTTATATTTTACTTTCTCATCCTCATGCTAAGTCATCCTAAAGGTGTATCCTTTGATGCTGATGTACACTCACCATGGTAACCTTCATGGAGGGTTAATCGATTTGGAAAATGGGAACTTTGCTGCATGCTACAGGAGCGTGCTGACAGGCAAATACACATTCCTTTAATGCAGTACCCTAAGTAATGAGAACCGCAAGGAGAGGCCTCGTCTGCACCTGAGAAGGATGGGAATAGAAACCCAAGGCATTAGCATACACGTCACAATTTTGCTTCCTGCTGATAAAGAGCCCCTCACACCTACCTTTTACCAGCCCCTCCCAGTTACCCAGAGCCCTTCATACATGCCTCTTACAGACCTTTCTGTTACACAGAGGATTCAATTCCTATGTCTTATAGAAATCTGCCTCTATTGCCAAATGGGTTAATATTGTGGGGATCATGACAAGAATGAACCCCCACTCATAAAGCAGGGTAATCTACTGGGGTAATGTCTCCAAATGTGTTAATACTGTCTGTACCTGGATAGGAATGAACCCCCACTCATAAGCCAGGATATGTCTGTAGTCAGAGCCCTCTGGGGCCTGTTTCTAACTAGAGCAGGGGTTATTGCATGCGAGTCGTATGTAAAGTCCTATGTCTGGGTTTCAGGTCTTACTTGCTTCCTTGCAGGAATATCTGGATGTTCTGGGACGGCCCATGGTGCTGGCAGGCAACCAGGCGAAGCAAGTCCAGTGGACAAACGTGTACCAGGATGCGCTTGTAAGAACAGAAGCAAAGGAGAATATCACTCTGTACCGGCTGGTTTTCTCTCTCTCTCTCTGTCTTTTCATCTGTCTTTGTCCCTGTCTGTTTTTGCTCTGTAGCTTTCTGCCCATCTCTACCTGTTGACCTCTCTCTGTGTATCCTCTGTTCATTTCTATGTGTTTATCTATGCTCTGTTTGACGAAAACAACTTGCGCTTGCATCGGAAAGCTTCAGATTTTTTATGTTTTTTTCCTGCTAGCATTAGAACTCTAGGAAAAAACTACTGCGCAGACTAAGGAACAAAGTTAAATTTTGCTATGAGGAAGTTATAAATTTGAAAGCTGAGCTTTACCCCCAACCAGTTGACACCCATACATAAGATTCTTATAATCAACAAGAACTGATCAAAGAAACTTTGCTGTTTCATAGCTAACAAAGTGTAAGGATTATCCAAAAATTGATGATGTACAGGAGCTTTTGAGCCTAAATCCTTTCTTCACATCTGAAGGAGGAGACCTATGTGGTCTTGAAATTTCCCGTAGCACATTCTTTTTTGATATTTCTTACATTTTTATTTAATTTATTTAAAAAGATTTGTTGTTCACGTACTATCCATGTACACTACATTTGTACCGAATTACAATAAGACATACCTAATAAAAAATAAGAACAATACGACAGGTAAATTCAAACAATACTATAAAAAAACAACAAAATTAACTAGAACAGATTCAAAAGAGCTTCATAATATGAGGTCCAATAAAAGCTAATACAGCCCACAGAAACTTTAAGATTTCACTGGACTAATACAGCTACTAGAACTTTGCATATCGGTAATAATTTCTGCAAGCTATGACTGAAGAGTTTATGCTCTGGTCCTATTTCGCCACCAAATCAGCAGTATTTTCATACCAGGCATAGTGCTGGATTCCCAGCTATTTTCTTCTGCCAAAGGGCACATACATGCCCAAAAGACTTGTTCTAAGTGAATTGTTTTGACAGCAGACTGATGTCATAAATAAGACAGTCCCTTTACATCCTACAGATTGTAGTGCAGCCCCGTATTCACCTGGACATGCACCCGAGCACATGTTAAAGAAAAGGGGTCAGGAATTGCGAGCACCTGGGCTTCCTTTCCAGGGGTACAGGGATTCTTAAGAACATAAGAAAATGCCATACTGGGTCAGACCAAGGGTCCATCAAGCCCAGCATCCTGTTTCCAACAGTGGCCAATCCAGGTCATAAGAACCTGGCAAGTACCCAAAAACTAAGTCTATTCCTTGTTACTGTTGCTAATGGCAGTGGCTATTCTCTAAGTGAACTTAATAGCAGGTAATGGACTTCTCCTCCAAGAACTTATCCAATCCTTTTTTAAACACAGCTATACTAACTGCACTGACCACATCCCCTGGTAACAAATTCCAGAGTTTAATTGTGCGTTGAGTAAAAAAGAACTTTCTCCGATTAGTTTTAAATGTGCCTCATGCTAACTTCATGGAGTGCCCCCTAGTCTTTCTACTATCTGAAAGTGTAAATAACCGATTCACATCTACCCGTTCTAGACCTCTCATGATTTTAAACATCTCTATCATATCCCCCCTCAGTCGTCTCTTCTCCAAGCTGAAAAGTCCTAACCTCTTTAGTCTTTCCTCGTAGGGAAGCTGTTCCATTCCCCTTATCATTTTGGTAGCCCTTCTCTGTACCTTCTCCATCACAATTATATCTTTTTTGAGATGCGGCGACCAGAACTGTACACAGTATTCAAGGTGCGGTCTCACCATGGAGCGATACAGAGGCATTATGACATTTTCCGTTTTATTCACCATTCCCTTTCTAATAATTCCCAACATTCTGTTTGCTTTTTTGACTGCCGCAGCACACTGAACCGACGATTTCATGTGTTATCCACTATGACACCTAGATCTCTTTCTTGGGTTGTAGCACCTAATATGGAACCTAACATTGTGTAACTATAGCATGGGTTATTTTTCCCTATATGCATCACCTTGCACTTATCCACATTAAATTTCATCTGTCATTTGGATGCCCAATTTTCCAGCCTCACAAGGTCTTCCTGCAATTTATCACAATCTGCTTGTGCTTTAACTACTACTTCCCATACCTTTCTGAGAGAGTTAAGGAAAAACATGAATTAGAAGGCAGACAGGATTGCTGGGGCCGGCTTGGTGGCCAGGGTGAAAGGGTCCTAGGTTCAGTTCCCAGCTCAGATCTTCCAATTCTTGGGGCTCAGGATGCAATGGAATCAGCATTCAGAGACCCCGGGGGCAGGGAGTCATAGACATCATGCGATAACAAAACCCAGTTTCCAGATTCTTGGCCCTTGATTAGTGGGGTCCAAAGGAGCCCTGGTGCCTAGGCCCCTGGCCTAGAACTCTCACTGCGATGTCTGGGAGGGGAAACAATCTGGTTGTTATGAATGAAGCTTCAAAGCGCCAGATCCTAATCCTGGTTTCAATTTGCTAGAAGCCCAAAGAAGCAAGAGAAAACTTCCAAGCTGAGAAACTGGCATATAATTTTGCCCTACTTCTTTCCTTTTGTTTCCTCTCTGCCTGCTACCTCATTTGAAGCTTATGCTGTCACCTGGTGGTTATTTATATAAAGCATCGCATATTTATTATTTCATAATAATTTGTTCAAAGGGGTTTGTCCATATAACCTTTGAATTAGCCAGATAAACTCACAGGTCGATGCAATATTAGTGCGCATTAAACGGGCGCTCAATCATGAACTCCTGCTCTCTTAACGTGCACCGATCCACCTCCAGGGCAGGCTTAAATTTTTCAGAGTAAAAATGTGCATGTTGGGTGCACATTTTTTTTTTTTTGCATTGGAGGGAAATAGCTAATATCCTCATCAACGTGAATTTATATATGATGAACGCTATTAGCTACGCACTCGGTTGGACATGCGTTTTGGACATGCTAACCCGTTTTGCATTAGGATTTATAGATGTGCGTCCAAAACACACATCCAATGACATGTTGAGCCATGCGCTGCAGCCAGCGCATGATATTGCATCAGCCTGCCAGAGATTTGAATATCTGGTCCCCTTTAACCAGACAAATTTTATCCAGCTAAGTCATTAATCGGATAATTATCCAGATAAATCAGAGATGTTCTAGTGGAATTCCAAATCAGAGTTAGCTTAGCCAAACAACTTATCTGGCTAACTCTGATATTCAGAATCTCCTCAGTCTGTATCAGAGCTAAGTCTAGCTATGTAGTCAACTCTCCAGGGAGGTAGGCAGGCAATCTATGGCCAATTCATCCTGCTATCTGGGAAAACACCATTTATGGTAAGCAAACTTGCTTTTTCCATCAATAAACCTGCTGAATTAGCATTACATGTTGAGAGTCCCAAGATGAGAGTTGCAGTGGAGCATTTACTTACAGGCCAATTCAGTAAAGTGTGCAGGAGAGCCAGCACTCCGAGGCAAGCGCCCACTCTCCCAACAAGCACCCAGGCCCCTCTCCTGAGCGCGCGATTCTGTATTTAAATTAGGGCCCACGCTAATAATTATTGGCGGAAGCGGCAGCTGTCAGCAGGTTTGACAGCTGATGCTTAATTTTACCGGCATCGGTTGTCGAACCCGCTGACATCCACGGGTTCGGAACACGGACGCCGGCAATAATATTACGTCGGAGGGTGTACAGAAAAGCAATTTTTTCTGCTTTTCTGTACACTTGCCTGGTGCCGGACGAAATTAACTCCTGCCTTTTACAGGAGTTAATTTCTGAGAGTAAAATGTGCGGCTTGGCCGCACATTTTACTTTCTGTATCGAGCGTGACTAACTAATAGGCTCATCAACATGCATTTGCATGTTGAGCGCGCTATTAGTTTCGGGGGGGTTGGCTGCACGTTTTCCACACCTGAGCGCACCGTTCCGTATCGGCCTGTTAGTAAGCAACCTGGCCCTCACTGTGGAGAGTAGACTACAATGAGAACAGATTTTGCAAAACTGCTTGCCCAAATTTACTGTAAGTCTTTGAGAGGTTATCAATGCAGTAGTGGGACGCAAAGGTATGAACTGAAGACCAAGTTGCAGTTTTGCAAAATCCTTAATGGGGCGGATTTTCATACTCCGCGAATAGGCCTACTTTTGTTTGCGCTCCAGGCGCAAACAAAAGTACGCTGGATTTTAGTAGATACGCGCGGAGCCGCGCGTATCTGCTAAAAACCTGGATCGGCGCGCGCAAGGCCATCGATTTTGTATAGCCGGCGCGCGCCGAGCCACGCAGCCTACCCCCGTTCCCTCCGAAGCCGCTCCGAAATCGGAGCGGCCTCAGAGGGAATCCTCTAACGCCCTCCCCTCACCTTCCCCTCCCTTCCTCTACCTAACCCACCCGCCCGGCCCTGTCTAAACCCCCCCCTTACCTTTGTTGGGGGA
Organism: Rhinatrema bivittatum; assembly: GCF_901001135.1. Classification (NCBI taxonomy): domain Eukaryota; kingdom Metazoa; phylum Chordata; class Amphibia; order Gymnophiona; family Rhinatrematidae; genus Rhinatrema; species Rhinatrema bivittatum. The sequence continues at coordinate 198,783,276 of NC_042618.1, read as the reverse complement.
TTTACGCCTCCCGGAGAGAGAAATAAATCCCCCGCGTGCCAGCGGGCCTCTTGCGCGCCGGGCCGTGACCTGGGGGCGGGTACGGAGGGCGCGGCCACGCCCCCGGACCGCCCCGGGCCGTAGCCACGCCCCCGGGCCCGCCCCGGGAACGCTCCCGACATGCCCCGAAAACGCCGCGCGGTTCGGGCCCGCCCCCGACACGCCCCCTCCGAAAACCCCGGGACTTACGCGAGTCCCGGGGCTCTGCGCGCGCCGGTAGGCCTATGTAAAATAGGCTTCCCGGCGCGCAGGGCCCTGCTCGCCTAAATCCGCCCGGATTTGGGCGGATTTAGGCGAGCAGGGCTCTGAAAATCCGCCCCTAAATGAGTATTTCTCGAAGATGAGCAATGGAAGCAGCCTTGGTTTTCACATGATGAGCCTTCAAAGAATCTGTGACTTGCAGTCCTACTAAGATGTATCAGTGGTGAATACAATCAGCAGCCATTTAGACAAGGTACGCTTGGTGACCCCTGTGCCTAGCCTATGAGATGGTCAGTTGAGAGGTTTTTCGATACAGCTGAGTTTGTTTCTTGTAATATTCTAAGGCACTTTTGCAGTCCAGAGTACATAGGGCTTTTTCACCATCGTGCACATGGGGCCTAGGAAAAGGTAGGTAATACAATGGATTGACTGATATTCATTTAGCCAAATAAGTTATTCAGTTTAGTCTGGTAATGCCTCAGAAGGGGTAAAATTATATGGATACATGCACCCAGATACCTTTACCTTAACTGGCTATATTTAAATTATATAGCCAGTTAAGTGCCAAAAACAAAATAAAAAAAAATAAAACTGTTTGCAGGCCTCTAAACCGTAACAAAACTCTCTATGTTGAAATTCAATGGGGAACAAAAAAAACCCATTGTGCATCAAATCTGACGGTGAGCTTCAGTCCCTGGTCAGCACTTTTCTCTACAGACTAACTGCACTATGACAGCCACCAATTTCTTTTTCCTCTAGAAAGTTGTATAGCATTCTTTTGAAGTTATTTGATAACCATGATTGTCTCCACTTGGCAAATGTTGCATGATTTCACTGCTCCTTGAGTAAACAATTGGTGAGATCTATTTCTCCTTAATCTCAGAGTGTGTCCCCTTGTTTTATTATTTTTTCTGATGTAAAATTATCCCCTAGCAAAGCATAGCATCCCTTGCCATCTTTTTTTTCTTAATATACTTTAAAAAAAAAAGCAAGTTTGCATACCATAAACAGTATTTTCCATAGATAGCAGGATGAATTAGCCATTAAATTTAGGTGATCTCACCCACTGGCACTGAACAGACTTGTCTCTCCAAGTTAGAAGAGATTTGAGCTTTACTGATCATTTGCAGGAGTTCCTGTGCTGGCATTGCTCATGAGTATCCTCAGTCTATATCAGAGCTAAATGAAGCTATGTAGTTGATGCTCCAGGGAGGCAGGTGGGCATTCAATGGCTAATTCATCCTGCTATCTATGGAAAACACCATTTATAGTAAGCAAAGTTGCTTTTCCTGTCGATGAGCAGGCTGAATTAGCCATTACATTTTGGGAGTCCCAAGCTGAGGGTTGCAGCGAAGTGTTTACTTAGTAAGCAACCTAGCCCCCTCTGTGGAGCGTAGACTATAGTGAGAATAGATTTCGCAAAACTGCTTGTCCATATTTACTATCAGACTTTGAGAGGTTATCAAGACAGTAGTGGGACATAACGTTATGAACTGAAGATCAGGTTGCAGCTTTGCAGATATCCGGAATGAGTATTTCATGACGATGAGCAATGGAAGTATCCATGCTCTCACTTGATGAATTTTCATAGAGTCTGTGACTTGTAGTCCAGCTAAGGTATAGCATTTGTGAATGCACTCAGCCAGCCAATTAGACAAGGTTTGCTTGGCAGCCACTACTCCTAGCCTGTTAGAGTCATAAGAGATGAACAGCTGAGAGGTTTTATGATGCAGCTGAGTTAATTTCTTGTAATGCTAAGGCCCTTTTGCAATCCAGAGTATGTAGGGTTTTTTTGCCATCATATGCATGAGGCCTAGGGAAAAAAGGTAGGCAATATGATGGATTGACTGATATGGAAAGCCAAGACAACTTTTGACAGAAACTTCAGGTGAGTACAGAGAACATCCTGTTGCAGAAAAATTCCTTGTACGGAGGATAGTGGACAAAAGCTTGGAGTTCAATAACTCTTCTAGCTGAAATCATTGCGATGAGGAACAACACCTTCCATGTAAAGACCTTTAGAGAAGCTGATTCTAGTAGCTCAAAGGGAGGCTTCATTAGTTGGGAAAGGACCACATTTAGATCCCACAAAACAGGTGGGTTATACATCCTATAGACCTTTCATGAAACAAGGTATCAGCAGATGAGTAGATATTGGTTTGCTATCCAGTTGAATATGGTAAGCCGCTATAGAGCTGAGGTGAACTTGCAGCAAAGAAGTGGTGAGACCTGAGAAAGGTAGAGTAAGTATTTCAGCAGGTGCTTAGGTTCGCAAGAAAATAAATCCAAAGCATTCTGTTGGCACCATTTGGAGTACCTATTCCATTTAAAGATATAATATCTTCTAGTTCAGGAGTGGCCAACTCCGGTCCTCAAGAGTCACAAACAGGCCTGGTTTTCAGGATATCCGCAATGAATACCACTTAATAGGAGAGTGAGCAAAGAGGACCTAGAGGCAAACCCACCACTGTAACTCCCATTTCATTGTCACTGTTATTCACACCAGAGACAAGAATGGTTGCGTTAGTTGATCCCACTGGGTAGGTAGGTACTGGATATGAAAGCAGGATAATGAATGGCCACTGCCATATGACAGAGGATAACAAGAAACTTTCTAGCCATTGAGCGTGGTGAGGATCGTAGCTTGCAGATGAGCGATATTGTGGTGTATGCCCAGTCCAGAGGCAGAAATGCTGTCTCCTGCAATAAATCTATCCAAGCTTTGATGAACTTGAGACTCTGAGTTGACTCTAGGCTTGACTTGAATTTCACCAGAAAACTTAGGTGGTGCAAAAGACATATCATTGTGCACAGGGAGAAGAGCACTTCTTCCCATGATTTCACTGTGATGAGCCAATCACCCAGGTACAGGAAAACTTGTATTCCCTGATGATATAGATGAGCCACTACTACCACAAGGCATTTCCTAAAGACTCTTGGGGCTGAAGATAGGCCAAATGAAAGTACTTTATACTGAGTGGGAAGAATCCACCTGAAATCAGAGGTAGCACCAGTGCAAAGGGTGGATGGATATGTGAGCATATGCATCCTTCAGATCTGCGGCACTCATCCATTCGTCCTTCTGTATGTAAACGTAAGGGCACTGGTTCACTTATAGAGGTCTCTAGTGACAAAGAAGGTGAACCAGGAGGTGGTTCCAGTTGACTCGAAGGAGAAGCAGCCATATCTAATGCCTCTGATCTGCTGAACTCTGCTTACAGGTTCTGATGATGAATTCACCCTTATAGGCAAAATTGGAACTTCGGTCTGTGGTATCACCATAGCAACGTTGGAAAGGAGAGGCTGGAACATTCTTTCTATCTCCTTGGTCATAGAAGTAGAGAAACTCTTCACCAAATCTGTGATTTGGTTGAGTGATTGATGTGGCATAGGTGATGGGACATCCTCTTCCAAGACCAGGATAGGCTCTTGCATGATAACAGGTAGTCTGTTGGAGGTGTGGGACTATGAAGGATACCAGATCTTCCATCTCCAAGAGAAGTTCTTCCACCACTAGTCTAGGTGAGATGAGTTCCTTGGTTATTGGAGGGGTAGCAGCAACCTGACTTCTTCCCCTGAAGATTTAAGATGGGCTGTGTACAGCTGTATTGGCAAAGCAGTTTTATAAAGTGAAGACTGAGATGGATGTATTAGTAGCTTTGATGGGGTAGAATGCTTAGACACTTTGGATGACTTGGCATGCTTCTATAGGTCCATTGAGATGCACATAGAGGAATCCAGTGTAAGACAATGATATTGGTTTGGTGCATCAGAGATGCACCATGTGTCCTCACACTATGCATCGAGGGATCGTGCAATAGTGGTGAGGTTTCATTGTGTATCAAGGCCACTCATTTCGAAGGCATTGGTGCATCGTGCATTAACGGCCACATTTTAAAACAGCTACATGCACAAATATCGACACTTATGTGTGTGACTGAGCCCTGCATGCTCCATGTGCATTTTCAAAAGCACCCAACCTCACATGTAAGTGCCAATACACGCACAATTGCTGGGCTCTAAAAAAGGAGTGGGGCAGGGTGGGATGGAGGCTGGCTGGGACAGTGGCCATTAGCTGGTGTCCTGGGGAAGTGCATGCTGGCAGTCAGCCAGCACGCACAAGTTACTTCTGCTTCAACGGAACAGTAAGTAAAAAAATGTTAAAAATTATTTTACTTAGGTAGGAGGTAGAGGTCAGGGTGGAGAGGGGAAAGGGTAGGAAGGTTAAACAGGGGAAGTTCCCTCCCAGTCTGCTCCTTAATTGGAGCGGACTGGGAGGGAACTGGGGGAGGCCCAATTGCATCGCCCCATGTAATTTGGTAAAATTTCTCCCCCTGCACACGCTGCCCACACATATGTGTGCATGTTATAAACTCTGGCGCATGCATGTTATAAAATCTATGCATCCATGTGCATGCCCCGGGAACCACGCGCACCTTTTAAAATCTACCCCTAAGTGCATTGGTGTGTTGAGCACATTAGATCTGTATGCGTCAAGTGCATTGGTGCATTGTGCCTCAGGCACCTTGATATAGGATGCATCGAGTTGGTGCATCATGCGTCGGGAACACTGATTCTTCTTGTACAATGGCACTAATGATTTCTGCGTTCATGGTACCACATTTAGTGTTTGTGCTTCTTTTGGCTCCTTTGTTTCATGATGCTTTGTAGCTCGACTTTGGCCTAAGCAGCCAAGGTTGTTTTTTAGGAGCTCTTGCTCAGCTCTTTCCCAGCGAGGCAAACAATGCTGTACTATGGATCAAGGACCTACTGTGATTCTAGAGAGATTTAGGAAGTTCTTCAGTATGAAGCACCCTAGAACACTAAGAGCAAGGGACAATCGTCCACAGGCAAAGCAGTTCTTTTGGTTGTATTCTGATTGGAAGCATTGGTTTTACAGCTCATGACCATCGGTGAGGGATTTTGCCACAGATACATCTTTTGAACCTGCTCACCATTTTTTATTTTTTCTTCTGGCAAGAAATGATGGAAGGTAGGCCTCGGTTCGTTGTTTTTAATCTTTTTTTTTTTAGCACTGAAAAGTGCTGTTGTGGGGCTGCAGGGGCAGCAAGACAATAGAAAACAAAGACTTTTTGAGGTAACTAGCCAAATTGAGAGAATTTTGAGAAAAAATTAAGAGGAGATACACGTCCATGTTATGCTCGGACAAAAAATGACTAACGAAACTCATAAGGCATGTCCGTGGAGGAACTCCTACACATGCTTAGTAGAGTTCAAAACTCTTCTAACTTGGAGAGATGAGTCCAAGTCCAGAGAACATCACCCATATGTAATGGCCAATTCAGCCTGCTTATCAACAGAAAAAGCTTTTGCAATTGGTTTTGTTGTCTTTGGCAATATTTTATCAAACAAACTGTACATATTCTTAACATTAAAACTTTTAAAATTAAATATCTTAGTTTTAATTTTTGCATTTTCTGGTTTTGTCCTAAGTTCAAATGCTAATGTCCTAAGTTCATATTGTATTATGATCACAGTTTCCCCAAATCTTCTCTAACTTATGGGTCGTTCAAAAGCCCCTCCTGAGTCATCAAAAATCCCTCCTGATTTGTAGGTTCCATATCCAAAACCACCCCTGATTATGCAAGGTTTTTTCCTGCTGAGAGCCGTAACTATCATAAAGGATGTTATGCCTGTTGGTCACACGGCTGCCACCGCGAGTACTCACTGCTTGCTCTATACTTCTGCCCCCCCCCCCCCCCCCCCCCCGGGTCTGCTCGCCGCACGGGCCTGCCTGTATCACCACGTTCCTCAGGCCTCCACTTGGAGGCATGGATGCCATCACTTCCTGCTCCGATGTCGGGCCCTCCTAGGCGCGCGCATGCATCATAAGTCCTGCCTTTGAAGCTGCTTCGGCGGGAACCTCGGGGGCATCTCCAGTTGATGATGTAATCGGACTCCTGATTTAAGCTACATCGGCACCCTCAGCCAGTTGACTTGGCAACAAGTTCCGTACGAGTCTTATACCTGCTTCTGGTTGCTGAGATGCCGCTCTTGCCTGCATCTTGGACCCTATCTGGCACCTGCTCCTCGGGAGTCAGTGTGCACTCCATCGGGGACTCGTTCCCCTGGCCTACTCCGCTCCTCAGGCTGGCTCTGCGCCTCTTGGGTTCTACCTGGCTACCGGTTCTACCACCTGGGTCTCCCTTGGAACTACTGCAGCAACTAGTGAATCCTCGGCTGGCCTTCCCATTCCTCGGGATTGTGCCTGTGTCATTCAAGACTGTTCACGCTTTCCCGCTCCACAGGCTATGCTTACTATTTCAGAGACTACCTTGGTCCTCCCCGCTCCTCGAGGTCTGCTCCAGGAAATACTACCACTGCCAGCTCTCCCGCTCTGCAGGCTGCTTCTCTACTACTCAGCTGGCTCTCCCTTGATCTCCGGGTACCTGCCTACTGGAGCTGCTGGAACCGGGCTTGGGCTTCCCGCCGTGTGGGTTGGCCTGCACACTCCTGTCTATGCCCACCACGCTGCAGCTCCACCCTGCAGGGCTGTCCTACCGGAGAATCTCCTGTACATCAATGTCTGCGCCTTCTGTACTGTGGGCTGCCTGGCATCCTCTCTCTCCTGACTCGCCAGGTGCCGTCTACAGTCTGCTACCCTACGGGGTCACCTCCTGGTCCTTGGGGCTCCTTCCCCCACTGTGCTCAGAGCTTCCTGCTACTCCGGACGGTGCGGACCTGTTCCACATACACACCAACCATAACACATACACACCAACCATAACAAAGGACATTCAAAAACTTTGCTTTCTTATTTATGTGAAGATTCTAAAAGATTCTTTACCTGGCTACAATATGTCTCCAAAAGAAAAGGCAAAAATATCCGATGATCCAAAAAGTGTGTAAACTTCAATGATCAAATAACTCTCCTCTGTCCCTTACCAAAAAGTGAACCAACAATTTTCATTTTTTATTTTAATCATAAATAATGCTAGAAAAGTGAAAAAAACATATGTTCATATACCTTCCATCAATTCAAAAACTGGCTGAGGGAGAACAGCTATAATCATAACACACCGAAAAACAGTAGCAGGCATACATATTGTCACAAAAATGTTTCAGTAGCACATGTAAATGACAAAAGATATATATATATAAATTACAAAATTATTATTTAAGTGAGCTACACAACAAAACTGCCTTGTGCTACTATATCATACTTCTTAAGCTATAATAAAGTATATACATTCCTGGTTATCAATTCTCCAATCTTAGCGGATAACTTTCAAAGTTACGCGCATACTTGTATATGGGCATGTGCAAAGTTGCTACAGTATTTTATAACCTGCGGGCATATGTTATGTGCAGGTTATAACTATGGGTAAATATGCACAAAATCATGCTTGTGTGTGTAAAAAATGCACACTGCGAAATTTATTGGCTAAATATTACCAAAGTCAGATAGCCAACTAATGTAAAAAGCTGACTAACAGGGTCATTCATCAAATCGTGATGAGCCGTTATCGATCGCGATATCAAATTCAAATTAGGGAAAGGAGAGGAGTTTGGGCGGAGTTTAGGCAAAGTAGGGGTCTGTAGCGCTGCGGGTGATAATGTATTGCATATTATCGCCCGCAGTAGTGCCGGAAATAGCTACAGCTATTTCATTGGCGCTACAGGGGCGATAGTGTGCAGCAAGGCTGCATCCGCAGCGGGCGAAAACACACCGCCTCAATGGGCCGGCTGCTCACTATCACCCCCTCCCCCCGCCCCTTTTCTGGCTGCCGCTCATCATTCCACTATATTTATAGCCAAATAATGAATCCAGAGATAAATCAGATAGCCAACTAAGAAGCATTTGTAGACTTATTCAGCTATCTGAAAGAGTAAATAACTGATTCACATTTACCCATTCTAGTCCTCTTATGATTTTATAGACCTCTATCATATCCCCCCTCATCCATCTTTTCTCCAAGCTGAACAGCCCTCACCTCTTTAGCCTTTCCTCATAGGGGAGCCGTTCCTCCCCTTTATCATTTTGGTCGCCCTTCTCTATACCTTCTCCAGTGCAACTATGTCTTTTTTTAGATGCGGCGACCAGAATTGCACACACTACGGTCTCACCATGGAGCAATACAGACACATTATGACATTGTCAGTTTTATTCACTATTCCCTTCCTAATAATTCCTAACATTCTGTTTGCTTTTTTGACTGCTGCAGCACACTGAGCCGATGATTTAAATGTATTATCCACTATAACGCCTAGATCTTTTTCCCAGTTGGTAACTCCTAATTATGGAACCTAACATTATATAACTACAGCATGGATTATTTTTCCCTATATGTATCACCTTGAACTTGTCCACATTAAATTTCATCTGCCATTTGGACACCCAATCTTTCAGTCTCCCAAGGTCCTCCTGTTGTGATCGGCGGTGGACCCTTGTCCTGCGGCAGTGGAGAACTGCTCCCTGGTAGGGACCAGGAAGCTCCTGCCCCCAGGGGGCAGAGCACTAGAGGAGACAGAGGCTAGGATGAGTTTCACCACTGGAAGCCTGCGGTTCCCCCCGGGTGGAGCCCGTAGGGACCCGGGCCGCTTGGACTTAGGTGGGCCTTGCAGGGTCTCCAGGAGAAGTTGTAGACAAGCATGCCCATGGACAGCAAGGGAGTACAGTCGAACTTGGAGCTGTGGTTCTGATGGAGCAAGGAGGACCAGACCAGCATAGGCGATGACAAGGCAAGGGATAGAGCCAGAATCAGAGATGTGTTCAAGGGCAGCCGAGGTCAGAATCCGAGGATCAGTCCGAGGAGTGGTCAATGAGGCAGGGGTCAGGTTCTGGAGGTCAGACGAGGTCACAATGCAGGCAGAGGTCAGGAGGCAAGCAGAATGATCGAGGAACAGGCTGAGGTCAGTACCAGAGAGACAGACCAAGGGTATTACCTAGGGATATGAGACAGACGGACACTGGAACGGAAGGATGTCGGGACAAGGCTGGAACAGTTGGATGCTGGAACAGTAGGACACTGGAAGAAGGCTGGAACAAAATTGGAACGAGACAGGAACAAGGCTGGAACAAGACTGTGAACTCGGAGGCAAACTATCACACAAGCAGTGCCGACCCGATTGCCAAGGCAAGGAAGTGCAGACAGGAACTTCCATGTCACAGGCAATCAATCAGGGCGCTGCATAGCTAGGACCTGCCCCTGGCCCTACAAAAGACCGGGCGGAGTGCGCATGCAGGGGCGTGGCCAATGCCACTGAGGATGCCGAACTCCGACATGAGGCCTGGCGCGCAGTGGAAGGCCCAGCGACCGCTGCCGCAGGACGCCAAGGCCTGGAGGAGCTCGCGGCTGCCACTGGGGAGGTCGACCCGTGACTTGCAGAGGAGTTAGCGAGGTGAGCAGGCCCGTGCACAGGTCGGGCGCGGACAGGGCACGTAACACCTCCTACAATTTATCACAATTTGCATGTGATTTAACTACTCTGCATAATTTTGTGTCCGCTGTAACTTTGATCACCTCACTTGTTGTATCCTTTCCCAGATCATTTATAAATATATTGAAAAGCACCCGTCCAAATACAGATCCCTGAGGCACTCCACTCTTTACCACTCTTTACCACTCTTTACCACTCTTTTACCATTAAATCCTACTCTCTGTTTCCTTTCTTTATTATTTTGAATAAATTAACGTTGAATGAGTTTAAAGGGTCCAAGTCAGAAATCACATTTGAAACTTCAAGGTCTGAAACGGATTCCAATGAGTCCAAAGTAGTGTCAATATAATGAGTAATGGCTTTCACCTAATTATTAAAAGTCAAATGGAAGTCAATAATTACTCCCAGACTTTTCACTTTAGTGGAAGTCTGGATAGTAAGGACTCAACAAGAACAGATGGTAATGTTGTTAAACCTCCCCCCACCCACCCCCGCTATAAAACAACCATTTCAATTTTGTCTAAATTCAGTGCCATACTGTTATACGCTAACCATTGCTTTATTGAAGAAATACCATGATATACAGCAAGAAATTACCGAGGAAGTTTCATCCCCAGATGACACAGCTTGAATATAAAACTGAATGTTTTCTGCGTAAAGCCGATGGTCAGAGCAAATGCCAGCAAGCAATTTACAAATAGGTGACAGGTAAACATTAAACAACATAGCTGATAGGGCTGATCCCTGAGGGACACTAGTCACAAGGAGATACCACTTAGAAGTCAATGGCCCAATTTTAGCCTCTTGCCAGAGGCCAGATAAATACGATCTAAACTAATTGAGAACAGTCCCAGAAACAATGCATTTCCTCAACTGTTAGAGTAGAACCTGGTGGTAAATAGTATAGAATTAGGAAGAGATATCCAATGTAATCAGAACATATCTCTTGCCAGCATTCATACCCCTTCTTAGGGAATCAATGAGAGAGAGCAGAAGGATCTCAGTGTTTAGCGTTTTCCTAAACTCAAATTGTGAAGGGTCTAACACTTGATGGCCATCAAGAAAAATTGTTAGCTGTTTCGACACCACATGCTCAATCATTTTTGCCATGAAAGATGAGGAGATGGTGTAGTTGGCCAGATCAGATGAGTTAAGCTGTGTTTTTTTTTTGTTTTGTTTTGTTTTGTTTTTAAATAAGGGTCTTATGGAGGCTAGTTTTAAAGACGTATTGGTCATCAGCCAAGAGGCTGCAGTGGGAGGCAGGAGCAGGAAGACAGAAGCACTTCTTTCCTGCTCTCCCGCACCGTCCTGAAGTGTGGGATTCTCAGCCTCTGATCCACAGACATGCATGAGACAATATTAAGGGTGCTCGAGCACCCACTGTGTCTACAGAGCAGGAGCCTTTGCTGCGAGTGCTGTATGTGCTATAATGTGACCAGTGAAGTCTATGTGGATTTTGACTTTGCTTCTCTCTTCCAGGGCTTGGGATTGGTGGTGACAGGCACCCTGCCTGTGTTTAACCTGACAGAAGACAGTGGCAGTGCTGGGAAGGTAGGAAGCCTTCATCTTCCAGCATTGTTCAAGACCTGAGGGGGGGGGGGAGGGCAGGAGCCAGGGCCAGGGTCTGTGTAAAAAAAAAACTTCTTTTTTGGTTTAGAAGGAAGTTTAATCATCCGGCATTTCCATGATTATAAAATCGACGTGTCCCTATGGGGGTGAGTGGCAGGGCATTACAATCCTTCCCCCACTCCCCTTATAATCGTACAGGTCCTCAGTCTCTACTAAAAGGCCAAGAAAGAGCCATCCTCGCCTCACAGCTCAGACCTTGCACTTTGATATTAACTAACAGGCTGAGGATCTGTGCAAAGACTCTCCATGTATGAAATAGTCAAAAATGTACAGTGATTACCTTTCCTGAGCATTTTAGTGACTGTAGAGCAAAATTTCAGAGACTATTTACGTAGGAGTGTTTCTACAAATTGGCCATCCCACTAATAGCTATCTCTTGTGTCTACGACTGTGTGTGGGAGGATGTGATGAGACACACCCCCCCCCCCCTCTTTCTGCAGGGACACTTGCTGATGCTGACACCCTCCCCATCTCACTGCATTCTGGTGCCTTTAGTGCAGATCTGAAATAGAAGAAACAAGACTACAAATATATAAATCCCACAAGCTGGCCCACGCTGGCTCCCTCCAGAAACTGGGTCTGATCACGCTCTTACCAGAGCTGTCTGCTCTCCCGCTCAGAATATAGTGTGCTCACCTGCACTGCCCTTCTGTTATTTTTATCTGTCTTCTGTGTTGGTTAGTAATTAATTTTCGCTGCTTGTTTCTTGCTCCCAGGCAGACTCTCCGCTCCCTAGGGAGTCTGTGTGGATTTTGTACAGTGGATGCTTTACCTGTACCGCACAGCATTTCAGAAGTACATTTAGCAAGTAGCAGTTACTTTCCCTCAATCGACTAAATGTTACTGCTCTATTTCTGAAACTCTTTTAGCTTTTCCCCTGCTGTTTGCTCTGAATTTCTGGGAGAAAATGTGCTTGGAACAGCATTACGATCGACCTCGTATGGAATGGGATCCAATTGCTTTCTGTCATAAGTAATATCCTTTGTGATAAAAAAAAAAAAGCCAGCACAGAGCTACTGGATCCAGGGGCTGAGACAATCTGTGCATCTATGGCTCACATAACTGCCCCCGGAGGTACAGGGAAAAGCAGAAGGAGAGCAGATTGCTGTCAGTCTGACAGGGCTGATTACAAAACATACTGCGGCCCTAATATTTGAAGCCGACGCAATAAAATTTGCGGAAAGCGCACGCATGGCGCCCACAAGGGGGGAGCGCCATGAAATAAACAAATTAGGAGGTCGCACTAGCAAGGAGGCGCTAGGGTCGCTAGCGCGACCTTAGCGCCTCCTTACTAACGCGACCCTGCGGTTACCGGCGGTCTGCCGGTTATGAACACCGATGCCGATAAACTCGACATCAGTTTTCATAACTGCAGTCAGCCGGTTATGAAAAGCGACGCCGACTTTATCGGCGTCTGTTTTCATTACTGCAGCCGGCCGGTTATGAAAACCGACGCCGATATGCTCAGCGTCGGTCTTCAAAGCGGCCGGCAGAGTTTTTTTTTCTTTTTTTTAACTTTAAAAAAAGTACAGAAAAGCAGTTTGTTCTGCTTTTCTGTACTTTTTTTTCAGTGCGCTCAGCTATTAACGCCTGCTCCAGGCAGGCATTAATATCTGAGCAATAAATGTGTGTCTGAGACGCACATTTATTTTTTTGCATTTGGAGTGAATGAGTAATAGCCTCATTCATATGCATTTGCATGTGATGAGCGCTAACTCATTCACGCTGCGTCGGACGCGTATTAAATAGGCGCTAATTCCCCTATTGCATTAGGAGTGGATTAGCGCCTATTTAACCCACGTCCGACAGCGGCCCCTCTGCTTCTCTCGGGAACGCCTATTGCATGCCCCCAACTTAACCGGCTATATTCTAACCAGATAACTCCTTATCTGGCCATAAAATGTAGCCAGTTAAGCTTTTTAAAATAGCAGCTTAATCTAAATGGCTTTTGGTTATCTACCCTATTTTTATAGATAGATAGATAGATAGATAGATATAGATATAGATATAGATATCAATTTGGAAATTATAAAAACAGGAATTTGTCCAAACCATTTTTAAATGCAGTTGCACTAATAGTTTTCACCATATCCTCTGGCAACGGATTCCAGAGCTTAATTATTGTGTGTTGAGTAAAAAAAAATATTTTCTCTTACTAGTTTTAAAAGTATCACCTAATAACTTCATTGTGTGCCCCCTAGTCGTTGTACCAACAGTTGTTCTGTTGGTACAATGTGATGCAGCACCAAAGAGATGCAAATTAAAAAGGAATAGCTGTATCCTACTTGGCCAGCTCCCGCTCTAGTGCTATATATATATCACCACGCTTGTAAACATACATCAGCCAACTGACAAGTAGCACGGTGTGACCCTTAAATTTTCATATTTGCATTAAAAAGATTTTTTGAAAGGCAGCCAAAAAGGCTTCAAGCAATATAAGGGATAGCTACATAAAGTAGGTAGCTGCAAGTGGCATAGGAACAACCAGATTTATCCTCTGCAGATTTTCAGATTCCAATGTCACCAGCGCTAATGGTATCCCTTCAGATCCTTGTTTCACTGAAACATATTGAGTTGTCACACTGCACATAGCACTGCTTGTCAGGTTGAACAGTACACAGTGAGAACTGTTTCTTCCATTTCAATAATGCTATGGGTCGCTTTTAATCCTTTCCTCTTAAAAGTACCAGCACTAGTTCCATACTTGCCTGAGGTCCTGAGGGATTTTCTAGCTGCAGACATGTATCCCAGAACAAAAAGATGGCGTAACGTGTAAAAGCAGGCAGTCGCAATCCAGGGGTGCAACCTGCAGCAGCAGCAGCATATGAAGAGAAAATCCTCAAGACTAAGCAGAGCGCCTGCACAGAGGTGTGGCACAACAAAACCAGCTGCTCAGGAAAGAGACGATCAAGCACCGTGTCAGAGATACAAATGGGGAAGTCCTCAGAAAAAAATTATTACCAAAACGTTTTTACTAAAGCAGATATTTTTGTAGCAAGTAGAAGAAGAAAAATTTGTATCGCGAAAAAGGGCATGTTCATTACTCAGAATCCCTTTTAGACATAGGGATACGTATAGCTACAGGACATAATCATTTACGGCTGGATTTTAAATCGGCCATGCACGTAGAAATCGCCACTTATGCGCCTGGCGCGCATTTTAAAAAGGGCCCGGCCAGGCGCATGGTGGCGATACGCGCATAAGTGCCGGGCCCTGGCAAATGGGCGGGCCGGGGGGCGAGGATGGGCCATTCCTCACTCTCCCAGCCAGCTGCCGGCGCACGCAGGTTACTTCAGGTCGGGCCCTGAAGTAACTCAAAGGAAAAAAGGTTAAAAAAAAAAAAGGGGGGGGGGGGATTTAGAGGGTGGGGAGGAGAGGGGAAGGGAGGTTAGGGTAGGGGGTAGGAAATTTCCCTCCCAGTCCGCTCCTAAATTGGAGCGGACTGGGAGTGAACTGGGGGAGCCCCTATCTCGTCGCCGTGCAAATTTTGCAAACTTTTACCCACCCCCCCTTGCGCGCGCCGCCCACACAAACGCGCGCAGATAATAAAATCCGGCATGTATGTGCGCGTGGCCCACGTATTTTATAACACGCATGTGCCGGTGCGCACATGTTGTAAAATCGGCACATCCGTGTGCGCACACGCGCACCTTTTAAAATCTACCCTTTAGTGTATAACTGCACATTTCCCTGTGATGGAAAGGATTCTTGTGTTTAATATGAGCATACCTTTTTTTACAATTCAAAAAATGTGTTTCTTGTTGCACTTGTTTCAAAACATCTGCTTTAGTAAAAAAAAAAAAAAAAAAAAGTTTTTTGTTTAAAATTTCTTCCAAAAAATATTTTTTTCTGATGCCAATAAAACCAAGCCCAGCACCATTCAAGAATCCATCACGCTCAGCACACCAGAGCGAGAGCATGCTAATATGGTTGCATTGTTTTATGTTTTTGTAAGTTTTTTATATGTTTCTCATTCACTCTTGTTTTTGGTTTATTGCATTGCTGTCTCTCTTCTAGTTCATCTAGGCGACCTGGCGAGTAACAGATTTAATAAATAAAATTAAAATGAAATAGAAATCATGTAATCACATCAGAACATCATGGTCTTTGGGAGCTTTGCGGTACATCCCACCTGCACACTGCTGAATTAGAGACTTATAGGATTTAGAGGTTTCTGCGTACAGGATACAGACCTTGGCCAGATGAGTTGTGCTTCTGAGTCTTACTGCTGATCCAGTCTTTGCATCGTGTTTTTGTTTTCACAGAACCAGCTTATCCTGGGCGTGATGGGCATTGATGTGGCACTGAATGATATTAAGAAGCTCACTCCTCGATACAACGTGCGTAAAGGTTCCTCTCTCCTTCCCTCTCACCTCCCTAGCTTGTACCTTCACAGATCCTTTAATCTGGAAGGCAGTACCTCATATAAGTGCTCATGCTTACAGACTTACTGTGTGAGAAGGTCCTTTCTGAATGGCGAAAGGACCTGGAGCTGGGAGAAGCTGCAATGGCTGGCAGAATGGTGGGGAAATTGGGTCCTTGGCAGCTAATAGGCACGGGGAGAAGGATGGAAGGGAAAGATGTGGGAAGGATGAGGTGAGAATAAAACGTAAGAAGGAGAAGGCAAAACTGCAGGGAGGGAAGGGAGAATAGATGGGATGCCCTTGCACCTTTTTTTCATCTCCCCCTCTCCTCTTCTCACACCACTCAGGAAATTTTCTGCAGGCTGAAGTTCTAGTACTGGTAGCCACTGTATCTGAAAAATATATTCAGGATGAACCAAAATGGTAAAATCATGCATAATCCACATCCTGTCTGGGTTCCTGGCACAACATGTGCTTTTTAAGGTTTGGAGAAAATGCACATCAATCGAAAGGCCAGCAGAGTTATTCCAGTATTATTTATTTATTTGTTTATTATTTATTTATTAGAACTTTTTTTATATCCCACAGCATCCATAAACACTCAGTGCAGATTACATAACATACATCCACAATATTATCAGAAACACAATAGAATCACAAAATATACCTAAAATTCATCTGTATATCTTACATGTGCGAATTCCCAATGATGAACCACTGTACCCTGGCACAGCACTGAACGCCAGCATTCGCTGCCATCTGTACTCCGGTTCAGACCAGTCACGGCAAAGGGCTGGTGGTTTACACCACAGCAAAGCAATTCTTTGGGTCTTACTCAAAAAGGACTTTTCCCCATTCAGCATTGTGGAAAGAATCTTTATTGAGCGACGCTCTTTGACTTCTGCCATTTCTTATCACTTGCCTTGATTCCTTTGGCCAACTAAGATTTCTCAGTGCAGAGCACGTGTCATAGATTCATTCACAAATGGAAGACATCACCTCCAAAAACATGAATTCAGCATCTGATGGCAGCCCAGCCTGCAGTGTTATTAACATGGTAAGCCGTTAAATCCCTGGGCCAGGGAAGGCAGCACATCGTCTGAGCTGCATTTATGCCGTATGTAAAGGCGCTCGTAAATACCTGATGCTGTTTTCCCTGCCTGTGAGAGCACATGTCTCTCTGACGCTATTGGGTTTGATGTATTAATATTCATAATTTGCTGCCTCTGCTGCAGGGAGTAAAAACTCTTATGGAAAGCTGATGAGTGCAGCATCATGGAGGGTGGAAGGGAAGGGAGAAAGCTGGAGCCTTCTGTAAAGGTGGAGTCCAGCATTTTTCCTGCAATCACTGTAACCTTCCTATTGGAGTTATAAAAGTAGTAATAATAGAGGTGAGGCTATCCCTGATTCGGACATGGAGATAAAAATCAAGTCTGCCTTTTTTTCTACAGTTGAAGTAGTAGGTGCATAGTAGACTGAGAGAGAGAGGCTCTCTCAGTCAGTGCTAGTAGTATCACGGAGGGCGTCTTCAGTCTGTTCTATTGTCAGACAGGGAGAGAAACTTCCTTAGTCTGTGCTAGCATCAGACAGAAAAAGGGGCTTCCTCAATCTTTGCTAGTGTCAGATGGGGAGAGGGGGCTTCCTTAGTTTGTGCTAGTATCTGACTGGGGGAGGAGTTCTGTCAGTCTGTGCTAGGGTCAGTCAGAGAGAGGGGCAGTAGTGGAGGTGGAAGGGGGTGATATTAGTGAACCAATAAGCTGAGAGGAAGCTGAACCATGCGACTGTTGCTGCTGTCCTGGTGAAAATCCTTAAATTTCAGGTAAAAACACAAACTATGGAACTGCAAAAAAATAAATGTCCCGAGAGATGGCTAAATATTGGTTGCTGGCAATATAGGCAGAGTAGGCTAAAACCAAAAGCAGCTGATAAAAAAAAAGCACTGTCCAGGAGAAGAAGCTGAGCATAAGGAACAGACCTCTGATGAAGGTGAGAAAAAATTGCTGAACCTGTTCTTTCCTTTGATCTGATTAGGGCAATAAAGGGAGTCATGAACAGACTAGTTACAAAAGTTCATACCTCACTAGGCACCAGGCTGGACATTGTAGCGGACAAAGAAGCCCAGTGGTCTCCACCATCAGGGAGACCATGGCTAAAGTGTAGATCTGTGGTCCAATTGCACCTGGAGTATTGTGTGCAGATCTTGTCACCCTGATATGATGATTTTCCTTCTTTGATCCTGGTCTGGTCACATCTCCTTGTTCAGAGTCAGAACCAGGTGTGTACAGTGGGAACCCCCATGCCTCTAGGAGAAACACTGTGTGGCAACATGCAAGGGGCTCCCTCAGCCTGTGCGGGTATCAGACAAAGAAAGAGGCTCCATGCTGGTATCTGACAGTGAGAGGGGCTCCCTTAGTCTGTGCTAGTGTCAGAACGACAGGCTCTCTCAGTTTGTGCTAGTGTCAAACAGGGAATAGGTTTCCCTCAATCTGTGCTATAGTCTCTTGCCCCTTGAGTTTCGAGGGAGTTATTTGCTTGGGCAGTAGAGGGTAGTTATTTCAGCACTAACCAGACACTTGTTTTTGTCTCTCTTCCCAGTTGGGGGCTAATGGTTATGTGTTTGCCATCGATCTCAATGGCTACGTCCTCCTACACCCGAATCTGCGGCCCCAGGTGAGAGTGAAAGCTGCACACCGTTTCTCCTGTGTCTTATAAGAATACACAATAGCTTACCATCCCTGAATTTTCCCAGATTTCAGAGGAGGTAATAATCAAATTGCCTACCTGTATGCAAACCCCATGACTAGTTTTATTCATTTGGTCTGCCATAATAAAGCAAAACTATGTGTGTAGTTTTGTACTGATTATTAGGGATGTGAATCGTTTTTGAACGATTAAAATTATCGTCAGATAATTTTAAAATCGTCCAAAATCGTTAGAGTGCACAATACAATACAAATGCCCCCGATTTATCGTCAGGGGCATTTGTATTGATTCGTTAAATAGGGCGCGGGAAAACCGGCACACCAAAAAAACCCTAAAACCCACCCCGAACCGTTAAAACAAATCCCCCACCCTCCCGAACCCCCCCCAAAATGTTTTAAATTACCTGGGGTCCAGTGGGGGGGTCCTGACGCAATCTCCAGCTCTCTGGCCACGGCTGCATTGAGAAATGGCGCCGGTGGCCCTTTGCCCTTATCATGTGACAGGGCAAAGGTAGCGCCGGCGCCATTTTGGTTCCTAGCTCCCGACGTCACGCGTGCAGGAGGTCGCTCCCGGACCCCCGCTGGACTTTTGGCAAGTCTTGTGGGGGTCAGGAGGCCCCCCAAGCTGTGATGAGGCATTCTTTGTCTGAGCTCAGTGTTTCCTGTTGGCTGAGTGCTTCAATGGTTCTCTGTTATTAATCAAGTTTTTTTGCTAGTCTGTCCACTAGAGATGTGAATCGTGTGATCAATCATCTTAACGATTGATTTCGGCTGGGGGGGAGGGAATCGGATCGTCGCGGTTTTGTTTTTGTAAATATCGTGTAAATCGTAAATCGGGGGAGGGCGGGAAAACCAGCACACTAAAACATGCCTAAAACCCACCCCGACCCTTTAAAATAAATCCCCCACCCTCCCGAACCCCCCCAAAATGCCTTAAATTACCTGGGGTCCAGAGCGGGGGTCCCGGTGTGATCTTTTACTCTCGGGCCTGCGGTGCGTTGTAGAAATGGCGCCGGCGCTACCTTTGCCCTGGACAGGTCAAAGGTAGCGCCGGCGCCATTTTGTTTTTTGTCCCCCGACGTCAGGAGCGTAGGAGATCGCTCCCGGACCTCCGCTGGACCCCCAGGGACTTTTGGCCAGCTTGGGGGGGCCTCCTGACCCCCACAAGACTTGCCAAAAGTCCAGCGGGGGTCCGGGAGCGACCTGCACTCGAATCGTTTTGCCGTACGGCCAGCGCCATTTTGCGCAAAATGGTGCCAGCCGTACGGCAACACGATCCGACTGCAGGAGGTCGTTCCCGGACCCCCGCTGGACCCCCAGGGACTTTTGGCCAGCTTGGGGGGGCCTCCTGACCCCCACAAGACTTGCCAAAAGTCCAGCGGGTGTCTGGAACGACCTCCTGCAGTCGAATCGTGTTGCCGTACGATTGCCCTATGAGGCGCCATTTCTACAATGCACCGCAGGCCTGAGAGTAAAAGATCACACCGGGACCCCCGCTCTGGACCCCAGGTAATTTAAGGCATTTTGGGGGGTTCGGGAGGGTGGGGGATTTATTTTAAAGGGTCGGGGTGGGTTTTAGGGTTGTTTAGTGTGCCGGTTTTTCCGCCCTCCCCCTTCCCCTCCCCCTTCCCCCGATTTACGATTTTTGACGATAAATCGGGGGAATTCCTATTGTATCGTGCTTCTAACGATTTTTGACGATTTAAAATATATCGGACGATATTTTAAATCGTCAAAAAATGATTCACATCCTACTGTCCGCAGTTGGCTTTTGAAGAGAATGCTGGCAGGCTAATGTCACTGCAGGAGTATATATACTGTGTTGTCCGCTTTGCTCCTTCTCCATCTGCTGGTAGAGGTGCATAACCCACTGGTTCTGGATTCATCTGACTATACTAAAGAAAAAGGACATTTCTCACTTTCCTTCATCTTGGTCTTTAATTTGTTATTGGTATTTCCTAATTCTGAACGCTTTTCTTAAACAAGATTATTCTTGTTAAATTATATAAATAAAGAGAAAAAAAAGATAAAGCAAAACTGGAAAAGGTGCAGAGCAGGGTAATAGAAATGATGAAGAGGATGGAACGATTGCCCTTTGAGGAAAGGCTAAAGAGGTTAAGGGCTCTTCAGCCTGGAGAAAAGACGGCTGAAGTGAGATATGATAGAGGACTATAAAATTATGGGTCCTACAGAACAAATTAATAGGAAATGATTATTTGCTCATTCATATAGCACAAGGATTAGGGGGCACTTGATGACAGTAACTAGTAGCAGATTTAAAACACATTTAATAAAGTATTTTTTAAATCAATGCACAATTAAGCTATAAAGTTTGTTGCCAGGGAATGTAGCCATGGCTAGTTAACTGAGTTTAAAAAAAGGTTTGGGCAAGTTTCTGGAGGACAGGTCTATTAAGAATTATTAGCCAGATATTTAATTTAATTTTGGATTTCTCTTTTGCCTCTTGTGATTAGACAGCTACTTCAAAGCGATTTAGAATGGGACTGAGGCCGCTGGCAATGAATTATAATGGGAATACAGTTAAAGATGGATTACAATAGAGCTGCCATTGATTTAGGGTGTTGAGGAGTAGTATGTAAGCCATTAAAGGCTAGAGATCTGTGCAGATTGATACATGTCCTTAAGGTATGGTACATGCTGATGATGTAGAAGAATTGGGTAGGCTTGGGTGTCTCTGCCTCTTACTTCTGGAGGTGAGCAACATGGAAGGACTTTCCTATTAGGATCTGCCAGGTATTTCCAATGACCTGGACTGGCCACTGTCAGAGTCAGGGTGCTGGGCTCGATGGCTCATTGGTCTTATTTAGTTCAGATCCAGCATCCCGCCTGTTCCATTTCGAACCACAGAGCTTTGAAATAATCTCATTGTAATTGTACAATTTGTGTTCTGATTGTTACTTTGTGTTGCATTTTTTGTACACTGTTCTGAGCAGTTGATTGGCAGGCAGTATATAAATGTAAATAAATGAATAAATAAATATAGCTAAATAGCCATCAATAATAGCGTAGCTGCTGCCTGAACATTCATCCTGATAATTCCCGTGCATAGCCAACCAGAGAGAGACAGGCACATGAGCACCTGTATTTCTTCTAGCACTTCTAGATATTACTGTACTTGCAGACTGCTAGACAGACCCAGTTGCATGATGGCCTGCATTTCTGCTAAATTTTATATTAACAACTTTGTCAATCATTCTGACAACCCCATTCACTGAATCATTCAAATCAAGCCACCAGTTCATGCTTCCACTCTTATCTTCATTCTTTTGCAACTACGGATCCTCTGAGCTTCTCCCATGCTTTCATGAAGTCTGTTCCCATTTTAGCCTCCATCACCTCATGTTAGGAGGGCATTCCAGCCATTGACCACCTTTCCATGTGAAAATATTTCCTGAGGCTGCTCCTGAAGCTACCCGTTTCGGACCTCATATCACGATCCCTTGTTCTAGAATTTCCTTTCCATTGAAAAAGGTTTTTATTACTAGCATTCAGGTATTTGAATGTCTTAATCATATCTTTCCCATCTCTCCTTTCCTCTAGGTTAGACATATTTAAATCCCTAAGTCTCATCTCATAGGACTTCTGATGTAGACCCTTTTGGTAGCCTTTCTCTGTACTGTCTCCATTCAGTCTACCTCAGATATATCTACTCTATGTGGATCTTAGTCATGTGCAAAAAGACAAACTTTTCCTCCTAACCCGAATGAAATATCAGTCACAAAGATACTGAATAGAACCAGCCCCAGGACCAATCCTTGAGGCACTCCATTCATCATCTTTTTTTCTTCAGAGTGAACCCCATTTACCACCACAATCCGTCATCTTTCCCTCAACCAGGTTCCAGTCCGTTCCACCCCTAGACCACTCAGTTTATTTATGATCCTACTGTGAAAGACAGCATCAAAGACTTTGTTGAAATCCAAGTAAACCACATCCGGCACTTAGCCCCAATTTAATTCTCTGGTCATCCAGTTGAAGTAATTGATCAGATTTGTCTGACATGGTTTTCCTTTGCTCAGACCACATTGCTTCAGATCCTGTAACCCACAGACTTAAAGATGATTCACTCTCCTTTCATTCAGAAGAGTCTCCACTAATTTTTCCACTACCGAAGTCTGACTAACCAGTCTCTAATTTCCAACCCTATTAACACTTTAAAAAGAGGGACAATATTTGCCTTCATCCAGTCTGGCGGAACTGCACCTGTTTCCAAATATTTATTAACAGAAACTTCAGTGGACCCATTAAAACCTCTCTGAGCTCCCTTAGTATACGAGGACTGCGGTGGCCAACTCAAGAGCCATAAACAGTTCTGGTTTTCAGGATATTGACACTGAATATGCATTAGATAGATTGGCTTGCACTGTCTCCAGTATCTCATGCATCTTCATTATGGGTATCCTGAAAGCCAGGCCTGTTTGTGGCTCTTGAGGACCAGAGTCCGGCACCCTTGCCTAGGATATATCCAGGATATATTCTGTTCCATGGCTTTGTCCTCTTTCAGTTTTTCTAACCCCACACAAGCACTCTTTTTCATGAATGGTTTGGCATTTACCCCATGGTTTGTTCTTGTCCTTCTTCAATCTGATCATTAGTTAATGACAAACAGAAGTATTTGTTTAGCATTTCTGCTTTTTTCTTGTTCTTCTTCACACAGTGCTCCTTTTCTCCTCTCAATTTTTTTTAATCCCAGCGGTTGCCCTTTCTCCTTTTTCACTAGTGAAACCTGAAAAAAAAAAGTTCTTATCTCCTCCCTTTACCTCTTTCACTATCTTTTGATCCCCACTTACATTTATATTTCCTTTACACTTTATCGGGACGATTTTTCAAAATGACACAGGTTCTTGCAATGTGTGAGCGTGCAGAAAGGAGAAAGTTCATGCCTGCTTTCCTTGCCTAGAGAAAAAAGCACCCGCAGATGTTTGTACCTGATTTTTCTGCAGATAGTTTTTCTCTTTCAGTCAAAAAGTTGTTTTGAAAAGACAAAATTAGGTGTGATGTATTCTCTGCCCCCAGGAGCACCTCCACTCAGTGCGGGTAAAAGTATCCATGGGGAGAACGGACAATTTTTTTTTTAAGCCTTTTTCACCATCACTGCTTCCTCCACCTCAAATATACCACATATTCTTCCCTGTGCTCCTTTTTTCTGAGATCCCTTGTATATTTTGAGTGCTAAAATAATTTTGCCATTATGTAAACCTCCCCTTCCCCCCCCCCCTCCCCCCCATTCCCGGCACTGGGCATTTGAGTTGCTTCAATATTAATGAATTAATTTGTTTATTTAAAGGGATTTATTCCCCATCTTTGCATGGTTCTTGCATAAAATTACGCATCCCCATTTTCTTACAGCCCTATCCTTCCTGTGTAGCCCATTATGGCTGTATCTACTTCATGTGACTCATTCAACCATGTCGCCATAATAATAATATCTAAGTCTGCCTCCACAATTAGGGCTTGGAGATATGGAATTTTATTGTCTAGACCATGAGCATTTGAGCTTATAGCCTTCAAGATATTTCTCTTTGCCGTGTCTACATTCCATATAGCCTCATACCTGTTTCCTTTGTCTATCCTGTTACTCTCCCAAACAACATTAAGCTGCTTTCTCCCCGTACTCAACTGTTCTCCTTTTCAGAACTGAAATGTTGCCCTCTCTCAAAACTCAGCTGCTCTAGTCTCCCCCTTTGGTTGCTCTTTTCCCCCAAACCTCAGCTGCTACCACTACTACTCAGCTGTTTTCTGCACCAACATGCTGTCTCCCCACACTGAACAGTTCTCCCCAACAAAACTCAACTATTACCCTCTCAAAAATCAGCTGCTTCCTCTTGACAGTGAGCTGCTGCTCTCCTCAACCCCACACACATTCTTTTTCCACCCTTGAGAAGTTAGCTGCTTTCCCCTCCACACTCAGGAGGTAACTTTCAAAGGAGATACATGCATAAAGGTAACATATATCATAGCAATTTTCAAAAGCCCATTTACACGTGTAAAACCTTTTGACAATTCAGCTCTATGGAGTGAATTTTCAAAGGAGATAGGAATGTAAAAGTAGCAATTTTCAAAAGCCCCTATACACGCTTAAAACTCTTTGAAAATTACCTCCTCAGGTTTTTTTCCCTCCACACTCAGCTGCTTTCTTCCCCATCCCCACCCCACCACTCTTTACTCAACTGCTGTCTCCCCTCCCCACTCCTCCCTACAACACACAAACACCCCCACATATTTACGCTCATTCAGTTGCTCTCCGCACACAGATCCTTACTCCTCAGTCAGCTTCTATTCCACATTCTACGGCTCTCAGCACCCTCTTCAGCTTCCCTTCCCTTTCTGTGGCTTTCATTGCCTGTTACAAACATCCAGTCTCTGGAAAGCCAAAATGATCTAATATTCATTTTTATTATTATTTTCTAAAGTATTCAATGTGCTACAATAAAAAGTTTAAATGTATCATCATAGCTCTCATGCGTTTTAAATATTGAACAAAAAGCAAAAAATCTCTCTAGAGCATTGCATAGGGGGTTAGCAGCATTCTTATTACACTAATATACTCAATATATGGTCATTAAATAAATTATAATAAACAGGAAGTACATGTGATTACAGTACATACTTAATATTGTTATATTATTTAATGAGTTTGTGCTGCAAAGTAGCATGAGTCACAAGTGCATGATAAAGGAGAATATGGTATAAATATTATATAGTTTTTAATATAAGAAAAACATAATGCAGTACCATAATAGCTGACAGCAGATAAAGGCCATATGACTCATTCAGTTTGCCCAGCTGTGCCACAGCAATCATTCTTCGATCTCCAGTCATCTTCCCCTTTCTCCCTTACCAACACTGTATTGAAAGAATATGAACTCATTGTGTACCTTGCAATAGATAGGAAGTATACATAGGAATACCCTTTACCTCCTCCTAACATTATTGTGATTCTGCCCGTGAGCCGCGGGCAGTCCCCCACCTACCTTCAGTTTCCACGCGGCCAGCCAGGCCGGGAGTATCCTCTTCGCAGCATAGAGCTGCTGCTGCAGTCTGTTCCTTTCTTCGCTGCAGAGCTGCCACCGCCGTTGCCGCTGTCCTCTGGGCCTTCCATGCAGCAGGGACGCCGCTGTCGCAGTCTTCTCTTCCTGGCTTCCACATAGGTGCAGGTGCGCGCCTCTCTTCAGCTTTTAAAGGGCCAGTGGCGGGAAAAGCCCCGCAACCCTCTGAAGTGACATCATCAGCATGTTCCTGCTTCAACCCTATAAAAGGGCCTTGCTACCATTCCTCAGTGCCTTCGGATCGGGTTTGCACAGTGTCTGTGATCTTCCTTCCGACCCAGGTCTTCCATGGTCTCCTGTG
Organism: Rhinatrema bivittatum; assembly: GCF_901001135.1. Lineage (NCBI taxonomy): Eukaryota > Metazoa > Chordata > Amphibia > Gymnophiona > Rhinatrematidae > Rhinatrema > Rhinatrema bivittatum. The sequence goes on along the minus strand of NC_042618.1, from coordinate 198,757,568 downwards.
CCTTGATGGATCTTTGTTTCATGTTCTTCGTGTTCCTGAACTTCATCTCCTTGATGTCCCTGGTCTCGTCCATCGTCTGAGTTCACTCGTCGCCTGTCTTCTGTTCCTGATGTTCCAGATGTTCCGTGTCCAGATGTCCTATGTACTGAGGTGCCATGTTCCTTGCTTCTGATGTCCGATGTTCCTGTCTTGACTTCATCCGGTTCATCTTCAGCTCTTTGTCCAGTTCCCAGGTCCCTCGTCTGTCCACCTCTCTTGGCGTGCCATGTCGTGGTCCGTGATCAGCCCATGGGATGGCTGTGTAGGGCGCTTCGTGGTACAAGGCCTTCTTCTCGTCTGCAGTGCAAGCCCCCAGGAGACTTCTGTTTTTAAAGCCTTGTTACTGAGTATGTTGTTCCCGATCTACAGAGTCCTTTTGTGTCTGCTTCCATCTATGCCTAAGACTCTGCCAGAACCTGCTCTGTTCCAGCGTGGTCTGTGACCAGCCTCAGGCAGCTGTGTAGGGCGTGCCCTGGTTCAGACCTCTACTGAATCTTCACCATGTTCCGGTCTTGAGTTCCACATCTTCGCCTGGAGTCTGCTTCGCGTTCAGCGTGGTCCGCGACCAGCCATGGGCGGTTGTGTAGGGCGCGCTGCGATGCAGTTCTCACCCAGTACTTTCACCTGACTCTTGAATCCTTGCCTGAAACTTCCGAGCAACTTGAATCCTTGTCCAAGTCTTCTGAGTTTCCTGGCTCCTTGCCTGAGTTTCCAAGTCTCCGTCTGAGTCTCCTGAGTATGTCTTCGTCTGAATCCTCCAAGTATCCCAAGCCTTCATCTTGTGTCTTCATGTTCCTGCCCTCAGCCCCCATCTGGCCTCAGGCACTCGTCGTTCCCAAGCGGCGGGTCCAAAAGGGCTTTTGAGTGGCCAGAGGGCTACTCTCGAGATCAATATTGCATTGCTGGATCTCATTGGTGCGTGCAGGTCCAGTGGAGGGCTGAGCCTGCCTAGTTCCTGTTCCGGATAATCCTCGCCTTGTCTTCTCTCCAGCCTCGCTCCTGCTCCACCCATGCTCGTACCAGCTCACCTCCCACGGTGTGTCTTGGGGCTCCTCCCTGAGCCGTGCCGCAGCCCAAGGGCTCACAACCTACCTTAGATGGGACCACGCTTCCACGCTCCTAACAGGGCCTGATGGTGCGCCCTGCAACAAACATGACTGCCCTTTCCAGATGTTTAATGGGAGGGGACAGAGCGGAAAATCTTAAACTATTTCAGATAATGTGACTTAATGAAAGTATTTAATTGCCACAAGGTTAATACTGCCAAATAAAATATTACATATTACATAGACTACAGTTTTAGCCAGATAAGTGCCACTAAACATGGCCAGATATTTGAACAGCGCCATTTGACGTTCTAAATCCTAACTTAGCTGGGCAAATTGTGCTGAATATTGGGCTGTATAAAACCCTTTCTGTAGGTAAAATAGAATTTAACCCAAAGAAATCAGGGCTTTGATATTTTATTATGCCAACCTGTCCATAAGTAAAAGTAGGCGAGTTATTCAGCAGTAGTAGCTGAGCGGAGGGGGGGGGGGGAGATTAGAACAATGTGTGTACTGTATATACAAAGCTACATGTGTTTTCAATAGAAGAATTACCCCAGAGAAAGCAAGGGCAAATCTCTGCTGATGATGTATCCTTATGCAACAAAGAAAGATTAACTCCCCATGTAGTGAATTGTACTTTCATCAGTAGAGCAAATCCTATAGGTTGAAATTACCCATGAGATGTGCCAGACATGGATTCTACTACTACTACTACTACTACTACTATTACTACTCTTTATCATTTTTAAAGTGCTACTAAATGTACACAGCACCGTACTGATACATATATTTATTTATTTATTTATTTATTTAACATTTTTCTATACCGACCTTCAAGGTTGAATACCATATCAGGTCGGTTTACATCAAACAGGGGGTAGATAAATATAAAATAATGAACAACTTTTTATACTTAGAGGAAGCAAAAAAGCAGAAAAAGTTACATAAAACAAGGACCATGAACTTGGAAGCTGATTCAGCTGGAAGAAGAAAGGCCTTAAGAGAGTATTAAATTAAATACAGTGAGTCATGTCCGAGTCTGGTCTAGCGAGAGACAGTTCCAGCTCCATGGAGCTTACAGTTTAATCAAGGCAAACATATATGACAAGCAAGAATCTCCAGGAAATATATTTATTTTTGAGAAGTGCTTAAGATTTAAAATATTTGACTATAGCCAGAGAAGGAGCATGACTCACCTACTGAGGAAGGCTATTCTAGGTATACGGTACAGTAAGGTGGAAAGTGCAGAGTTGAGAGTTGGCAATTGAGAAGAATGGCACAGATAAAAGCAACCTACCTGATGAATAGGAAGGGCATAGGGCATTGTGCCATGGCACACTGGTGAGCCTTCAAACCTGATCAGGGGTGCCACTGCCTGATGCTCAGATCCAGAAGAGCACCTGGGCTCTGCTCTTGGCACCTCACAGCAACAAGAGACACCAGCAGTGGCTCTTAAATATGTAGAAGTCCCTTTCTGAGAAAATGTGTAATCATGCGTGCCTCATCTTCCTAGCTATAGCATGAGACCCAGGATGTGGTAATTAATGGGCTGGATGCAGTGTATCGGTAGCCAGGCTCACTTTGGGGGTCATTTCCTAAGCATTTTTCCCATAGACACAGAATGGGCGAAAACCATCAGTAAATGACTCCCTTTGTGTGGCCCACACTGGCCGATGTAATAAATCCCACACTAAGGCCTAGATTTATCAAAATGCACTAAATATCACATGCAATAGGAAAAGGGGTGTGTTTTATGGTACTAGGCAGTTTATCACAATTTGCACTAATACCTATGCAAAGCGCTATCTTAGCGCAAATTGCGATAAGTGCCAGAATTGTTGTATTTCCTACATACAACCATTGGGGGGACCATGTTTAAGCTCCTGGAGAGCCAGCCTAGCTATATGAAAGAGAGAGAGAAAGAGAGAGAGAGATACAGACTAGCCATAATGCCCTCACACTACATCCCTATGGGAGGCCCACCTAGTAACTGGAGGTGAGGTTTAGGTATTAGTGTAGGGGTTAGGGGCCACGTTGACATTCAGAGTGAGACGTACGAACAGAACAGTGCTCTCTTGTGAAGATTTGATGACCTTCGGAGTGAGGAAACTCACTCAAAGATGAGATTTGTGCAATGTTCTCTCAATAGGTTGAGAGAACATTGCACAAATCTCATCTTTGAGTGAGTTTCCTCACTCCGAAGGTCATCAAATCTTCACAAGAGAGCACTGTTCTGTTCGTACTTCTCACTTTGAATGTCAACGTGGCCCCTAACCCCTACACTAATACCTAAACCTCACCTCGAGTTACTAGGTGGGCCTCCCATAGAAATATAAATACCTGTCTAGCATGAGGGCATTATGGCTAGTCTCTCTCTCTCTCTCACACTCACTCTCTCTCTCTCTCACTCAGCTTAAAACAGCATGTGCAAAATACATCACAACCACAATAAAGCCCTATCACACAAACAAAAAAGGTGTAGTTAAAACTTGCATTAAAGCCATGCAATACAGCTTCACAAAACTGTGAGCCCAGCCCACTTGGCCAAAATTCCCACCCCAATATCATTAGGGTGCTTTCACATGCAAAATGCCTTAACACATGCAAAAATGCCATATAGCACTTTGATAAATGACCCCCTAAAATTGGAGTTACATTTTAGCATGGGCTTTACTTAATGCGTGCTTTAAAAACAGGGTCCCCCGTGGAATGCAGTAAGCTAATGGGTTGAAAAACAAGTGTACTAAATGAAAAAGCACACTAAAATGTGAGTTAACCTGAAAAACCTGCACTAATGCAGAAAAGAGCTTTAAAACAGGAGTAAAGAAGAGGTACATGCTTGAAGTTGGAAGGAGAATAACCAAAACAACCTTGCATGCAAGATTGGCACTGGGTATCCCAACTTGGGCATAATCTCACATGCAAAGCAAGGCAAGTGAAATCAAAGGGTGTGCTTTCTAGGGAGGGCATCTGCAGCAGAATAGTATGCATAATGGCTGTAGTTGCCTTCCCAAAAGAGCTTACACATTGTTCTGCTGTAGGTTGCAGTTCAAGAGAACTAACATTGAAAATGTAAGTCCATCCTGGGTCTGAGGTGGAGTGAACTCGCATTTCTGGTGGCCAAAGTTATTCTGTTGCTGTGCCCAGTCTGAGAGAAGCAGCTAGACACTATTTATTTCTATGTAAAAGATTTCTTACCTGCCTTTCCATAGTTCAGGGTGGAGTACAATAAAACATTCATAATCAGTTAAAAAACAAAATACACTAAAACAGTAGACTGATGCATATCTCAGCAGGCTGCAGGAGGTGTCATAAACAAACTCAGTCCTCTGGATAATGTGTCTACTGGGACAGGTAAGTCTTCGGGGCTTTCTTGAAAAATTTCACATTTACTACTTTTTGTATCTCTATAGGGAGAGAGATAAGGCACAGCAATAGTATAACATGGCCACCAGAAATGTGAGTTAAGTTTTACCCCTGCTCTGACCCAGGCGTTAAATTTCCAGCGTTAAGAAAATGTGATTTAACCTGTTTGCCCTTGAATGCACCTCCCTGCATTGCTGGAGAATAGCTAATTCCTTCTTTTACATGGGATTTACACGCACACGCGTTAATCTTAACGCTGGTTTGTGCTCCTGGCTTTATGCGCATTTTGTAGGAGTTAAAACCCCTGTTAAATAGCAGAGTTTAACTTACCGCAGAGCTATGCGTGCTAAAATCTGCAGTGACTTTAGCGCTCCTCATTGCATCCATGTACGCAGCACCTCCTTATCCTCTCCCTCTCGAGCTTCCTCCTCTGAGTCTTTCCAGCCTCTGTCTTTTCCCCAGGGAGAGCGTGCTCTGATCACTGGATGTGACTTACCCTGCGTGTTGGGGAGCAGCGGCAGTGGAGGAGCTCTGACAGCCACATGCGGCTGCCTGCATCACACCAGTTCCTCCCGTCATCTACACTTGTCCATTGTGATGGGTTCATGTGTTTCTCTGCTTCCTTTCTCCTTTTTATTTTAAAAATTTAGAAAACAGACTGGTGGGGCTTTCAGCACTTTCTCTAGCTCTTCTTTTGACTGTATAAGCCCTCTACATGTCCATACTGTCTGCCCTATGGAGGTCGGTGCACAAACAGAGGTTTTGTTAATGTAGGCGTGCCTTGGGCTTTAAACAGTCGACAAACCCTGGTGTGAGGAGAGGTAATGAGGTGCTGCAGAGTGAATGCATTTGTAGTTGAGTAAGAGAAGCATGAACTATGCCACAGTGGATGAGGGGCCAATGTAGTCATTTGAGCAGAGGACTTACAGGGTTACAGCAACACTGAAGGAAGACAAGTTGTGTACCTTAATTTGAAAATATTGTAGAGGAGAAAACTGGTTCAGTGGGAGACCTCTAAAGGTGACGCTCCATGGTGAGACCACACCTTGAATACTGTGTACAATTCTGGTCGCCGCATCTCAAAAAAGATATAGTTGCGATGGAGAAGGTACAGAGAAGGGCAACCAAAATGATAAAGGGGATGGAACAGCTTCCCTGTGAGGATAGGCTGAAGAGATTAGGGCTGTTCAGCTTGGAGAAGAGACGGCTGAGGGGGGATATGATAGAGGTCTTTAAGATCATGAGAGGTCTTGAACGAGTAGATGTGACTCGGTTATTTTCACTTTCGAATAATAGAAGGACTAGGGGGCATTCCATGAAGTTAGCAAGTAGCACATTTAAGACTAATCGGAGAAAATTCTTTTTCACTCAACGCACAATAAAGCTCTGGAATTTGTTGCCAGAGGATGTGGTTAGTGCAGTTAGTGTAGCTGGGTTCAAAAAAGGTTTGGATAAGTTCTTGGAGGAGAAGTCCATTAATGGCTATTAATCAATTTTACTTAGGGAATAGCCACTGCTATTAATTGCATCAGTGGCATGGGATCTTCTTAGTGTTTGGGTAGTTGCCAGGTTCTTGTGGCCTGGTTTTGGCCTCTGTTGGAAACAGGATGCTAGGCTTGATGGACCCTTGGTCTGGCCCAGCATGGCAATTTCTTATGTTCTTAAAGAGCAGGTTGCAATAGTGTAAATGGAAGGAAATAAGAGAGTGGATGAGCATTTTTGTAATGTGCTCAGAAAGGAATGGACAGGTAGTTTAATTATCTATCCCTATATGTGTGGATGTGTACATAGTTATGAGATTTTATTAAAAGGGTACATTTTCTGTCTTGGGTGTGAGTTCCCTGTTTCCCCAGCATCTTTGTGGGTTTCTGTGAGTAAGCTCTGCTCTGGGGGATTGGCATTATGGCCTGTTGGTTAGAAAGCAGAATTGTGACACCTGGGTAATCCATTTTTTATCCCCCTCCATCCCCTGCCATGGCTCACTCTGCAGTGTTGACCAGGTCAACATTGGTGTTCAAGCTTAAAGAATAACCTCTTGGATAGTGGATGCATGGAACAGCCTCTCGTTGGAGATGGTGGCGAAGAGGACAGTATTAGAATTCAGGAAAACATGGGACAAGTACAGAGAATCTCAAAGGAAGAAAAGGTATTGTAAAACTGAGCAGGAGGCGTAGACGGGAGGCAGGAGGCGTAGACGGGACATGTGCTGCTTTTATTTTTTTTTTTTATCTGCTGGCATGTTCTGTGTTTCTCTGAGTCCATTTTCTGCAGCAGTGCAGACTTCCCTGCTGCATAGTTTTACCCTTTTTTTTTTTTATCTCCTTCCCCAGATGCTGGAGGATCCTCTTCACTCACTGATTTATTTATTAAAATTGCTGCAGCTGCAACCATCATGCAGTGTGATGATGAATGGGGCATGAGGGGAGGAAGAGAGGGCTGTAATCAAAGCATCCTCCCCCCCCATACACAAAATGTAGAAACAAATTAGCTCACCATTAATTATTCAGCACTCAGCAACTGAGAAACCCTTTTAATGTTTAATGCCCATGCAGGAAATACAGCAGTGTACATTGTCACACTGCCCTTCGCTTGCTGTGTAATCCTGCCTGATATGAAAAATGTCCACTTGTTCCCCCACCCAACAAATGCAAGACCAAATTAACAGGGCCCTTATTAAAGATGAGGCTTTGGGTGGGTTCTGGGATCATTTGTCTCCACACATGCAGGAGAAAAGTGACCATTCAGTTTGCTCTGGGAAGGAGAGGAATAGATTCCCTGCAGCTAGAATTAATTTCAGATATTCATCATTGGAGCAAGGCTCTGAAATGCAAAGAGAACTTAGGGGAGGCGCATATGGACGCAGCAGGAACAGGCCGTTCTAGCCGTTGGCATAATTAATAGCCAGCATGGGAAAGGAGCCAGTGGAGGATGAGGCATTGGTGGAGGGGTGGGTCCCAAAGAAGGGATCCTATCATTTATTTCACTTTGGGCTCCCCTTTCTGAGGTACACTGAAGGTCTCTTTTCTAACGTTTCTAACTTTCACCTGTTTGCTTCTATGTGCAATCACAGATATAAATGTCTACGCAAGGACCTTGAGCAATCTGGTGTATTAGCCTGACAGCAGATTGAGCTGTTCCATAAATTATAGTAGAGAGATGAGCCAATGGGATGCTTCTGCCTCCTTGTGCATGAGGGCTTCTTACATGCGCTGATAATGGAATTATCAGACCTCTTGGGAGGCTTTTGGTTTAGCTGTACTTCTTTGGGCTTGAATAGTGAATGCACTACAAGGAACTTTGGGAGCCTTGTAAACAGACTGTAACCTATGAGGTTTACTTTTTCACTTAAAAATGAAAACAAAATCTCATCCACAGACCATTGCAAAGGTAGAGTTGCTGAGGGCCTCTTCTTGTGTGAGGTGCCCTATATGCACATGGGTAGGTTAATAATAATCTGCAAGCGAGTGAGTTGAGTTGCAAATTGGCTTCAATAGAGGAGTATGACATGCTTGCTCAGAACTGACTAGTTCACCATAGCTGTTAAAAATAATTTTCTCTCCTACCAATAGCATGCCATGCTTAATTCCCTGTACAAGTATGGAGTTCTTGCCAATATGGTATTGTATAAACATTAGGGCACTAGGTGGCAAGAGCTGGAGAGCAAGAAGGAGAATAAAGATAGCTTCATTTTCCAGCTCAACATTGTGCCCATGTTTCTTTGTTAATATCACATGATATCAGACATGGAGTCTAGTTGCATAATTTGCAAGACTTAATTATTGCACCAGAAGACCACAGGGAGATGGGGAAAAGTCTACACTGCCTCTTAACCCCTGCTGCTCTCCTAGTCCTACATAAAACAGCTCCAGCTGTCAGTCAGATTAGCAGCCTGTGGCTGAGATGATTTTGCCTAGACTGAACCTCATGGTTGAATTTTCTTTTGATACTCACATGGCAGCTATGGCTACCCCATCCCTACACTGCTTCCAAATTGCATTCCTGGGAGAATCAGATGTCAGTACCGTTGGTTAAAGAGATTTCTAAGGTTTGCCCAAACCTTTGGCCTGGATAACAACCGCATGAAAAACAAGTACACACTCTTTTGTATAATATGGTCCCAGCGATGGAGACTATAATCCTGTATGAGAGACTCACAAAAGCAAAGATGACACAGTTTGCCACTGTTAAGGTAATGCTTAATAACTATTTCCTACTCTAACGCAATGTGAACAGGCCCATGGGGCCGTTGCTGCACGGTTCTTTTTTTTTAATTTTTAACATTTTGAGGGAGTTGGAGCCACCTCAATTGGCGGCCCCGGGTTGAGAGGGGGGTCAGCACTGACCCCCACTCAACCTCCTCGTTTGCCGGGAGCCTTGGGACCTGTGTTATGGAGCGGCTTGGCTTGCCGACCTGCCAAGGAAACGCACTACCGGCAGGTCGGCAAGCCAAGCCGCTCCATAACATCTTATTTCGGCCCCCTGACGAAGGCACAGCCGAAAGACGGGTCCGTGTCGGGCTTAAAGAATTCAAGCCTCTTACATTAAGGCAGCATGGTGTTTCTTCGCGCTTTAAGCTATCAAGCTAAGTAAAGATTTGTGATGTTACTAAGCATTATTTGCAGAAAATGCATTCAACCTGCGGAATTATGGATATGTTTTAATTGCACAAATTGGTGTTCAAGTTTGCACTGAAGCAAAAAAAAGTTTCATTATTTGACCTGTGATTATACTTTCTGGCGTAATTACCATTATGCTATCTAGCATTATAAGGTGCCTATATATGAGGTCTAACTAATGAAAGAAAAAAATTCTGTTCTCTGCACCCAGGGGTTATACATTTTGGGCTCGATTGATTGTGGTGTTTCAGTATTTATTAGTTCTGGTTACTAACACAACTGATACCACTACTTGAAGTTTTTTGAGAGCGATACTGTGACGTGCAATAAAATATTCACATCAAATTGACTAGTAATGAGCTTCTTCGCATAAATTTGCATTATGTCTGCATGCAAATTGCATGCAAAGAATTTTAGCAGAGGAGGGTATCTGGGCAGGGAGATGCAATATATTGCGTGATATAACACGCGTTAGAGCATTAATGCAGCTTGATGTGTCACCCCCTTAGTCTGGAGTGGCAAGGAGTAGGGAGGTCATATTGGTGTTGGTGGGCAGGCAGAAGGCCCCCTGCTGCCATACCTCCCTATCCCCTAAGTGACAGAGATCCCCCAAGAGTCCATACCCCCACCCCTCAAGTGACAGTGATGGCCCTCTCCACCACCCCCACCCCCCCAAGTGACAGCAACGCCCCACCAAGTCTAAAAAAAAAGAAAGTACCAGGCCCCTTCCCACCCTTCCCCCCAAAAGGAAAAACAAAGTTAACGCCCCCCCCCCCCCTGTATTCCCCTGTACCTAAAAATGGATCCCGCATCGGGGTCAGGTACACCCTCGCACATGCCTAGATCCAATCCCCGGACCTTACCCCAGTCACATGGCTGGGGCAAGGTCAGGTCAACACCATTTGGGTACAAGGTTGCACAAGCCCCAACGCGGGATCCATTTTTAGGTACGGAGGGTGCGGGAGTGTGGTTCAGGTGGAAGGAGGGTGAGGGTCAGGACACTACTTTTTTTCTTTTCTTTTCAGGTGGGAGAATGGGAGGGGGTCAGGCCCTGTACCTTTTTTCTTTAGAATTGGGGGGGGGGGTCATTGCTGTCATGTGGGGGTGGGAGCTATGAACCTTTGGAGGGATCTCTGTCACTTGGGGTGTGGGGGCTATGGCAGTGGGGGTCCGGGGTCACATTTTATTTTAGCTTTGGGGAGGGGGGAAGGGAGGCCAGGGCTGTCACCACTTGCTTTTTTTTTTATTTATATTTTGGGGAATTCAGGGCCACCTTGACTGGCAGCTCCAGGTTGAGACAGGGGTCAGCATGTGACTTTTTTTTTTTTTTTCAGGGTAGCAGCGCTTTAACGCAACGAAAGTCCTGTGAAGTTGGGGCCGCTATCACATTAAAGGGCTATTCACTGCATTCTTTTGACCTGTGGTGTTTGACCACAAGACAAAAGAACGCGCCATACAGCTGCGATGCTTTTTCAGGGGAGGAACCCCAGTATCGCAGTGGCACCATTCGGTGATAGTGGGACCCCCTCCCGTGAAAAAACATCACAGCTTAGTGCATCTAGAAGTAAGCAAGGAAACTACATCTAAGGTTATTGGGCATTGTCACACATCTGCAGAAATTCCTCTCTCACCTGGCAGATAAGTCAAAACCATTGAGAGACCTCTTAAGTCCCTGACTATCATGGTATTAGGGTGCAAAGTGGGAAAGTAAACCTTGTTTGGTGTGATGTCATGTGTTGTTCTAGAATCAATGATCAAAATGGCAGGAAAACAGGAGCCACGTGATGCAGCTTTAATGAGCAGACATGTTTCTAACTAGTTCCCATCCTACCTCTTCTTTTAAAATATTTCTAACCCCTTTTTTGGGCTTTTTTCATGGCTTAAAAATGGCAGATAAAGCTCCAAAGAAGTCGTTGCTTATAATGTGACACTGTGACCAAAGCGTTCGTGCAGAAAACCAACGAGCGACAAAGCAGTTACTTGTGAGGACAACCTGTCGGAAGATAAGGGCGCAGGCAAAATGGTGCTGCCTGCTGAATTCATCGAAGTGACGAAAACAGTGATGCAATAACTCGGCAACAAAACTCATACCAGCCTAAATGCCAGATTGGAAAACATTGTAGATAGGATGGGCCAGCTGGTGCCAGGCTGGGCGACATGACAGAGCGAGTGGAGGAACTAGAGATGTTGTTCACTAGTACAAGGCAGCTTCTCAAAGTCCTGGAGCGCACGCATCAGAGAATAGTCACTAAGAAGGATGATATCAAGAACAGGAGCTGCCACAACAATTTGCAGGTTATTGGGATTCTGGAGAAAGCAGAAGGTGAGGACCCCATTGGTTATCTAGCTAAACAGCTTCCTGAAGTGCTAGATCTGCCCTGTAAAAATGGCCATCTGAAGATAGATTGAGCCTATGCGCCAACCCTAGAGGGTAACAGACATTCTAGGGCCCTTATCCTAAAGCTGCACTATTATGATGATAAGGGCAAGATCCTAGAGGCTAGCAGACAGAAGAAAGAAATTTTCTGTGAGGGCCAGCAAATGTATGTATTCCAAGACTCCTCAGTGGAAGTTCAGAAGCAGCACAAGCCTACAAAGAAGACAAGCTAGACCTCCAAAGACATAATCTCCCATATGCTGTTGTATACCCAGTGTGCTTGCGGGTGCAGCACGAAGGCTCTGTCTCCATTAATAATGATGCAAAGGTGGTGAGGCAGTTTGTACGAGGGCTTCCTTTAGGAGGCGGTAGCAAAGAACAGCACTAAACTGAGCTTTTAACACATATCCTTTAATAAACAGGCCAGTGTGAGCAATGGTGGGGAAGGGGGGATGAGTGCATTTATAACTTTAGGTGGTCAGGAAGGAACAGAGGGATAATTGGGTTTTCATTTTGGGAATGAAGAAAGGGAGGAGGAAGGGTAGTGTGGGGACTAAAATTGGTATTATTTGGCACTTTCCTTGTCACTATATGGTTAAGATTGCTGATGGAGAAGGAGTACGCTGAACAGTGGAAAGTCATGCACATGGGGACTTTCTGCAAGAATGTAGGAGGGATATCAGATTCAGAGCAGAGAATGAACATGAGGCTTGATCTCAGAATGACGTTAACGCATTGTGCATGCATGAGGAAGGATCAAGAAGACACTGGGAGATGTAATTGCATCAGTATAGAGCACTTCAGCAGAAGAGCAGTGTTCATATGAATATGCATGAGGGTGACTGTGCAAAGCTTTCTTCTGGACAGGGAGTATTGGGGAGGGGACAGAGATAGAAAGGGGAGGGAGGATTGGGAAGGGTTGCATTTTGGTGGGAGGTAGATATTTATAAGACTGGGGTTTCTTTTTTAAAAAATGGTTATGTGCACTGTGGGGCTGGGCTGCAGGGGTTCCTTCATCCATCTGCGCAGATGGCGGGGGCAGTGGCTGGGGGAGTAATTAACCGCAGCTTTGGTGGTATGGGATAGAAAGAAATGGCAAACCAAGGTTGCCTCATAACGATCTGGCAGTTGTAGGTGTTTGAAGGGTTGTTATCTCTTTGGAGTGCTCGTTGGTTAGTTGAGAAAATACGTTCTTATTTGGAAAAAGGGACGGCATGACTTCCTGGACAGACTTCTCTTATTTGGTGTATGATTTCACATGTCGGATATGACAATCAGTGTCATATTCCTCAATATACGGGGTATAGGAACTCCAATAAAACGTAAGCGAATTTTGAATTATCTGAAGTCTCGAGGGGCAAGGATTGCTTTCCTACAGGAGATGCATCTGCTGGAGGCAGCGCATAACCAACTTTGCCATGAATGAATGGGGCAGGTGTTTTCTGTTTCTCACACCACTAAGAGCAAAGGTTTATTATATTAATTCACAAGAATTGCTCTCTGACAGTCAAGAAACATTGCCTGATCAGATGGGTGATACATAGTCTTAGAATACAGTCTTTATGGGAAGTCATTTTTGTTGGTTAATGTATATGGCCCTAATGAGGGACAACAGACCTATTATAAGCAGCTGACTGGATGACTGGATGGGTTTTCGACTGCTCCGTATTATAGGAGGGGACTGGAATAGCTGTTTGGACCCCAATATTGACCGCTTCTCGTAGTTCAGAGCGTCCAGAGAGAAAGCTGATGGACTTAATTATTTGATGCAGTGCTTGGGAGTGGTTGAACTTTGGAGAGTCCATTGTCCCACAGGGAGGGATTACACATATTTCTCCCCCGGCATAACACATACAGTCACATATACTTTTTTCTTTGCGATGAGAGATTGATATTCCGCACCGGATGCTATGGATATTCTTTCCTGTTCTCTTTCAGATCACCACCCTGTTCTTCTGCCCATACGATTGTCTTAGGAGACAGATATAGATAGGGGGTGGTGATTTAATATATCCCTGTTGGGAAACAAAAAATATTTTGCGCCATGATCTCAAAAGCATGTAAGGAATTTCAAGAGGTACATGAAGGGGCAGAGCAGTTCCTGGTAGTCCTGTGTGAACCACTGAAAGTGGTGATGAGGGGCTGTATTATAAGTTTTGCCAGCCATCTTAACAAGGAAAAATGAAAGAAAGAGCAGTCCCTAGAGCAGCAGATTCATCAAGTGGAGGCTAGAGATAAAGATACCTGTTTCCCCCAAAGTATACCAACAGCTGCAGAAATGCAGGGATGAGCTGATGAATTTGCAGGCTGCTGGGATAGCGAAATCATTTACATTTTCAAGGCAAAAAATGTATAAGCAGGGGAATAAAATGGCAATGTTATTGGCGAGTATGCTCTGGAAATGAGCTCAGCAAACATATATTAACAATATTTGGGGAAACATAATGTTGTGATACATTAACTTCCTGAGATTAATCAAATCTTTAAGGAATATTATGCTGATTTGTATTCAGCCTCTGAAGGAAGTAGCAAGGCATAGATTGCTACCTATCTTGATAGAGTGATACTACCTGAGCTTACAGAGGTGCAACGCATCCGTCTGGCTGCTCCTATAATGTTAGAAGTAAGAATGGCTATAAATGAGCTTCTAAGAGTGATACTACCTGAGCTTACAGAGGTGCAACGCATCCGTCTGGCTGCTCCTATAATGTTAGAAGTAAGAATGGCTATAAATGAGCTTCTAAGCAGCAAAAGCCTGGGACCAGATGGGTTCACTCTTGAATGTTATAAAATTTTTCACAGGAATTGGTGCCTCCCCTCTTCGATCTATTTAGACATTTGCAATGATCTCTCATCGCTGATAGCAATTTATTGGAAGCCACGATAGTTCTTACTTATAAGAAAGGTAAGGATAGACTAAACCCTGGCTCATATCAGCCTGTTTATTTATTGAATGCTGATATAAAAAGTCTACATGAAAAATAGAAAACTGAACACAGTATGACAAATAAATTCTTATAAATCTCAAAAAGCCATATGCATAAAGTCATATAATTGCAGTCAAAAAAATAAAGTTTGGAGGCACTTTTCCTTTTCAAAGGGACTAGACAGAGATGCCCCCTATCCTCATTATTATTTGACCTGGCACTTGAGGTCTTAGCAGAAAATATTAGATATCATCAGTGTGTACTGGGGTTCTGGGCAGGAGGCTCAGAACACAATATCACTGTATGCAGACAATGTTCCAATATTTATATCACACCCTAAGCAGTCTGGTCCTCAGCTACTAAGCTTACTAAACAATTACTATAGACATTCAGGATATAAATAAATATTCATAAATCAGAAATTTTTCCTATAGGGATGGCTATGATGGGGGATATACCTGAGTGCTTTTTCCTCCTTTAAAACAGCCCAGGATGGAATATGTTACCTGGGTATTTATGTACCCAAGGATTTCAGCACTCTTTATAGAACTAATTTTGCCCCTACGGTTAGCAAAATACAGAGGGACTTAACTGAGTGGGATGATCATTTCGTGACATGGGCTAGAGGGATAAACATTCTAAAAATGAATGTACTGCCTAGCCTCATGTTTCATATGTGCCCTATTATCTCCTTGATGGTTTCTTTGCTAATATTAATAGCATATGTTCAGTTTATTTGGCATCATAAGCGGCCACACATTAAATTGCATACTCTGTGGAGGCCTAGAGAGGGAGGTGGGATGGATCGCCCCAATTTGCAAGTGTATTACTGGGCAGCCCGCCTTCAGGGAACTCTGGTGTGGATGCACAGAGATTCAAGTCAGTCTTGGTATTCCTGGAAACGCATTTAGCGGATGGTATAGATCTATCCTATCTATTGCTGTTGCCACCATTGTCCTAGCAAGTGCAATGGGCGGGTAGAATGAGCCTCCTTGTGCAGCATACATTAAAGCTGTGGGGAGTGGTGTGTAGGTGACTGAAGGTATCGCTGCATATGCCCTCTTCTGTTTCTCCCCTGAGGAATAAATCCTTCTCTCTCAGTGCACACTTACAGTGGCGAAGCAGCAGAGTGGTGGAGGGTCAATCTGAAATTTGTGGGACAGCTGTGGGAGGAGAACAGTGTGGAAGTCCAAACTTCTTCAGACCTGAGGTTGGAGTATGGTGTTAGAGCAGAATCTCGGATCGTTTACGTCAGACTGGTCAAAGCATTGGGTGCCACAGGGAGAGGGGATGTGAATCAAGGCCACCATCCAAATTTCAGAGGATATTCTTGCAGAAAACGGTTCCACAATGGAGTATTTCCTTATTTTATAAAGCTATGTCAGAGGGGGTGTTAGCTGAAGACCCACCGTTTTGTGTATTGATTTGCATCTGGCTTCAGTTGACTGTAAATATATTTGGAGAGATGCTTATAAAATATCTATTTGCAGATGGAGGATGGTTTGGATGGTTAAATTATTGCACCATATGTATAGATGCCCTTTATTCTTTGTTACTTTCTCTCCTGGATCTACCAGGCTTTACTGGAGAGGGTGTAAGCTTGAAGGTTCATACTTATACGTGTAGTGGACATGTCCAAAAGTCAAGGCATTTTGGAGAAATCTTAGCTGGGAAGTTGAAAAGATATTGCATGGGAATCTTGAGCTAACTCCAGAGCTGGGGATGTGGGGATCCCAACGGTTGGTTACCGCCAAGAAGGTATTAGCAAATCACTTAATTCACTTGGGTAGATTCACTATAGCAACAATGGGGAAGTCTACCCCAACTATTGAAATTTGGAGTAGGCAGATATATGAGATTGCATTGATTGAAAAGCTAACTTTTCTTTTGAAACATAATATGACGATGTATGATAAGATATGGAATTGTTTTGGGGAATACTGGAATAATAGGGGTGGGTAAGGGTTGACCGACCGAGGATTTTTGGTTGTACATGGAATAAATTGCATTGCTGGGGGGGGGGGGGGGGGGGGGGATACTTATAATGTGTGAGTGTTCTGCAGGACTTGGAGCAGTGTGACATTCATCGTTCTGCTGTACGGTGTTAAGAGCAACATATATGTAACAAACATATTGCAGCCTCGCTTGCCTTCATTGAGTAATTCATGGTTTTCCTGTGCCCTCCTAGCTTGGAGTTGCCCTTGCTTGTGCACTCTCTAGCAAAGTGGCCCTTTCATCTGCAGTTGAAACATTTCACATCAAGTTTGCTCATCAGTTTCTTTGAATGGGCATTTCTTGTGCACCTTGTCGCTTGCACAGACTGTTGTAGCACCTGCTCATTCACTTGGCACCTGCTCCCTCTCTCCTTCTCTGCCAGCAATCTTTGTTATACAGTTGCACATGTAAATTCTGAATTGGGTGAACTGCATACAGATTATCTTAATAGGAACTGCTCCCCCTCCTCCACCAGACCCAAGCCAACCCCCACCCCTTTACTAACCCTGAAGACCTAATCTTGGTGCTGGAGCTTTGGGGGCTAATAGGGGGGATTTCTAGGGTCAAATCTGCAACTTCAGGAGTTGGGAAAGATGTCACTGGGGTCCAGGGGTTTGCCAAGGTCAGAGATTCAGAGGGTTGTTTTTTTTTTTTCAAAGGTTCTGCTTAAATTTAAAAGTTAGGTGGATAGATCCTCTAGCCCAGAGTAGGCAATTCCAGTCTTTGAGTGCCACAAACAAGTCTGGTTTTCAAGATATCCACAATGAATATGCATAAGATGTAATTGTATATAGTTGAGTTTGTTCATGCAAATATTTCATGCATATTCATTTTGTATATCCTGAGAACCAGACCTGATTGGGCAATTGAGGAGGACTAGAATTGCCTACCCCTGCTCTAGCTATATGCGGTTGACTAGATGACTGAGTTAACTTGGGCAAATATTCAGTCACACCCTGGCTGTCTTGTTCATGGTTGAAAATTATCCTAAACATAGCCAGCTATCTCACCACTGTGTAACTTATTGAAAATTTATCCCATAGTAATATCAGTCTCCTTCTAGAACTCATCCAACTCAGTTTTAAACCTGTGCAACTTTCTCAGTTGGCTAAGTGGGTGACTTGATGGTTAGAATACTGGACTACAAACCAGGAGACCTGGATTCAAATCCTATCTCTGTCATTGACATTCACTTGGAAAAGTCACTTTCTCTAAAATGCCCATATATGCGCGTATGTGGGCTGCACGTGAGCAATGTAGATTTAAAAGCCACCATTTTTGTGCATATATATGCATGTGCAATCAAAAAATAAGGGGGCAGCAAAGGGGGGATATGGGCATTCTGGAACGGGGCCAACCGTTATGCATGTATCTCCAAATTTTAAAACCAGAGGCCGCAGTGCACAGTGGATTGTTAGGTGCATAACTTAACTGCTGCTCCTGATGAGGAGCAAGTCTGCAGATCTCACATTTTTAGGCTTACATGGCATGGTGAGGGGGTCCTGGTCAACTGGGGAGCGTGCAGGATGAAGAACCAGAGGGATCTGGATGACCTCGAGATTGACTGAGCAAACTGGTGAACTAATTGGAAAAACTGGGAATGACCCTCACGCAAGCATGTTTTTAGAATCTGCTTACATACGCATGTTAAAGTTGGCGAAGTAAGTCTGCTTGAGTGATCTCTTAAAGTTAGGGCATACTTACGCACGGTAGGCGCATTTTAAATTACAAGTGCACAAGTGCGCACATGATTTAAAATTCAAGCAAATCTCCACCCGTGTGCCGATACACATGCGTATGGTGCACGCACGCTCATTTTAAAATTAGCCTGTTAGGTTGTAAGCTTCCTGGGGCAAGGACCAATTGTTAAGTTCCCTGGTGTATAAATACGGAAATAATAATACGCAGGGCTCTTTTTCAGGGGCTGAATACTGAATACTGGCATCTTTTTCTCCACCTGCTTGAGGTGCCCTATGGTCCCTCAAAAAAACAAACAAACTATATGCATCCTGCATGTGAGAACTGGCACCATTTTTCCAGAAAGAAAGCACTGATAATAAGAGCTTAACGTCTTGGTGCATAAGCCTTCTTTGCCGCTTGATCTATCTGTAATTCTTGATGTGAAAATGTCTCCCATCAGCTCCTGATAACATTCTCTGAGAAACTTGTAATATGATCAGATCTTTCTTTGTTATTGGATTACATGAATGTGGGGTGTTTTGGACTTTGTGGCGGAAGTGTACCTTAAGGGACTCTGGAAATGAGGGAAGATCTAAGTAGAGCAGAAGAAACTAAAAGTAGCCGTTGTTAGGGAAGTCAGCAAGCGCAAGAAGAAACAGAGGCCATCATGGTTCTCAGAAGAGATACCTGAAACGAAAGGCATATTTAGGAAATGGTAAAGTGCTGAGGTAGGATAGGGATGACTGAGGGGAAGGACAGGAATGTGTAGAAAGCACCAGGATAAAGCAGGAGTACTGAATACCATACTTCAATGCTGTACTGGCAGAGGAAGGAACTGCTGCTAAGTAACAGGAGCACAAATGACATCCATTTTTGTAAGACCAGGGTCCAGATAGATCTAGCAAAACTGAGAACAAGCCAGTAGGGCTAGATGGGGTTCATCCCAGAATATTATGAGAGAGAAGTAAAGTGCAGGCTGGAAAACGCAAGTTCTGGATCTAGGTTGGAAGGTGGGAAACTCATGAGTAACATAAAGACATATTTCTACACAGAAAGGATGCTGGTTGCATGGCGCAGTCTCCCAGCAGAGGAGGAGGGATAACAATGGCATTTTATAATAAAAAGGACAGATAGAGAAAATTCTAAGCAGTGAGGAAGTGATGGTAAAACTGGAAATATGATAGTATTGCAATAAGTAGTGCACCTTACAGTTCTTATCTGCAATCAATGTCTACATTCCTTTAGTTTTTTTTTTTTGTTTTTGTTTTTTTTTGTCCAAGGATTACAATCCTAATTCAGATAACCTCAAGATCTCTCTTCATGATGTGGCTAGTCACTCTTCTCCTCACAACATGTCCCTTTTCCCTTTCAGATCATCAATTTCCGGGAACCAGTGACTTTGGACTTCCTTGATGCTGAACTGGAGGATGAGAACAAGGAAGAGGTGAGCAGCTGTCTACAATGGAGCTTTATGGGAGAAGAAGAGGGCGGGAGGGAGCTTGAGGGGTTTTCACAGATACAGCCTTGCACGACAACTCTTGTCACCCTGCAAGGATGTCTTTCATTCCCTCTACCTTCCCCTTGCTCAGGTTATCTGTCTCTTCCTTTATCTGTCTTTCCCATGAGGAAGACTTTTATCTGTCGCCCCACAAATAACTGCTTTCTTTATTTTCCCCACTCAAAAGAACACATTCTCTGCCAGCCTTCATATGTGCAGATAGCCTGCCTCTCCAATGGGAGAACATAAGAACATAAGAATGTGCCATACTGGGTCAGACCAAGGGTCCATGAAGCCCAGCATCCTGTTTCCAACAGTGGCCAAACCAGGCCAAGAACCTGGCAATTACCCAAACACCAAGAAGATCCCATGTTACTGATGCAATTAATAGCAGTGGCTATTACCTAAGTAAACTTGATTAATATCAGTTAATGGACTTCTCCTCCAAGAACTTATCCAAACCTTTTTTGAACCCAACTACACTAACTGCACTAACCACATCCTCTGGCAACAAATTCCAGAGTTTAATTGTGCGTTGAGTGAAAAAGAATTTTCTCCGATTAGTCTTAAATGTGCTACTTGATAACTTCATGGAATGCCCCCTAGTCCTTCTATTATCCGAAAGTGTAAATAACCGATTCACATCTACTCATTCAAGACCTCTCATGATCTTAAAGACCTCTATCATATCCCCCCTCAGCCATCTCTTCTCCAAGCTGAACAGCCCTAACCTCTTCAGCCTTTCCTCATAGGGGAGCTGTTCCATCCCCTTTATCATTTTGGTTGCCTTTTCCTTTGTATCCTGTGCTTACCTTTGTATCCTGTGATTAAGGGTATAAGTGCAACCTGAAGGGGAGCACATTACTAGAGCTCTCACTACTGGGGTAGTGACTCAAGGTATCAGCAGAGGCTGGAAGTATGTACCAGTGGAAACTCTCATCCCTTGTAGCCCACCATAAGAATGTGATATATGTTGTCTGCACATCAAACCTCTGGGGTGACAGATTATTTGATAAGATATCTGGCTGAGCATTCAATTTTTATCCAGTGCTCAACTTCCTACACTTTCCTTCCTAGATCCGGAGAAGTATGATTGATGGACTCGAGGGACAAAGATGTATCAAAACTCAGGTCAAATCTTTGGATGAGGTAAAGCAAATGAACACATTTGCTGAAATCGCTGTTATGGGAGAGAGAAGTAGAAGGAGGCAATCACTATATTTCACAATGTGTGGATATGGTAAACGGGAGAGTAATTCAAGAATCGTATGGCTCCCACTGTTCTCAAAGGCCAAGAGTGTGAATTCTGGCACTAGTGCACTGATGGCTACATTGGGGTTGCCAGCTGTAACTGGCCCTGTTCCAACAGGTTTCAACACATCAATTTATAACATTACGGATTGGGCTTACTGTTATGGTGAAAGCAGTTTCCGCCAGTAGAACTATATCTGTGTGTGTGTCATCGTATGCCTGTGCATGCAAACTTCCAAGGTGTCATGTACCCAAAATCAGATTGAGAAATCAATGGTGATGCTGTGAATCTTATTTTGAAAATGGCAATGATGTACTTTGTTTTAATGCATGTTTAAATGGCATGTGTTTGATATTTCCATTTAGCTCTTCAAAAAAAAAAATAGTATCACTATTCCAAAATGCATTCAATAGACTGAAAAATGATCATTGTATTTACTTTACAAAAACTGGGTCTCCCCATGTTGTCTCCTTCCTCAAAGCTTCACACTCCAGACACTAGCACTGAAAAATGTATAGGCTCCAGGATTGAGTCTAGGAATTTACTGAGATGCTGACTGTTCTGGGCCGCATGGGAAGGGTGTGTATTGGAATCAAACAAAAGAAATAGATAATTATTTTATTGATTGCTTGATTAACGAATGCCGGTATATAAAAATGTTAAATAAATAAATTAATTAATTAATAAATATCACTAGTTGGGATTTTCCTTCATTTGTTTTTTTAGAATTCCCTATGCTTTTTCTCCAGGATTGCTCACAGCACTGCCCTGGAAGTTGACCTTTAATTCCAGGAAACTTTAGGACCGTCCTTGAGGATTGGCAGCTCTAATGTGTCTTCTGGCATTAGTGCCCTGCAGCATGCATCCCGTTTTCTCCAGAGGCTGAAACCTGTACATCCTGGCACCAGTGCTTTTGTTTGCAATCTCATTGTGCTGAAAACTATTTTTTTATTGTATCTCGCCCTCCTTTCTAAATTCATGGTTTATCCCACTTGCATTTCCAGAGATACATTGACACAGCAGTCAGGAACTACACTTGGGCCCCCATTAAAAGCACCAATTACAGGTAAACAAACACCACGATGTTGTGCGGAAACAGAAGGTCCTGTGATAACTCAAGCACATCATGAGACTCGGTTGCATTTTGAGAGGGCATTTGCTACAAAAGAGATATTTAGTAAAATCCTCTGCTGCCTAGATATGTAAAGCCTTTGCACAGCCGATACTCTATAACTTGGACCTGTCTTAGGTGACTCCTCGTAGCCTGGGTCTGTTTTTTTGTGACTGTTGTGTTCTCTCTTTCTCTGTCTAGCCTGGGCCTGGTTTTGCCACCCTACAGCTCCTATTATATCCAAGCCAACCTGAGTGACCAGATCCTGCAGGTGCAGTGTAAGTAACCACTGTCCACTTTCTGTGATTTTTCACACATCATTTGACCTGAACCCACCAGCTGGTAGCGTGAATGGGCAAAATAACGTTATCTCATTTGTTACCTTAAACTCCAAAGTGAGATAATAGTCACTGGAATGCAAGTGGTACAATAGGAAATTGCATTGCTGTGTCCCGGGGCTGGGTTTTCTGGTTTCTGCTTTGCTGCCAGCAGTTGCTGTAAGCAGTGCACAGAGCAGGGAGCGGGGGTGGGGCTGATTCACTGCTTGCAATGCGTGCTGCTGCTGCGTGCTCGCTCAGAGGCAGTGATGCTACAGCAGCAAAATTCTTTCAAAAGCCTGTGAAAGTTTGCATGTTACTTCTTTTCTGTTAGATTTTCGTTTCTTTTAAACCATTATTTTCATTTCTTTTAACTGATGCTCTAGTTTGCATGTTAGTCTGGGTCTCTCTCTCTCTCTTTGTCTCTTGTTTCTTACTTACTCTTCCCAGCATAATCTAGTTTACCATCTTTGTCCTCTTTCTGCTTTTCTTTTTCTCTGTCATCTTTTATTCTTCCATTCCTCATTTCCTTTCCTCTTTCTGCAGTCTCATTGCTTTCTCTTCCGTCTGCCCCTCACTTTTTATCTTTCATTCTCTCTCATATTTTTCCTCACCCCTCCATTTTCTCTCTCTCTCTTCCTTTCCCTTCTCTCTCTCTCTCTCTTTCTTTCTTTCTGATTCTTTCTTTCCCTCCTTACAGGGGCATAGCCAGAACTGATTTTTTTTTTGGGGGGGGGGGGCAGCTCAAGGTTAGCATGGGTGCACAATGGCCAATCCCCTGCCCCCATCCTATGTGAGTCTTCCTGGCAGTGGCTACAAAACACTTTTAACTTCCATCAGCACTCTGATCTCTTGTCTCTTCACTATTTCCAATGGAGCGCACTGTTAACCCGCCATTGGACGCGCGTTTTCCCTAACCCCTTATTCAGTAAGGGGCAGAAAACGTGCGTCCAACCCGCCGAACCTAATAGCGCCCTCAACATGCAAATGCATGATGATGGCCCTATTAGGTATTCCCGCGCAATTCAGAAAGTAAAATGTGCAGCCAAGCCACACATTTTACTTTCAGAAATTAGCGCCTACCCAAAGGTGGGCGCTAATTTCTTCCGGCACCTGGAAAGTGCACAGAAAAGCAGTAAAAACTGCTTTTCTGTGCACCCTCCGACTTAATATCATGGCGATATTAAGTCAGAGGTCCCGAAGAGTAAAAAAAAGTTAAAAAAAAAAAATCGGAAGTAGGCCAGCGGCTGTCGGGTCGAAAACCGGACGCTCAATTTTGCCGGCGTCCGGTTTCCGAGCCCATGGCTGTCAGCGGGCTCG
Organism: Rhinatrema bivittatum; assembly: GCF_901001135.1. Taxonomy (NCBI): domain Eukaryota; kingdom Metazoa; phylum Chordata; class Amphibia; order Gymnophiona; family Rhinatrematidae; genus Rhinatrema; species Rhinatrema bivittatum. Next base: position 198,734,021 of record NC_042618.1, on the reverse strand, counting down.
AGAACTGACAGCAAATTGAGCATCGGCTGTCAAACCCGCTGACAGCCGCCGCTCCTTTTTCCCGTTTCTACTGCTGGGCCTCATTTAAATATTGTATCGCGCGCACAGGTGAGTGGCCTGTGCGTGCGCCGGGAGAGCGGGCATTTGCCCGCTCTCCCGCGGACTTTCCTGAATCGGCCTGTATGTGCTGGTTTCCAGCACACATTTTTAACACTCAGGATAATTTTTTTTAACTCCCAATGCAATAAGCTAATGATATTCTAACACATCAGGAGTTAAAAATGTGACAGTTATCCGTGTATGTGGCACGGGTCACCGCTATATAGCCGGATAAAGTACTTATTCGGCTATGTAGCAGTGACCGTGCCGGATAGCTGGATAAATAACTACATATACAGCTATCTGGCAGCTGCTTCCCGCTGTCAGATAGAAGGATAAGTCGGTACTTATCCGGCTAGGTGGCAGCAGCTGCCGCCACTTACCCCTCCTCCGGCATTTTTTTCCCTCTTTTTTTTATTATTTTGTCTATAGCACTGGAAACTTAACTCCAGATATGACCCAGGCGTTAAGTTTCCATCGTTAAAAAGGGTGCGCTGGCCCGATGCAGTTGTCTCTGCATCGGGAAGTAATACTTAATGCCCTCATTTGCATGGAATTTCAAGGTGAGGGCACTAAGTATTACTCTCCTTCAGGTATGCACATTTTCTGCACGCAAAACTCCTTCCTGCATGGGAAGTAAGTGGTGCTTTCTACTGAGCACACCTTTCAGAATCCGCCCCTCTGTGGTTAAGGCAACTGCTTCAAACTGCTGCAGAGCAGGCATGTAACCTAGCCCAGCAGGCATTCCCGAACTTTGAAAGGGCAGAGAGAAGAGGGATAAATAATTACCTGCCAGAAGTAAGCATAGATTTTGCTGGCCACAAACTTTTACAAGGACAGCAGTGATGTTTCCCATTGGTTAGCCTCCTTAAAGGCGCAGGGGATCCTGTATTGGCTGTGATTCCAATGCCTTCTGGCCCTCTTAACTCCTTCTCCTTTAAGGGGCTGACTCAGCTGGAATATGAGACCTGCTGCTAGGGCTGGGAGCCTGAGCTGAGAGGGCACAGGCCAGGACTCTGCCCCATTATGTCCCTCTCTTTCTCACCCCTTCCACTTTCTCTTTCTCTCTTTTTCCTTCACTTCTTTTTCTCTCTCCTCTCCCGTTCTCTCACCTCTTTTTCCCCTTTCTTCCTGTTCTTCCCTCTCCTTCTCTTTCGCTCCTTCCCCTCCCCCTCCATCCCTCTCGCTCATCTTCCTTCTCTCTCCTCTCCCTTCTCTCCTATATCTCTCCTTCTCCCTCTCTTCCCTGTTTTGCCCTCTCTTTCTCGCCTGTCCCTCCCCAATCATTTTCTCCTCTGCCCACACCCCCTCCTTTTCTCTCTGCTCCCCTTCCTCCCCACTATTTCTCTCCTCTTTCCTGCTTACTGCCTTCCTGCTGCTCTCTCGTCATTGATTTCTGCATGTCTTCTGCTAACTCAGGGATGTACTTCTGTCTCCAGAGTGCTGTGGCTGTTTGGTATTGATTTTCTTTTATGGGTTTTGTTTTATTTCTGTTCCATTAGAAATAGAAAAGTTATTTCTCAGTTAATTTCTGTCTTTCATTTCTGTTTTCTATTGGTACTACCAGTTGGTTGTGGCATGCACGGTTCCTCTGTTTGTTTGCTTCCTTTTCTTTGATGTCAGTTTTTGCTAAAGGTTTTCTTTCAGTATGATTATGAAACACAATATTTTTATTCAAACAGTAATTGAATAAAATATTGTTTGTAACCCTCCCCCCTCCTTTCCACCCAACCTCCCCTTTTTTCTTTTTTTTTGTATTTTTTTTTTTTGTTTTCTATTCGTTTTTTTTTTTTTTCTTGCTTTCTCTCTATGGTGGATTCACACAGTGCCAAACAAGAAAATAAAGGGCAAGTATGATCAGTATTAGACCACTAAGCCTTCACGTAATCCCACCCCTGTCCGATACACCCTCCCGATCTCCTCACTCCCAGCCTTCACCCATCACCCAGTCACCAAGCCTGCTTGCCCATCTTCTTGCCCGTTTGCCAAGCCTTCCCTGCCAAGCACCAGCACAAACCCCCCCCCCCCCCCCAACCAAGCTCCTTCTACCTCCCCTCCTTCTGTCCTACCCCTAGTTCCTTCAACCCAGCCACTCCCTATCTTTTGGAAGCAACACCTTGTTCTTTTCATGGTAGCTGCGTCACTATTTTGCTGTTTTCTTCTCACCCCACTATGTGGGCTTTGCTCAGAGATTCTTCGTGAAGCATCTTTGGAATAAATTGATAACATCAAGCTGTCATGGTTGTTATTGAATAAGGTTTTGTAGCTGGTTTCAAATCCCCCTGTCTTCCCTACACTCCTCTCCCCACCCTGATCTTCTCCTTATTCTTGTACTCACTGTCCTTTCCCACAAATCTCCCTCACCATTTCCTTTTTTTCCTTCACCCACCCCTGCCTCTCTACTTTGAAACAACTCAACCTGCAATGAGCCAGGCTGTATAGTGATTAGCTGTCTCAATGCTCACGAAGGGAACCAGTGAGAAGTGAAGCCCTTATGGCAGTTGCCGTGAAGCCTGGTTACTTCCGTTCTCCTTTGAAAGCATTTTGGAGGTTATAATTCTGTTTTACCCATATAATCTCTGAATGGATTGAAATGAGTGCTGCTTATAGAAGATCCAGGCTTAATGCACCTTTCCCAGAAGGCTCTCGCAAAATTTCAGATTGCAACAGTAGGACGCATGTTAAAGCAGAAAGAAAGGGCAGAGCAATAAAATGAATGCAAAATAATGTTAGAAACGGAACGAAACTACGTAAATTGTATCAAGGGAACGTTAATATGTGGCAGTGTCGGTGGGGGGGGATGTATTGAGAGGAATGCTGGTCAGGTAGTGAGGAACAAACAGCTCATGGGTCACAACCAGAGACAAGGTTCTGGAGACAGCTGGCAAGTAATGCATGCTTTGTGCTTGGGACCTTACATAAAGAATCCAACACCGCAACCAGCCCAAGTGTGACCTGAATTCAACAACCAGTTGCCCAGGTCATAAGGAGCAGGCTGAGTCAGTCATAAGGGGAAGTCAAGACCTGCTTCTTTAGTTGGGCATGACTAGTCTATAGGCTGAAGCTGTCAGGATGAGGCATTGAGCAAGTACTGCCCCAGTGCAGTGTGGGGCAATTATTCCAGCACTTAACAGTACCCGTCTTAAACCTATAGGGTGCAATATCAAAAGGGAGAGGACCTTTACCCTGAAATTGCCTGGTAGCATTTCAGTTGTCAATGTATATATATAGAGAGAGAGATCTTAAACAAGAGCTGCAATTATCACGCATTAAGACAAATAGAAAGATTTAGGCTAGACAGGGCAGTGCAGTGATTAACAAAAGTGAAGCACATGCAGACTGAGACAAAGTGTGGAATAGGAGTACTCTCTCCTGCATTGCAGCCTTGCTCTCTTCAGTTTGAGTTGTCCATCCCAAATGACCCTGTGATGGCAATGCTAATGGAAAATTCAGTAGTGTTTTGTATTCCTTTTCCTCCTTTCCTTTCATTGGCTTGTCTCCAATCCCTTCCCACCTAACAGTCCTGTCGGATAGCAACAGTCCAACCAATGGCTGTATTTGCCCCATCAGGGGGCTGCACGTGTGTCTTGCAGTGCATTGTGGGATGATTAGTGGGGGGGAGGTGGGTCAGCTATAATTTTTAATCTGAAATAATTATTCTGCTTTAATTCTTTTTAACAGTATGGGCAGGTCCATTGAAAAACTGACTGTTCTAAGGCTAAAAGATATTGACAACACCTTGATGAATGTCTTCTTAAAAGGAAGACCAAGAGCAGAGGGTCTCAACTCTGGTCCTTTAAGGCCACACATAAGTCTGGTTTTCAGAGTATCAAAATATGCAAATTAATCTGGCTCTTTGTCCAAGTGAATGGAAGGATATCTGATGAATATTCATTTCTAACATCCTGAAAACCAGACCTTCAAAGACTAGAACTGAGAACCATTTGCATGGGACATGTATTAACGGCGGAGAGAGTACAGAGCTTGCTCTTCCCAACATCATATTTCCAGAGTCATTTTAGGGATGCTGTAATCCCTTCCTCTTGGCATGAACAGCGCAGCTTTTCAGTGTCTACATACCGCCTCCTTGTGCCTATTACCGGACTCGGGTATTCCTCTTCTCTAGTATTTCAGTATATTACTTTGGCAACGCTTATGCAAACTGTGAGGCCCATAACATTTCTTGAATCTGAATTGGTGCTGTAGTCAACTGCCATTTCATGTCTGTTCAAGAACCAATTCCTGCATAAAGAAACAGCCTGTTGCCTCCGTCTCTGCCTAGTTTCTCCCAGGCCTCCTCCTTTTCATCTAACTGTGTTGCCAGCCACTATCTGCTGTGCACCCGTTTTGTCGTCCATTTCTTAGCAGTTTTGTATCAAGCCATTCTTTTGTTCTATATAAGGTAATTTGGTTAACAGCCTTGTTCCAATGACTTAAAGATAATGGTAATAAATTTACTTAAAGTCCTTTATATGTTACTGCTTATTATGAAATTTGAGAAGCAGGACTCCTTATACCCAAATGCACTTGGATGGTGGTTAAAAAGCCATAGAATAATCCAAAGCTATATTGAAGGAACCCCAGTCCATTTTATATTTGGGGTTTTTTTCTTTTTTTTTAAGAAAACATGAAAGATGCCAAGTGTAAACCACTGAAAAGTGAATTTGTTTTGTGTGTATTCACAGAACAGCATAGGCAGTATCTACTGGGACGTCTCATACACAACTTATCAGGAATCCCATCTAAGTCCAGAAGTGGGGTTCAGTCTTTTGGTCACTCTACAGTTTATGGATGTATCATAAGGGACTGACTGATCCTGTCCTTGTTATTACCCCATTGCATATGTTGTCCTTGTGATTCCAAATTCCTTTAATGCACAGAAATAAAAGGTTAACAAATAAAAAAAAATCAGAGTAAAAATATATATAAGGTGGTACCTTTTTATTGCAGTAACTTTATGTATTTCTTTCTAGCTAATAGAGCTAATACTCTATTTTTCAGGACTATATTAGCTCTTGAAAGTTAGTCAAGAAATGTATTGTTAGTCCAATAAAAAGCTATCACCTTATATCTATTTATTTTTTGTTTTGTATTTTTTATTTGCTAACCTTTTTTCCTGTGCCTTCAAGTAGACTAACACGACAGCCAAACTACTTTATTCAAATTCCTGTAAGCCAGTGGTGGACAATTTTGGTGGTCCAGGGCTGCCAGTCAGTCTAGTGTTTCGGGATATTCACAATGAACATGTCTGAGATACATTTTGCATGCAATCTAAGCAAACATATCTTATGCATATTCATCAGGGACAGCCTGAAAACTAGAATGGCTTGCAGCCACCGAGCACAGGAGTTATCACTGTTCTAAATCCATCAAGGCAGTGAAGCAAAAATCAGAAGTGGTTCAGCCTGTCCCTTATGGCATGGAGCATTTTGGCAACCCTAGTACTGTGATCACCACGTAGAGTGCCAATTACCTGATTTATAGTTTTGTGCACTTCTAGTGGGAACTGGACTGAGGTGACCAACTTATTTCACCTAGATCATACAACTCTGTTCTCAAATGTGGCAGATTGTCAATGAGTTTTACAACTCAAGGGCAACAACACCTCATAATGCATTGTGCTTTACTTTATTCCTGGGTTAGCCTTTGGTTGGACTGTATTCATCAAGGACCCCAGTTTGGCCATGTTGATGCCTGAAAAATAATTTTTATCAACCAAAAATTGTTTTGGTAAAATCTATTTGCATAAGAGCATAGCATGTGTTTTTCTTTTGTTTTCTTTCTTTAATGTAATAAGAGAGAGATTCCTGTATAATCTACATGCGTATATATATATATAAAAACTCTATGCATATATATACATATATATATGTGTTTGTGTGTGTGTATATGTTGATATACTATCTATATTAATACATATACAATAGATCAAACATATTTCATTTCAGAACATGAAAAAATGAAAAAATTAATAATGTTGACAACTTTTGGGTGACAGTGATCCCTCTCTAGAGGTACTAGTCACAAACAGAAAATCATTCTTTTCTCTCTTGTTAAACTAAATCAATTAATTGGACTTTTTTTGGTTGGTTCTCTCTCTCAGTCACTGAGGCTTCCTTTCCAGTAAGCCTACTCCATGTTGATACCCTGCCATATAACCATACCTTTCTGTTGCAGATTTTGAATCCCTGTTGTCCAACAACTTTGAGTCCGAGGGACATGTGTTCATAGCTCCCAGGTAGCTTTGCGTGTGAGCTTGCTGAGGTGTTTGTTAATAGCCTTCCCACCAACTATAAATTTTCTACCCTCTCACACCTCTTGTTCACTTTCACACTGCCAACACTATTTGCTCACCTTCATGTCTACCAACCAACTCAGTCTGCTCACCTGCTCCCCTCACTCATGCACTAGTCACCTTCTACCCTACAAAATTATTCACCCAGCCATTTACTATCTTGCTGTTCTACCCATAATTGATTGACTTTTCCATCCATTCCTTTTTATTTTACTAAACCTGCCATGACTTTCTCTTTCACTCATATGCCATTCTGTTCATTTCTCATCATCAATTTAACCCATTTACTCGTTCCAACCTATTAATCTTCTACCCTACCTACTTAACCTATGTCATTATAAACCACACATTTGCTTACACTCTCATATCCTGTCCACATACACTTTCTTTTCTTTCTATTTATTTCACTATCCATCTCCCTATTCCATCCACTCATCAACCATCCTGCTATATATTTAGTAGAAAATGGCTGAAAAAAAAACTAACTGGCTATATTCAAGGGCTTTTCCAATGGATTTGGATTTGGATTTTAGATTTAATTATTTGCCTTTCCAAACCCAAGCACAAGACAAGTTCCAAGTCAGGTCTAGTTAGGTCCCTGTATCAGAAAGAGCTTGCACTCTAAGTATTATTTAACAAATCCACATTAGGCCATTTGCTGCACAATAAACACTGTTTATCACAAATTAAATGGCCTAAAACAGAGATAGCACAAGGTATTTGAAATACCTCGTGTTAATCTGCCCTGGCACCCTGCATATTTAAATGAGTTGATTAGCATGCAAATTCAAGCTAATCAGTTTATAAATACCCTAAACAATGCAAATCAAATAACGCGGCTTGCTGAAAAAAATTGCAAGCTGCGTTATTTGATTTGAAGATAGCTACATCACAAGAATTATAACAAACTTCCCCTGAGAGCATTGGGATGTTAACGTCCTGTCTTAAAGGGGCTGATGGTCCCAAGTACGCCCTTTCCACCCCAAAAGTAGCCAAAAACCCCAGGGGTCTGCACAGACCTCCAGTTCCAGCTGCCCCTGGAGGTGACTGCTGTTCGAAAATATATTTAAAAAAGGTTTAAGTCAGCACCAGGCCCCAACCCCTTCCCTTCAATCAAAAAATCAAGCCCCCAGAGGCTGGGACCCTCACTCTCTGTACCCCCTTCTTACTCACAAATTCATTTCTGGTGGTCTAGTGAAGGTTCCAAGCCCGGTAGCCGCCATTTTTCAAAATGGCACTGGCTGGTCCTTTGCCCCTATCACATGACAGGCGGCCATTTTTCAAATACCGCAGCTTAGTGAATGAGCTCCTAAATTGGCATCTGAGGCAATGAAAGGCAAAGTTATTTGGCTAAAGTCACAAGAAACATTAGTGATAGAAGTGGGGTTTGAATCCTCATTTTGCTGGTTCTCAGCCTGCTGCTCGGGCTTGATAGTTTACAGTCACAGTTCACAATAATAATATTCCTGGGAATCGTGAAAATATGGCAGTGCTTCCTGTCCCTATGAAAAGCCTCCAGATTAAAGGCATGATTTATAATCTCAGTCGAGAGAGGAACCTTTCATCCCCTCTTTATTATTCACCTATTCACCAGTTGATTCCATTTGTTCCCTCACCCAGCAGCCACCTTCCCATCCACTCATTCACCAACCAACACCCTTGCCATCTTCCCACCTACCTGCATACTAATCCTCCTTTCCTCATCCACTCACAGATCCCAAGCCTGATCCAGCCACACAACCATCCTCCCATCCACTGCTCGTACCATGGATTCTCCCTTCCTATCCACTCCACCATCAACAGTTGTATTTCCTTCTGCTTCTCCATCCACTAAACATCCCTCTGTCCATGCCAGTACCCACCACCACCACCACCACCCCCCCTCCACCCTCTTCAAAGCTACCTATCTAAACACTCACCAGAGAGCCAGCTCTACCTCTTATCCATATACCTACCTACTTATGTACTGTCTCATCCTGGGAATCATTAAAGATCACCTGCAAAATATTGCTTTCTTCTTAACTCTTGCTACCGGTGTCGTATCTGCATTTCCCTAATTCAAGAAACACCCGTTTAGAGGACAATTGCCATCAGTCATTTACCCGAGTAAATCAGCTGCCTGAACATTGCCCTCCCTTTGCATGGCTAAAAGTGCGTGCATCGCCACGCAGCACTCGCATTTTTACCCGCAAAGAGAGGTTTTGTTACCGAGGGCATGTTAGGTCAGGGGGGGGAGAGAATGAACTCAGCCAGATTGCGTTTTCCATTCTCCGCACGTCACTAAGCAGGTGTAAAACTTGTTTCCCCCCCCCCCCCCCCCCGCACGGACTTTCCTTTTGAGAACTGATGCAAAACTTGTGAGTGGAAGCTCTCCACGGACATTGCCTCAATGCGTGCACTTTGGAAATGCATTTATTCGTGTAGACAGTTTCTATTCTACCGATCCACCAATCTGTGGATTACAGTCAACATGCACAGTAAAGCATAACAATAACAAGCTTTACCCAAGACAAGAGACATGCGCATAGCAAAACAGCCAAAGAACTAAATTGCTCTACGCGTCTGGTGCCTTCAGAAGGCCGCTTAGAAGCCATTTCCCCAGGAAGAGCCGTGCTTTCCCCGCAGAGACAGGCTTTCTGAAAGTTCCCCACCCTGTGTGCCTTTACCCTCGCCAGAGGGGCCCATTCCTCTTCCATCGGTCGGAGAAGGGTTTAAGCCTACACACGAATACTTTTGAATTTACAAAAGTAGGCAGGATAGTTTTTCTCGGGGGGGAGGGAAAGGACTTACCTGCACAAATCGGCAGGTGCACATGTGTGCGGATAAGTTTTCCTGGAATAATTTTCGAAGCGAAAGTACTTTCTCTTTGAAAACTAGTACAAGTCTACAGACCCACAGACTTTGCACTCATGAGGCCAGTCTTAAAATTGTCCCTTAATGCTTTCTTTTGCTCATCATCCTACAGTGGCTTACCCACCACTGTTCTGTAGCCTGAATTACTTTGCTGCAAGGTGATGTCAATGATCTTGATTATTGTAAAAACTGATTTCTGATTTTTTTAATATATATTTTTTTTTTTTGGTGGGGGGGAGGTATCTTATGGCACAGCAGAGTTAAGAAAGTAGAATTTTGTGAAGTTGATAGCAATTTATCAACAAATTAAATATATAATTGAAAGAAGACATTTCCTGAACTTCTGCAGATGATCTTTACATTTCTCTGCCCTGTTGCCATCTTCCAAACCATTCCAAATTCACCACCCCTTTCTAAAATGTTTCCCCCTCTATGGTTACCAACTGGCTTGAAGTTACATGGGCAGGAAAGCCAGCTCTGCATTTTGAAAGGGATCCTTGTGCTCTGCATTAGTAGCACAAGGAGTTACAGATGCCAGAGGGCACTGCACAAGCTCCAAGAAACAGAAAGAAGCTCAGCTGTCTGTGATGACTCCTTTGGACTTCCAGAAACCTGAATACATTGAGACTGAAGCAGTGGTGGGAGCAGGGAGGGGAACACACTTGACTCCCCTGTGCTTTGGACTTGGAGCCAGCTGGTAACTCTGCTCAGGTCTTATTCTATGTGTTTTGTTTTGGTTTTCTACTTCTGTCTGTGTCGTGTGCTCATTTGTGACTCCACTTGCAGCCACCTGCATCCTCTCTAGACACAAGTATAGCAGGCGCTGCATGCCTCTTATTCTCACACACAGTATCTATATATAGTTTCACATACATCTGCATATAGTATATATACTGCACGGACTGTGTGTAGAAATATGTTTATATATATGTGTGTATGTATGTGTATATATATATTTGCAATACTTATACAGAAATTTTGTATAAATAAATTATATATGTACTATGTGTATATACACAACATATGTTATTTATATATATACAATATAAATATAGATATTACATATATATATATACATATACACACTGTATATATGTAAATGTGTATATATAAATATATTTTGTATATATACTTGTGTGCAACAGTGGGTGCAGATGAATCCTGGAATAAATCTTTCCTATGAACAATCAGTGAAGATCCTCATTCAGGCTCTTCACATGGGCAGTATCTTGGAATGTGCAAAAGCTTTACACACCCCAAAAAAGCCCAAATCAGCCTAGCCAACTGAGCAACTTGTGTTTTTGCAGTATGTGGAGGTTCGATACATGGTCACGTAAGTACTATGAATACAGGCAGGTATTAAAGCAAGAAAAAGAAGTATCCTGGAACAAGCATTGAACAGTAGGTAAATATCTGTACAAAAATAGCCCCACTGTTGCATAGAGGTAATATCACATATTCTGGCTGGAGTAATGTGACCCAATGCTGTTGCATAGTGGCCTGTCACATGCTGTACCTTCAGCCAGGCCATGTGATACCCTGTCTACATTATTACATATGTGGGTTTATTTATGTGTGTGCCTACAGCTGTGTACATCTGTGACAGCAATACCGAGATATAATGAACATATTATGGTATAATTTTGAGCACACGTGCTCCCAGTTTGCAGTCTGTACAGTTCTTCTGGCTGTTTTTGTAATGTCATCACCTATACTGTAATGCTTGTACGGGAAACACTGGTATGATATCCACAGAAATTAGCAATAATATAATAGCACTGTGCACCTGTTTAGGTAATAGATGCCCATTTGTATCTTTATGCCTTATTTTAATACCAGTCTAATACCCAAGGATGTCCACAGCTAATCCTTGGAGTCATAGAAAGCTTGCAGCAACTTGGTTGATATTTTGTTTTAATATTACACCTTTTGTGACACTTCAAAGCTGATTACCTTTAAGTACTGTGGGTATGTTCCTATTCCCAGAAGGCTTACAGTGTAAGGATCTCATTTACTAAGAATTTCTCCCATAGACACAGTAAATCAGGCCCTAAGTTTGTATCTGAGGCAACAGAGAGTGAAATGACTTGCCTAAGGTCACAAGTAGCATCAACAGAATTTGAATTCTGGCTTTCCTGGCTCGCAGCCTACTTGCTGTAATCACTAGGTTGCTCGTCGCAGGCACAGTCATGGAGGATGTGGCGTGACCCACAGCTTTTTTTTTTTTTTTTCAGTTGGCCCTGAAGGTAAGCCCCTGTGGCCTGTACTGTACCCCTGGAGAGAATCATTGTCATGTCTGACAGTGGAAACATAAGGAAATAATCCAATTCTATCACTCAGCATCTTCTGTCCATCCATAAATATAGAATTATTATTGCTAGATCTGTTGTTTCAACCTATTCAGATTATACCTAAACAAAGATGTGTAAAGAAATCTGCAAACAGAGTTACAGCTAAGGGGTTTTTACCCTTGTGATAAATGTCTGGCCAAAAATTGTTGAAAGACATTTTTTCTACAGAATTTTTCACTGAGCCATGCAAAATGTTTTGCCACATTCACAAACCCTCTAGACATTTTCCAGATGTTGTAGGGTCATATTCAAAGGGGAGGGTTAAATCCCCCCTCCCCCAACCAGCTAAATTGTACCCCATCATTACACAGATTTAATTTAGCCAGATAAATAGGGGGCGTCCTGGCGTGGGGCAAAGTTATCCAAATAACTTATCAGGTAAATTCTGATATTTTGATTTATTTAACAAACTTATATACCACATAATCAGTAAACATCAGTGGTTTACAAATTAACATCCACAGTCAGAAAGCAAAACAAATGCAATAAAACATAAAAATTACATAAAATGCTGCTGAAAGCCCATAGAAGAAAAAGGCTGCCGCCGAAAGAAGACAACCAAATGACTCAAGACACATCAGGGAGTAGCTAGGATTTAACCTGCTTGCGAGTCCTTAGATAATTTAATTCAGACCTAATCAATACCTGCAAAAGATTCCAAAGATGAAGGGCAGAGGCTGAAAAGGCCCAGACAGAATGACGTTTGAGGCGTAAATGTTGGGCAGTGGCTGTAGATAACAGCCACCTGAAGACATCAACACATGGCCTGACTGATGCCAGACCAGTTTTTCCCAAAGATATTTAGGACGAAAAGCATTGAACTAAAAACAATAGCCAACATTTTAAACTTTGCCCTCTCAATGATTGGCAGCCACTGCAGATGATGCAATAGAGGCAGAGCGGGACTACAGTGGGGGGACGAGGGGGGGGGGGGGTGGCTGCCCCGGGTGTCAAGCCCAAGGGGGCATCATCAGCAAGAATCCACTTACCTATAGGCATAAGCAAAACAAGATGACTCTATTGGCCGGTACCAGAAATCTCAGGCAGCAGAGATCAGCCCTCTGCTTCTTACTCCAGCTCCTCCCCTTCCAGGCACATGCAAGGGACTGGCTGGGGGTGGATGTGAGCCTGGAGCAGCCAGAGCACAGTGCAAAGCAAAGAAGAACCCTCCCTAATCCAGCCCCTTCTCCTCTCTCGTGCCTCCCTCTCCTCCTATTGGCAAAGAACAAAAAAGGTTGGGGGGGGGACTGGAAAAGATAGCAGAACAAGGAAGAATTCAGTTTTTATCTGCATATTTCTGTTTCTAATTTGTGATCCCTTATTTTGTACATGGTGAGGGCCTGTCTGCGTTCTATATGTGTGATGGCGGTGAAGTATTCTGCTAGCATGTAGGTTCTGTGTAGGGATCTGTAATTGTCTAGCTTGCTCTGTTTTCCCATTAGAAAGTGTTTTGGTGTTTTAGGCCCAGGTGAAATATTTGCAGTGTTGCCTTTTCATGCTGTTTGAGGTTTGGGAGTTAATGTTGTGTTGATAAGGCAGGCTTGGTATATAGTTTGAGTAACGTTTTGCAGGGTTTGTGCCTTGTAATGGAGGGACTTTGTGTCACTGTAACTGAAGTGACAACACAATTTGAATATTTTTCCTATCATGAGTAGTAAAGGGGAAAAAAATCCAGTTCAGCCCAGCCAGCCATTTCAGAGATTACCTTCAACCCATGAAGTATGAATATCTTTTAATTGATAAATGTAGGTATTTCTTGTGATTTTTTTTTTTTTTGCAGTCTGTTTCCAAAATGTACAGAACGCTTATTCATCAGACACTGTGACATGATTTCTGAAATATATATTTTGCAAAACACAGTTTACTATTTAAAAGCATGCTGTCCAGTTATGTGATTTAATTTTGCAGAATTGGCTGTGGTGGGGACTTAATTGTAGTTGAGTTTAATTAGAAAAACTCAAGGGGAGCCTATGAGTCAGTTAATCGAGGAGGCTGTGCAAGGCTGAAGACCCTCACAAAGCGGTCCCTAAATCTGTTCTGGGGGACCCCCAACAACTCATGCTTTCAAAGGCAGGAGCTGCCTCGTGGCTCTCACTGGCCCTGTGCTGAGTTTCATCTCCGATTGCTGCTGCCACTGCGGAAAGACCGACAGCATTGCAGCCTGAGGAGCAGAGGAGGGAGGAGAGATAGAGGGGGAGGAGAGGGGAGGGGGCTGCCACTTGGCAGGGGTAATGATAGGAGCTAAAGAAGGGACTGCTACAGTGCAGTAAGGTTGGGGAGGGCAAAAAGAGAGAGGGGGGGCTACTGCTGCTACTGGTTAGAAGAGAGGGGACGCCCGCTGCTGAGCAGAGGGTGGATGAGGGTGAAAGGGAGATGCAAGACAAATAGTGAGGGGGGAGAGGAAGACCTAGGGCAAGTTTAGGGGGGGATGCAGGGCAAGGAGTGGGAAGAAAGAGGATTCAGGGCACAGAGTGGGGGAGAGGGAGATACAGGGGAGGGAGAAGAGAAAGGGATTGCTGGGCATGGGATGGGGAAGAGAAAGAGAGGGATGCTGAGTAGGAGAGGGGAGAGAGAGAGAGAGAGGTACCTCTGCTGCTAAAGAAGAAAGTGCTGCTTCAGAGCAGAGACTGCTAAGTGAAAGGGGGGAGGGGACTTGTGCATAAATCTGCCCCGGGGGGGGGTAGAAAAAGCTGATCCCCCTTCTGAATAGGGGGGGGGTCATGCTATCAAAGCCGGATTTCCCAAGAATTAGTCGTGCTGCCTTATTCTGTAGCAGCTGTAGGCTGTGGCTACGTTTTGCTGGTATCCCACAAAAAGAACATTGCAGTAGTCCAGTACCGAAGTGATTAACACATACACTGCAGACCTTAATACTTTAAAGTCAAGAGAAGACGCTGACAAGCTCCTTTAAGCTAAAAATAAGCCTTCTCCACCACCTGCCCCAACAACCAGCTCTATAGAGAAACTAGAGTCCAAGACAACCCCCCCCCCCCCCCCCAACTTTTAATGTTAGAGGAAAAAATCGTAATAATATGGCTCTCTTGTAATGGGGGACTAATCAGAGCAGAAAGCATTTCCATAACCTACATGTAAAATCTCTCTCTCTCGTTTTTATTAAGCACCAGATCACTAGTGATCTGAGTAAGTTATCCAGATAAGTCTGATCGTGCCTCAGAGGAGTCCTAACGTTACCTTATATTCCAATTCTGCTCACCTGGGACAGGTATTCTGTGTGGAGAGCGGGACAGATCAGCCACACAAGTGGTTCTGTCATCTAACCTGGCTTGGGTTTAGGGGTTTGGGGGGGCTCCGGGTGAGTTGCAACAATGGAGATAGAGGTTGGGGGTGTTGGGGGGGGCATAGGAAGGCCTCAGGGACTGTAAATATTGTGGGGTAGGGGGCAGGCCTTGGACACCGGGGCCCATGTCTGTCTTTTCTTTTTGGGGGATTGTGAGAGGATATTGGACGCTACGCCCAGACATATTTTAAAGTATTTTGTGGGGTGAGGGTGCTTCAAGGGTTTTGGGGTGTGTGTGTGTGTCTGTGTGTGTGTGTGTCTCTGTTACTGGCTATAGTCAGAATATAGTTAGTTAGGTTTAACCTTCCCAGGAATATGTGTGACAAGTTATCCAGCTAGCTGTGGTTGTATAACTTGTACGTTTGCCAACTTACTGAATATGGAGCAGATAATGTTACTTTGCATATGGAAAGCACAGTACAGAATGCAATACTCGATCTTGATATTTCAGCTGCTTTTGAGACGATAAACCATCAGATACTGATTCGACGTTTGTCTGAAATTGGCCTTAGTGGCATCACTCTGCAATGGTTTAATTCATATCTACAAGATAGATCACTTCAATTGAAAATTGGCAACTCATTAGCGGAGAAAACTAGTCTAAATTCCGGTGTGCCACAAGGATCCTCTTTGTCAGCCACTCCCTTTAATATTTACATGTTACCACTATGTCAATTATTAGCAAGTCTTGGGGGACCCTCTTGACCCCCACAAGACTTGCCAAAAGTCCCTGGTGGTCCAGAGGGGGTCCAGGAGTGATCTCCTGCACTCGGGCCGTCGGCTGCCAGTAATCAAAATGGCGCCAATAGCCTTTGCCCTTACTATGTCACAGGGGCTACCGGTGCCATTGGTCGGCCCCTGTCACATGGTAGGAGTACAAGATGGTGCCGGCCATCCATTGCTCCTACCATGTGACAGGGGCCGACCAATGGCACCGGTAGCCCCTGTGACATAGTAAGAGCAAAGGCTATCGGCGCCATTTTGAATACAGGCAGCCAACGGCGTGAGTGCAGTAGATGGCTCCTGGACCCCCGCTGGACCACCAGAAAGTTTTGGCATGCATTGGGGGGGGTCAGGAGGGTGGGGGTTTTGTTTAAATAATTCGGTGAAGATTCGTTGTATTCATGGGAAATCGCGATACGTTTCACGACGCAACGAATACAACGAATATGGCCATATACGTTGCGGATTGCCAATACGTTGCAAACAAATGCACACCCCTAATATACGCACTTTTGCTCTCTCTCACACACATATGCTCACACATTCCCACACACTCATACTACCCTTCTCACACACTCTCTCTCATGCACATGCATGCTTTCTCTCACACACAGGCTTCACCTTCTTTTCTTCCATGTACTCACCTCGGCAGCCTGGGCCTGCCTCTTCACTTTGGTCTCCATCAGGTCCGGATTTTATGGTGGCCTCCACTCCACTCCAGCTGTTGGCTGGATGGGGTCCACTGGCAGCCCTCAACCTCTTCTCTACTTAGGCCATTGCAGACAGGATGGTATCCTCTGAGTGGCTTGCAGCCTCACTACCTCGACTCTTTCCCTCATTTCTCATTCCCTTCCTTCACTACCTCAGCTCTTCCTCCCCTTTACGTCACTATCTTTCCACTTCCCACACTTGTCACCCCTTCTCTCCCTCCAGAAACCTTTCCCTCCCTCCCTCAATCTAGACATTCCCCTCTTCTCACACTACCTCAGTCCTTCCTCCATCTTAGAGATTCTTCTCCCTCTTCTCATCCCTTAGTGAGCCACTATCTCGGCTTTTTCCTTTTTTCTCCTTCTTTCCTCATTATCTCATCTTTTTTCCCCCTTTTCCTCTTCCTCTAGAGGGCCTCTCACCTTCTCCCTCCTCCCTTGCTCTTTGCTCCCCTCTTCTCACCCTTTCCTATGTGTTCTTCATTTTCTTCCTCCCCTTTCCCTATGCTTTTCCCCCACTCCCACGCCCTACTTCCTCTCCAGGCTTTTCCTCCTCCCACTGTCCCAAGTGCTGGGACACCCCGGTCAGGACTCCCTCTCCTCCCAACGCTTCAGGAGCATTTCAAGGGTGTTCCTGGGAGGGGTTGAGTTAGTCGGCTAACTTAGCTGAATATCAGGTAAATCCAACTAGGTTAGCCAGATAAATTTAGACCTGCTTCTTAGCAGAGAGGGAGGCAGCCTGATCCTGTTTAATAGAAATCAGGACCAGGGCCAGCGTACAATGCCAGCCCCTTCCTAAGTCTTTACAAAGATTTGTAGTGGGAGGGGAGAGGAGAGTACAACCTGAGGGCCTTTGTATTAAGCTTGAGAGAGGTGGGAGGGGATTGGACCTCTGAATCTTTCTTTGGTTTGATAATGACAGTGCTGTTTAGCTGGATGTCTTTCAAGATATCTGGTTAAGTAGCACATTATCCAGTCACACAAGGTTGGATAACTTAAAACCTACCCGGTTATATTCAAACATAGCTGGTTAGGTATTTTTGTTATCTGGCTATATATAGCTGGATAACTTTAGGCTTATATATGTAGCAGGACATTTCTTCCACTGAATATATAAGACAAGCTATCCGGCTAACTTTAACTGGATAACTTTTCCACTAATCATCTCACTGAATATGGATCTCTATATGCTTAAAACTGACTTTTAATGTGTAAATGTACTTTACCTGTGTAAGTGGGCTTTTGAAAACTGGTACATGTCATTGAATTGTCCATAGAATTTACATGTGTTAAGTGCGCTTTCCACAGGTAAATGTCTTTTGAAAATTGCTGTGATAGTATGTTACATTTTACTCCCATAACTCCTCTGAAAATTCACCTGTAAATGCACACATACATCAGAACGTGTTACTTCTAAGTTGTCACAAGTAACAGACCACAAACTTCCTCTGACTGGTCAATGCTGGCAATGGTGTCACAAATGACATCAGACATTGGATAGAGCAGCTGGATATCAAAGTGTGTGTTCTGTAACTTTTGACACATTTACAGATGGCATTACCTGCCAAATAACCTTTGGTCACTTGTTTGAGGATTGGCCAATCCTGAATTATAAACTCCCATCTCATCAAATTATGGAAATTGTAGTTCTGCTTAATAGGCTTCTCAGAACTACAACTTCCATGGCGCCAGAAATGGGCTCAAAAATGATTCAGTAGATATGACATAAAGAGAGCATTTCAAAGCTAGATTACATCCATGGATACGCCTCTGCAGCTACTGTGGCTGTTGGGTTCCCCAGGCGAAATGTATCCCAACTATGTGCAACAAATGAAATCACAGTGTTATGGATTTTTTATCTCATTTTGATGGGCTTCATATGTGGGCATAGATATCAATGTATATTAGCAGAGACTTAATGCCAATAATGTAATCATAGGACCAAAAATGATTTTTATATGCTTGTGAATTCACCATCGATTAGTGATATACTGTTAATCAATTTTTTCCATTTAAGAATTTAGCGGTAATATATTCAAGTGGATGTTACTTAGCTCTTAGCTGTATTGTAGCAAAGAAACACTGTTTTTCAAAGTCAAGAGGCTGTAGGAGTCAGAGCCCAACACGGACCGTGTTTCAGCAGCTGCCTTCTTCAAGGGGCCGAATTTATGTATCGTGATGTCAGCGGCATTTCTTCCAGCCTCTTGACTTTGAAAAACAGTGTTTCTTTGCTACAATACAGCTAAGAGCTAAGTAACATCCACTTGAATATGTTACCACTATATTCTTAAATGGAAAAAATTGATTAACAGTATATCACTAATCGATGGTGAATTCACAAACATATAAAAATCATTTTTGGTCCTATGATTACATTATCGACATTAACAGTCTCTGCTAATATACATTGATATCTATGCCCACATATGAGGCCCATCAACCATGCCCTCTAACCATGCCCTCTAACCTTCCGAAAAAAACTCAAGACATGGCTCTTCCTCCAAGCCTTCCCCTAACTTGCATATCCAGCAATTTTTCTTCACCAGACCAGACACTGATTCCTAACTAAACGCCCCTCCAAGTTTAGGCATTATATTTATGCCTCTCTTCTTTATATTATTGCATTATCTAATTTATTCAGTTATGCTTCCTATATCTCTGGCTAACCTAGCCCTCCAATTTAAAACCTCCTTGTTATATGTAACTTTTGCCTCTTGTTAAATGGTTGATTATGTTATACCCCTTGTTACATGTAAACCGATCTGATATGAATTTTTTTCATGAAGGTCGGTATATAAAAATGTTAAATAAAATAAAAAATTCAAAATGAGATAAAAAAATCCGTAACACAGTGATTTCATTTGTTGCACATAGTTGGGACGTTTGGCCATTTCTTTTGATTTATCAGTCTTTAAGTAATTACATTTTAAATTATTACAGAAAAAAGTTATTACTTAAAGATGCAGAATTTTAAATATTTTGACCAGAATTTCCCTAGAAATTCACTGTAAGAGTATCCCTTCCACTCGCTCTCCCTATTCCCCTGGTCACTTTACCCTCTCAGGTCCCAACTCCTCCACCTGCCAGTGTCTCCCCCCTCCACCTTTAGGCTCAACCCCTTCCACTCTATTGCCAGTCCCAGAGTTTGACCCCATTCTCAGTACTGCCCCTCACACAGGCTCCCTCTTTTCCTCCCTCTCTCACACACATGCTCCCTCATACAGGCTCCCTCACTCTCTCACACACACAAATCCCCTCATTCAGGGTGCCTATCTCTTGCATACACCCCCACACAAGCTCCCTTTCTCTCTCACACATACATCCTCAGACAGGCTACCTATGTCTGTCTCTCACGCAACCCTTTGCACAGGCTGTCTCACACATACAATTCCCTTCACACAGGTTAGCACCCTCACATACACACAATCCCTTTTTCATACGCATGAATTCCCAATCTCTCACACACATATGTCATACGGGCGACGTCGGCCCGTATGACATAGTGAGAGCAAAGGTAGCGCTGGCGCCATTTTGAATATTGGCAATACGGCCCGCGTGCAGGAGGTCGCTCCCGGACCCCCGCTGGACTTTTGGCAAGTCTTGTGGGGGTCAGGAGGCCCCCCCCCCAAGCTGGCCAAAAGTCCCTGGGGGTCCAGCGGGGGTCTGGGAGCGATCTCCTGCACTCGTGATGTCGGGTGCCAGGAACCAAAATGGCGCCGGCGCTACATTTGCCCTGTCACATGGTAAGGGCAAAGGGCCACCGGCGCCATTTCTATTAACGCAGCCGTGGCCTGAGAGCGGGAGATCGCGCTGGGAACCCCCCACTGGACCCCAGGTAATTTAAAACATTTTGGGGGGGGGTTCGGGAGGGTGGGGTCGGGGTGGGTTTTAGGGTTGTTTTGGTGTGCTGGTTTTCCCGCCCTCGCCCGATAAAACTATTTTTTAACCAAAAAAACCATGACGATCAGATTTCCCCCCCCCCCCCCCTCAGCCAAAATAGATCGTTAAGACGATCGATCACACGATTCACATCCCTAACAGATAGTATGAATCTAACCACTAGGTATCATCCTCAAGACTGTGAACATTACCTCTGCATCATCTCCAGCCAGCCTTGAGGAGCAAAATCCTGGTCTCTCGCTTAGTACTGTTACTGAAATGGCCTTCATGGTTGATTTTTCCACTGCTTCCCTGATAAAGAGGCCTTATTTCCATGGATCATGATGACTTTGGGCTATTGTTTGTGCAAGCCTAAGATATATATGTTCTTATGTATTTATTGAACAAATGCCCTTAGTGTAGGTAGTAAAATCCCAGACAAAGAGACTCTAATGACAAAGACAGGTTTGGATAATGTTGCTGTAACAGAAATGTGGCACAATGAGTCCTGTGAATGGCATATATTAAAATAAGTTGTATTCTATTTAGAGTGGACCAGATAGAAAAGGAGAAGGGGGCAGCACTTTATGTAAAAAAAAAAAAAGTAGAATTTCTTACCTATAACAGGTGTTCTCTAAGGATAGCAAAATCAGTCCTTACATATGGGTGATGTTATCATGTGGAGCCCAGCATGGAATTGAAAATGCCCCATTGGAAATATGCAGCCTGGTATACATCCAGGTGGGGGCCCCTTCAGTCTACAAATAACTCAGAAATTTGGAGACTCAACAAGGGGAAGTGGGTGGATTTTATGAGGACTGACATCTTGCTGTCCTTGGAGAAGACCTGTTATAGGTAAGCAACAATTCTTTCTCTGAGGACAAGCAGGATGGCAGTTCTCATGTGTGGGAAATCCCTGGCTACAAACTGCTCCAAATGAAAAAAGTGGGAAAACTAGCAGGAATAATGCCAACTGACAAACAGGCAGGGGGGCAATAGCTCTGGGCACACAGTACGAATACCCCAAGTCTCCAGCGGCTATCAGGTCATGAAAAAAATGGAGAGACCCAATGTGACTACTGTGGATCCCATCCCAAAGTGGCCAAAGAAGAGGCCAGAAGTGAAGACTGCAAACCTCATCCTGTGGTAACCGAAGAAGCGGCACAGCGTGGCCACCATGGATCCAATCCCATGGTGGCCAGAGGTCCAGAAGAGAGGGGGAAGCCCAGAGTGAGACTCTGTGAGTGTGTATGTATATGAGTGAGACAGAACATGAAGGAGTGAGTGAATTTGTGAGAGAATATGTGAGAGTGAGAACCTGTGTGTGTGAGAGAGAATGTGTGAGTAAGGAGCCTGTATGTATATGAAAGGCAGCCTCTATGTGTGTGACAGCATGTGTGTGAGAGGGAGACTGTGGGATTGAGAACATGTGTGTGTTTGTGTGAGAGAGCCTGTGGGAGTGAGAGTCCATGTGTATGTGAGAGAGAGAATGTGTGTGAGAGTGGGACCTCTGTGAGTTTGTGTGTGTATGTGTTCGAGGGACTCTGGGGCTGTGAGATTCTGTGTGTGTGTGTGTGTGTGTGTGTGAGAGAGAGAGATAGAGAGAGAACGAAAGGAAGCCTTAGAGTATTCTAGCATGTGAATGTGTGAGAGGGAGCCTGTGGGGTTGAGAGCTTATGTGTGTGAGAGCCCATGTGTGAAAGAAACTGTGTGTATGAGAGCCTGTGGGAATGAGAGATGGAATGTGAGTGAGATCATGTGTGTGTGTGAGAGAGAGACAGGATAAAGTTTGTGTATCCCCTACACACACACCCTATCCCACTAATTAAAGACATCTCAGGGTGACTGGTAATCAAATCCCAGGAATGGAGTGTAGTGGATTTTTATCCTTATGAGTTTTAATTATTGGGTGTTATTTGAAGTGTCTGCTGTTTTGAAATGTTTTATTGGAGTTTGGTTAATTTTTTACAAATTTGAATGAGTTTTTAACTATTAGATGTTATTCTATTCATCAGTAGTTTTGAAATATTTATTCTTCTTATTACTATGGTTTTACTATTATGATTGATGTTTTATAGTTCTTGATTTTATTATATGATATTTTATGAGGCATGGGGATTTTTCAGTTTTTCCATTGTTGCGCTACATACAAATTATCTTCTTGTGGTTTCCAGTTCAGTTTTTGTCTGCACATTGTATTTCTACTTTATGGTATCTTTGTTGTGTATTTGGTGAAGGTCTGTCTGTGTTCTGCATGGTGACTGCAGTGAAGTATTCTGCTAGCTTGTATTTTCTGTACAGGAATCTATAGCAGTCTGACTTGTTCTGTTTTCCTAATAGGAGATGTATTGGTATTTTAGGGCTTGGTGTAATTGTTGCCTTTTCATCAGTAGGTTTGTTACTGTTTGAATCTGGCAGTTAGTGTGCTATGGTATGGCAGCTTTCATTTAGGTTCTGAGTACATTTTAATATAAAACTATTTATTAATGAAAATATCTATAAAAATGCAAACAAAATACAAATAGACCTTAGAAAGAACAGAGCAAACATATTAACGGTTAATAGAGTAATTTTTACATTTTATATCTTACCCCCCACCAACGGAAGAACCCACCCCACCCCCCCCAGCGAGAAAAGGGAACAAAATATGTCTCCAAATATAAAACCCTATAAATCATTAAGAACATTGCTCTGTGCTTTAGAAGATAAAACATGTAAAAAATCAGACTAAATCACAAGAAACATTTTTTGAGATTTAAAGAATAACTTATAGTCCAACTTTTCCATCTGCAGAAGAATAAACATCGTATTCTTCCAAGACCAGAAGGAAGCAGCCTCAGTGTCCTTCCAAACAGAAAGTATATCTTCTTACCTAGCAGCCAGGACTTACTGACGAAAAGGTGTGAATCTGTCCTCACCACCTGAAAAGACTCCAAAACATCAAAAAGGCCCCCCCTCAGGGATAAAACACCTCTGAGTGCTGTTACTTGTCCAGGCCTATTCACCCCAGTTCACCTTCGCTCACGGCGGTGGGGCCGTCTCCATCCCTGAGTGCCTGCAGCCTCCTCTGCCGCTTCTGACTCCTGCGCAGCTCCTTCCTGCGCCTGGCGGGCCTCCCTGCATGGGCCGCGGAGTGACGCCGCCTTCCTGCTTCCTCCGGGCCCTGGCTTAGGCGCGCGCGCGCACAAGCGCAACTCCCCGATTCTTAAAGGGGCCGCAGCGGGAAAATACCTCTTGGCCCCAGATGATGACATCCCTGGGCCTCTGTATAAAAGGCAGGGCCCAGCTATTTGTTCCCTGCCTTGGCAACAGGTCTCCACAATTGCTCATGTGCTCGTTGCCCTCTGTTCTTGGTTCCTGTCATTGTTCTTGGTTCCTGTCGTTGTTCCTGGTTCCTGTATTCCTTCCTGATTCCAGCTCCTGATTCCGTTCCTGGTTCCTGTACTTGTTTGCTCCTTCGTCTTCTCCTCGTCCCCTTGGACTGATTCTCTGGCTTTGACCCCTGCTTCGTTGGACTTCGCTTGGACTGACTCTCTGGCTTTTGACCCCTGCTTCATTGGATTCTGCTTGGACTGACTCTCTGGCTTCGACCCCTACTATGTTGGATTAAGCTTGTATTGATTTCCTGGCTCTGACACTTGCTCCGCATCCACGTACCTTACCTTGCCTGTTCGCCGCCTGCCCAGACTTCAGCTTGCCTATCACCACTCTTCAGTTTCCTATGGACTTGGCCTTTTAGGCTTTCTCCTTCTATTATCTGGACATCCCCTGTCCTACGCTGTTCCTTTGGCATCCAGGTCTTCGGAACCCTGCCTCGTCTGGACCTTCCCAGGTCCTCTGTCTCCTGTGCTGGTCCCTGGTGCACCCTTGCTACCACCTACTGGGAGACATCACACGGAGGCACGTCTAAGACCAGCCGGCCCGGCACCCAAGGGCTCAATTTGCGGGGAAAGAGGGCTGGTATTGGTGAAGCTCCGGTCGGCCTTCGTCTCCTGGTCTGTTCCACCTCCGGACGGTGGGGACGCGTAGGGCTTGCCCTGCGGATAGCATCAACCCCACCTCAGGCCAAGTGTCCACCACCAGCGCAACAAGTGCCTTCTTACCCTTATAAGAAATTGCTTCAGCTTAGCCCAGAATTGTTGTGTTGCCAGGCAAAACCAAAATAGATACCCGAGTGTTCCCAGACTTCCTCAGCCCTTGGGAAAATGATCTGTGTCTGAGAAATGAGCTCTGAAGGCTAATGAAGGTGAAATATAGGTTCCAAGTACATTTTTTGTAAGGTTTTGCATTATTATACAATATTCCTGGTAGTGGAGAGAGTTTGTACTGCTGTTACTGAGCTGTCAGAATTTGAATCTTATTTTTCTATGGTGAGTAGGAAGGGGAAATGTCCTTGTTCTGCTCTACAACCTTTGTTAGGGGAGTTCCTGTGAATGCAGAGTACTGTAGAACTTGAAGTGCAGGTTATATATTGGGATTCTGTCCTATTCTATATACACCCCAGACTTCACTCCCATAGAGAAGAATTTCTATTGATTGATGCTCTTAAATAATATTAGTGGTAGTTTTACTAGATGGTTGAAACTGGCCAGGGGTTTCTTTTTACTTAGAAAGTTTTTCAGTCTAGAGACACCACTGACATGCATGCCCAGCACCTTATACCAATGGTGCAAAATGTCGTGCTTCTCGCTTTATGAGTGGGGGTGAACTGTCTCTGCATGTATGGAGTTTAGTAAGAGGCAGATGTGGAGAAAACCATTTGACTCCCACCAAGATCAAACTAACAGGGTGATATCCCTGTCACAGGTCATATAGGATGACTCCGTGATGACAGCTGTATGGGAATGCAGAACAGAGATTATTTGTGTGATGTCCAATTATATATTTTTTATGGGGGAGAGGAAACTGCTGATTGTGATTGACTCAATTATCAAAATCTCAGCAGGAAGGAAAAGGAGGTCTTATGGACCCGTATCCTAGATCTTTTAGGTATCTAGCAATGCCTCTGGCAACAGGCCATTTTAATATTTTTCCATTTTATATTTTTTTTTTGTGGGGAAGGGGGGAGAGTGGCAACATGGAAAGAAAATAAGGGACCCTAGGGGAGATGACATTTATTTATTTATTTAAAGTATTTATATTCCCCCATAAGAGTCCAGCTGTGCAACGCAGACTACATGAAAACATCTTTTATAAAACAAACCAAATATAACACAGACACACCTGCCAACTATTAACCTAATGAGCAGATGACAAATACTGTGGGTTATTAAATTAGAAATGGCTCCGGGATAAAGCTTCAGAGTACAGAGAGTCTTTAACATCTTCCAGAACTGGTAAAGAATTCCATTTTACAGGTCCCACACTGAGAAAACCTGACACTGCATCTGTCACAAGTGAGCCTCTTTTAAAGAAGGCACAACCAATAACTGCTTATTAAGGGACTGAAGGCTCCCCACGGTGCATAAGGCGCTTAAAGCGATAAGCCGGCCCATCACCTTTAATGGCCCAAAACATCATACATAGGACCTTAAACTTAATCCTAAAATAAACAGGAGCCATCCCACCGTAGGGGTAACATGATCCAGCATGGACCTGCCCATCACTATATGGGCAGCAGCACTTTGTAGATGCTGCAGTGGCCTAAGCCAACAGTGGAACAGCCCGACACACAGTAATCAAGAGCCTGGACAATTGCCCAAAAATCATTTATGAATAAAAAATATCTAAGTCTTTGCAGCAAACTTAGGGGTTATTTTCTAAAGCTTTAACGCGTGCGTTAGGGCCCTAACGCACGCAATAAGGCCATATCGCTTGTGAAAAGGGCCTTTTTGCATGCGATGTAATGCAAATTAGGGGGAGGGGAGGGGAGGAGTCGAGGCAGGGGAGGGGCAGAGGCGGGGAGGGGCGGAGTCTGCGGTGGCTTCGCTGCTGGCGATAATGTTACTAACATTATTGTCGGCAGTAGCGCGCCGAATAGCTATTCGGTGTGAAAGTGCTATTCAGTGCGAAAGCGCTATTCGGTGCGAAAGCCGGCAGGCGATGCACCGCCATGGTGTGAAGGCTGCAGGTTTTCGCAGGCCCACCCACCCCCCGCCCCCTGTTTTCGCAGGATTCATCATTCTGCGATGAATGATGAAATCCAGGTCTTAACTTGAAAAATCCAGACCTAAGAATAACGCCTGTGTGTACTTTCATTGTTAATACAAACCCCCAAAATCCCTAAGACAGTGCCTCTCCTTCGAATGTAAGACTTGAGAGATAGTGAGGAAGAGGGGAGCAACGGACCCAAATAGCTTTGATGAAAGCAGGATTGAAGCATAACCTATTTTGCCTCATCCAAGTACTAACTTCACTTAAACACTGGGTTACAAACTCAATGATCTCTGACAAAACTCTATAGGACAGTCCAAAGCTTTCCAAACGTTGGCTGCAAATAGGTATTGGGCAGAATCCCTTGAGGAGCTCCAACCTCATTTATGCTGCCAGGTTGGCAAACGTTCACCAACTGGAACTCGCTGTTGCCTACCAAAAAGAAAAGAGGCAAACCAACAAAAAACAGTTCCACCAATACCAAGTGCTGCAAACCAACTAAGCAAAATTGGATGGCTCATGATATCAAATGTGGCTGCAGTGTCAAGGAGGATCAGAATAACTCTCTCAGCATAGAATCAGAAAGAGATAATAGTAAAGTCTCTGTACTATGCCTGGATCTAAAGCCACTTTGATACAAACTTCATACCTTTTGAACTCGCAAAAATACATCTAGATGGGCCAGAACAGCTTACTCTAAAATGTTCCCAGTAGTAAAGTGGTTAGAGATAGGCCTAAAACTGTCTGTATTGTCAATTGCAAACTCTCATCTCCTTAAAACGGGGTGCACTACAGCTTGCTTCAATAACTCAGATTCTAACCCCTCCATTAGGGAGAGATTCACAACACCTCTGCAAAAATATCCTTAAAGCCACAGAGAACCCAGAACAGGCAAACATCAAGCGAGCAGTCTGAGCATTTCAGCTTAGACATAAGTTGACATTTATGTCATATATACAGGTTGAAATTCTGCCAAAAAAAATAGGAACAAGCTCCATCAAAAAGAAGGCTTCTAACAAACTGAAAAGGGAGGAAAAACAGACAAGCTTCTCAATTTTATTGACACAATAATCAGCAAGTACTTGAGTATCGTCTCATTGCCTGGCCTGGATGCATCTAGTAAATCATTGACTACTGCAAGTAACTCTAATGGTCAGTTTAATGAAGACTGAATGCAAGCCTGAAAATAAAACCTCCTCTGTCTTAAAAATTTGGTTCTATAATTCCATCTGAATAAAGGCTGCCTTTAGGGGTTTCTGCCATTGCCTTTCAGCTTGGAACATCAGCCGCTTTCTGTCAATCAGTTCCAAATTAAACCATAGGACCAAAGGATATTTCCTCTGTATCACCTTACTCCTAAGTCTGGCTTACACTGTCAAGGGCACAGAATCATGAGCTTACCAAACTTACTGCAGACTCATATTGAAGGCTATCACGATTCTTATACCACGCTTTCCATAACATATTCAATTTCAACAGCCTCACAATGCGGCTGCTTAACAATAGCAAATAAATTCATTACAGTTAATGTTAAAATCAAGCAATAATCAGACAATAAAACAGAATCCACTCGCAGCCCAAAAACCAAACATGTATTTACAAATCCCTTAGGGATAATCAACAGATCCAAAGTAGGCCCTCCATGATGTGCTGGAGCATTGATAACCTGTGCTAAACTAAGGACAGAGTAAATAGGAAATTCTCCCTCTGATTCTTAGATTTGCAGTCAATGTATATGTAAAAATCACCAATGAACAAAGTTTTGTTACTTTGCATACATAGATCAGAAATAAAATCCAAAACTGATATCATCCTTCTGTAGCGGAGAATATAACAATAAAGGAAGCCACTTCTCTATATATAAAAATTTAGATTTATTCTGATTATGAAAATTTAGAAAAATTGTCGTTGTTTTGGGCTTCAGATAATGTATTATTAAACAAACATGATAATAGATGACAAGAATTATCAACACAATTATTGTTGCTTACAGTTTACAGATTTTAAAAGGGTTACACGCGTAAAAGGGTTACACACGTAATCCTTTTTAAAACCCTCTTGCACACACCGAGCCTATTTTGCATAGGCTCGGTGACGCGCGCAAGCCCCGGGACGCGCGTATGTCCTGGGGCTTGAAAAAATGAGCGGGGAGTGGGTGGGCAGGGCAGGGGCGGGATCGAGGCCTCCGGCACAGTGGTCATGCCGGAGGCTTGCGCGCTGGCACTTGGCCGGCGCGCGCAACCTATGCATGCCCAGAGGCAGGCGTAAATAAAGGTAGGGGGGATTTAGGTAGGACTGGGGGGTGGGTTAGATAGGGGAAGGGAGAGAACGGGGAAAGCCATCGGGACTCCCCTAGGGCTCGGCGCACACAAGGTGCACAAGTATGCACCCCCTTGCGTGCGCCAACCCCGGATTTTATAACATGCGCGCAACTGCACACGCATGTTATAAAATCAGGTGTAGATTTGTGCACGCCAGGTTGTGCGCACAAATCTACGCCCACGCTTAGAGTCGAAAATCTGGCCCTATATGAGTAGCTTTGCTCAAAAATTGTCTAGGGATCTTTAAGGGTATAATAGAGGAGGTAATGTGGAGGAATTCTAAATTCCTGTCTTTTTTTTATCTCTGCATTGAATCATTCTGATGGGCCAAATCAGGAGCTTCAGGAATGTAAGTGGGGAGACAGATTGAATATGAAGAAACATCTTCTTCCTTTGATCTTCTCTTTGTCTCCAATGATACAAGCTCAGCAATGCTATTTATATATACCTTTTAAATGCCATAAAAATGCAGTTGAGAACACTTGTCTGTTTCTAATCAGATGTATGTTAAAATTCTTTCTCATAAAAGGACTTCATATATAACATCCTATATGAACAGCCAGGTTATACATCATTGGCCATACACAGTCATGGCTATTTTGTAGAATTTAGCAGCAGATGTCCAACTATAGTATTTTTGCTACAGTCGCCTGTCTACATTTTCTTCTGCTGAAGCCAGCTTATTGCCTGCTGTTCAAGTTCTCATCAATTCTTATCAATCTTCAGCATGACATTGGTCCATTGTTTTGCATTTGAACGCAGGCAGAAACTTCAATCATAATCTTCAGCCCTTTTTGTGATTAAACAGTCATTTTCAGTGTCAAAGCAGCAAATAAATACAAGAATCAAACAATTATTCCTTCGCTCTACACTACCATTGTTCATCAGCAAAGCATCTGCATCAAAAGTCCATATCTCAGACAACACTAAAAGATCCAAATGCAAGTTAAGAATTAAAGCAATAATTACATCTCCCTTATTTGAACAAACATTCAGATTTCTTATGGACATGGGCTGTTCAAACTCCTCACACTTTGGATTTAGGTTAACACAGAAGCATAACACCGATCCCAGTAACATTTCTTTTAAGTTAAAATTCATACCTCCCAAATCCAGATACAAAATGAATGGTAGGCTCCCCCATATTCCCTACCCCTGGTTGTTACATAACATTTTCAAAATCTATCATATCTGAACCAGAATCCCCCACAACTAACCTCATATAGACCCAAAAACGCACCCAGGCCCAGCAAAAATTTAAAAAAAAAGATGGTCCGGTAGCCAGTCCAAGAACTGGGCCAAGCAAAAGGGCAAGGCTTTTTCCCACAGCCCTTCACCAGCAGCCTGCCACTGGCTGAGCCCTTTAGCAGCCCCGTGTACCCTGGATGAGAATGCGGATATAGGCAGGGGCAGAGCTGGCAGGCTCCATCAGTGGCAGTGCAGTGAGGCAACAGGCAGAGAAGGAGCAAATGCCCAGACCAGTTCAGCATACTTTTGCACCTCAGACCAAAAGTGGTAGGTAGATGGGTTCTACACGTCAAAGGGACTCCGCAGGACAAACTAGTCAAACCTACCGTTGTGTCAGGAATCTCTGTCCAAACAATAATGCAATGCAAATGTGTGGAGAGAACTTCATGTCTCAGCCTTGCAGACTTCCCCCATTGAGTCCAATGTGTACAGTAAGCTACCCTCACACTGCCATGATACTTTGAGCCTTGACATGCACGGCCCGACCAGATTTAGGTCTGCCCAGGCATAACAGCAAGGGATGCAATCAGCTAAAAGGAGATTCTTTTTTTACAGAGTGAATTAACTCAAGACTTCTATTTAGAGGTTTAGTTCCCTAAAATATACATCTGCAGAAATACAATAAAGCAAAACTCTTCACTGGAATGCCATTTCCTTTTTCAAAAATGTAATAATAAAAATAAATCTGTCTATTTAGAACAGTTCTTATTGTCCTCTTATTGTATTTATTTGAAAAGTTGCTTATCACATTAACAAAACTTGTTGCCCAAAGCAATATGAACATATTTAAAACATCCTATACATCATCATTAAAATGTCTCTTATTGCGAATTATCATGGGGCAATCTGACTGCAACTGTTACAGTAACAAAGACCCAATCAATCAGTAATATAAGCTTTCCTGAAAAGACAAGGTTTTAGATTCTCTTTAAGACATGCAAATTCCTGGCAGTGCTGCTCCAGTCCGGGCAGAGCATTCCATAAATGGGAAGCAATAATGGGAAAATGCCCTCTCTCTCTCTGCTTCCTGTGAGCCTGGCCTGGCGGAAGAAGATTTTAAGACGTGAAGGATGATATAGTTTCAACCTGTTAGATAAAGAATCATATGAAAGTAAGGGATCCAATTTAAACTGTATCCATAGAAACATGACAGCAGAAAAAGCCCATATGGCCTAGCTAGTCTACCCATCCATACCAACTATTCCTCTTCGCAATCCCTACCATCCCCTCACAGATCCTCTGTGTTTAACCAATGCTTTTTTATTTCAGTATCTGTCCTTCTCTCCACCACCTCCACGGGAAGGCTTTTCCTTGCATCCATCACTTTCTCTGTAAATAAATATTTCCTTAGATAAGGCTTAAGTTTACCCCCTTTCATCCCATGAACCCCTTATTCCAGAATCTCCTTTTCTTTGAAAGAGGCCCACGTCTTGTACATTGATACCTTGGAGGCATTAAAATATCTTTATTTTTATCTCCCCTATCTCACCTTTCCTCTAGGGTATACATGTTTAAGTCTGTCCCCATATGCTTTAGAATGAAGACCACTGACTGTTTTAGTAGCCACCCTCTGTGCCAACTCTAACTGGTTTATATATCTTTGAAGGTGAGGTCTCCAGTATTCCAAATGAGGTCTCACCAGTGCCTTATACAGGGGCAGTAAGACCTCCTTTTTTCTGCTGACAGTTCCTCTCCCTATATAGTCAAGTATCTATCTGGCTTTTACTATCATCAACTTCTTTTAGTCACCTTAAGATCATCAGATACAATCACCTCCAGATTCTGCTCTTCTTTCATGTTTAGATGAATTTCACCTCCTATACTGCACCACTCCCTTGGGTTTTTACAGCCGAAATGCATGACTTTGCATTTTTTAGCATTAAATTTTAGCTGTCAGGCTCTAGACCATTCTTCAAGCTTTGTCAGATCCCTTCTCATGTTTTCCATACCTCCCTGGCTGTTTATACTTTTTATTTGCAGATTTTGATATCCTCCGCAAAAGACAGATCTTTCCCTACAATCCTTCCGCAATGCCGCTTACGAAAAAGTTGTAAAGAACCAGTCCAAGGACTGATCTCTGGAGCACACTGTTAGTAATGCCCCTCTCCTCAAAGTGAACTTCATTTACCACTACCCTTTGTCGCCTCCCACTCAGCCAATTTCTAACCCAGTCAGTCACTTTATGGCCCATACCAAAGGCGCACAATTTATTTATAAATCACCTGCGTGGAACCGTGTCCAAGGCCTTACTAAAATCTAAATACACTACATCTAGCACTCTCACTTGATCCAACACTCTAGCCACCCAATCAAAATTGATCAGATTCGTCTGACAAGATCTATCTTTGGTAAAAACCATGCTGCCTCAGATCTTGTAAAACATTGGATTCCAGAAACTGCACTATCCTCTGTTTTAGCAACAATTCCATTAATTTGCTCATCACGGAAGTCAGACTAACTGGCCTGTAGTTCCCAGCCTCCTCCTCCCACTTTTGTGATGAGGAGCCACATCCACCTGCCTATTCCAGACTCTAAAGAAGCACTGAAAAGGCCAGGGAAAGGATAACCTTTTGGGCCCAGGCGGTGAAGTAGAACATTTAGAGCTAGGGGTTACTGTCCTTTGTGCTGGGCCTTATGCTGTAGGAACAGGCTGGACATCAGATTGATGTTCAAAATAAAGTGTACTTGGATTTGTCAGAAGTAAATAACGTGCAATCACATAAAAAAATGTCTTCCCCTGTGCAGTATTGTTCCACATGTGTATGTTCAAGGTATGCTTCCCCACTGTCCTCGTTGTAGGTGTCCCCGGTACTATTGCCTGGGTGGTGGCTTTCCCCTTCATTCTCTTGAATTGGATGTGTCCAAGCCTGGCAGGTAAATCCTAGGTGAGGACCCCTTAAGCCCCAAAACGACTACCATGACTTCCAACCAAGTCCAGCGATGTTCCCATGCCTGCATCCTCTGTTCCTAGCATTGGGGGTCTCTCAACATGCTGCTGCTGCTTCTCTTCCTTGAATTTTCTAGCCGCAATGCCTCTGGAGGAAAGGTCTAATTCAAATCAGGAACCCTGGACATGAAAGTCCTGATTCCATAGTGAGGTGGGGTGGTAAAAAAAATCTCTTCACAACCAAAAACAGTGAAAAACACTTATCTTTCTCTGCTGTGTCCATTCAGATGAAAGCAGTCACAGCAACCACTTCTGTGTCAGAGAGTGGCTCTCCAATCTTCTGTTCCCTGGCATCTGGATATGGGGCATGTCCCTCACACATGAGGGCTAGAGTTTTACTCTCAGCCAAAGAATCTAAAGTCCAAACAAATCTCTTCTTCATATTTGAGGAAAATCCTCCTAGACAGGGAGTGCACTTTGCAGAATCTCCTCTGTATAAAAAAAAAAACAAAACCAAAAAAACCCCCAGATTAGATGGGTAGGCCCCAACCCAGACAGGGACAACTAAAACCAACTCCTCATTCTTTTGAGAGCCAACTCAAAAAACCACACCTCCAACTAGACTGACGCGCTCTTCAAGGAAGGGAGTGATCCACCTCCAACAGACCTCAGGGGGAGGTGCTGACAGAATGTTTTCTCCCATGTTATTATCTCTCTCTGACAGGGCTCTCAGGCCATCTAGTAGAGATCAGTGAGTCTCCACAGATAATTTTATAAACAATTATTATTCTAAACCCCCTAAATGCACTATACCCTGTGCCAAGTTTGAGTGAGGTCATATTTTGCAAAGTAATAGTTGACTCTTATTATTTAAATTATCTCCCTGCTCCCCAGTTGGGAAGCTCTATAAATGTGGATTTAAAAGATGGGTGGGTGGGAGTTGGGCTGGGAGGTGGTTAGAAGCAAAGAAGTTAACAGATCTATAACACTCTCAACCAAAAGGAAAGAAATCTCAAAGACACAATCAAGCAACCTTACTACCAAGCAAAAGGTAATAAGCAACAAGCAGAACAATCAATCAGGCAATCTTTCTTAGCAAGAGAATTACACTTCAAAACACACAAGCACAATCAGGCAAACAAAAGCACAAAAGGCCCAAAACAAGTAACCTTCCCAGCAAAAAGAAAATTTGTTTAAGCAGGGTATACAAACCCCAGTTAATTAGTCAGTGCCAATCTCTGCAGCTCCTGCTTCAACAGTAACTCCCTCAAGACTGAGGTTTGTACTGTTCTCGCCTTTTTATTTATTTGCTATTCCAACAGTTATTCTAAACAAGACCTTTGATGATTTACACTACAACTTCAAACAATAAACTTTTATTCAGCTACAAAACAAAGAAGGAAACTGATATATCACACTTTCGACTAAAAAGAAGTAAATTTCAAAGACACAATCGAGCAACCTAATTTGCAAGCAGAAGGAAGTAAACTACAACCAGCGCCATCAATCTACCCAGGCAGAGAGAACTGTACTTCGAAAGACACAAATCAATCAGGCAATAATTCTGGTAGCCAGAGGATTTGTTGAAGAACTGAGGAAATACAGTGTGCTCTCCAATCTTATTTGTCAAGACCCTCACAGCTACATTTTGAACTTATAGTTTTTTCTAACATTTTTTTAGGTAAACCTGCATAAACTTCATTACAGTAATTCAACTGATTTCTGGTCATGCTCAGCAGCTGAAACAGTAGTTCCTGCTGGGGCCTGCAAATTATCTGCTTTTACATTTCATTTTTTTCAAAGGTCGTCTCAATGATCTCAATGTCAGGAGCTATATGGACATATTTGTATCAAAAAAGTCAAATGGAATATGAACAAAGTACATATGAGCTCAGAGGAAGCATTAAGATTCCGAAATGGTGACTGAGACTGAAAAGTTGCTGGCAGAAATTAAAGAGGATACGATTAAAGAAATTTAAAATAATGTTTCAAGTTTGTTAGAGAACAGACTATCTGTATTACAATCATTCATGAATGAAATACAGGAGGTATTTGGCAATCACATTGGTAAAAGTTTCCAACCTCTATCATAGAGCTACAGCTCAAGAAATAGCATCGGGGCAACTTACTGAGCAAATAAGCACCGCCAAAAGAAAGAAAATGCAACTCTCCTAGAAAGGATCAGGAAAACAGAGAATAATACTTACTCTGCAAATATATTGGAGAGCCAGAGAGAGCTCGCGCCAATCGGCTGTGAGCTGGTCAAAAAGGGAATTAATTCTGTTTCCAGCAAAAATCAGAGTTTTCTATGAAAGGAAAGTGATGATGATGCAAACTAAAGAAAAAATTAAGAAGTTCATGGAAAGCATTAAGCAGAAGGAGCAAACTAGAGATGTGTAAGTGATTGGGAAGCCTGTTTTTGCCTATTATTAGCTGTGCTTCTTCTTGTGAAGACAGCAGTATGAGACGGTTCCTTGAGTCCAGGAGCATATGGAAATGAAGTACTTATGGTGGTAAATGAGACTCAAATATTAATAACTCAAGCTAATATTAAATTAACTGGATAAAAATAATCTATGAATGCATTCCTGAGACACTGTTTTGTATGTTATTAGCCGGGAATGCTTTTTACTTTAGTGTCTAAACAGTGGAGCTGTGTTTCTTCTGAGCACAGTGGCTTTATCTGGATGGTCACGTATGGCTATGACTGTGACTTTATTTTAAGTGTGCAGCCTCACAAAGGTGTTTTATTTAAAGAGGGCATTTGGAATACTGAAGACATGCTGATAAAATGTGGGAGACACTGGAAAGAGCGTACAGCTTGCAAGTTTTCCTATTGTTTTTGATGTGTAAGTTTGGGGAGACTTAAGCTTGGGGAGTGTACTTGCTACTACAATGAACCGATAGTCCACATAAAGCATTATTTAGCTTAAGACTGTAGATGCCTCTTTTGTTTGCCAACTGCAAGTAGTAGGGATGTGCAGCAGGGACGGATTCGTCGGGACCCAAATCCATTGCATCCGTTCTTGGGGGACGCTGATCCGTTCATTAGTTACATATGTATTTGTTTCCCAAAAAAACCCCCATCCCAAACCTATAAATTTAATAAACTACAACCCCTACCCTCCTGACCCCCCCCCCCCCCCAAGATTTATCAAAAGTCCCTGGTGGTCCAGCGGGGGTCCTGGAGCTATCTCCTGCACTCAGGCTGTTGGCTGCTGGGATTCAAAATGGCGCCGATAGCCTTTGCCCTTACTATGTCACAGGGGCTACCTGTGCCATTGGTCGACCCCTGTCACATGGTAAGAGCACAAGATGGCGCCGGCCGTCCATTGCTCCTACCATGTGACAGGGGCCGACCAATGGCACCGGTAGCCCCTGTGACATAGTAAGGGCAAAGGCTATCGGCGCCATTTTGAATACTGGCAGCCGATGGCCCGAGTGCAGGAGATCACTCCAAGACCCCCAGGGACTTTTGCAAGTCAGGAGGGTGGGGATTTATTTGTTAGTGATACTTTGTATTCGTGGGGGTTCGCCATACGTTTCGCGACCCCCACGAATACAACGAATATGGCATATACGTTGCGAATTACCAATACATTGCAAACAAATGCACACCCCTAGCAAGTAGTGCTACCTTGGTGGTGATAGAACTATGCCATATGACGGTAACTTTAATAATGGTGCACGGGGGCACATGTACGCGCATACATACGCGCACAATTTTATATGGAACCGCGCGTGTGCGTGCAAATGCCGCCCCTACCATGTAAGTGGGGGGACGTTAATAGAAACATGCGCCAACGCAATTACCAGTTAAACCACTTCATTCCCAATTCGCCCAGGTAAAGAATAGGACTTCCTAATCTCCCTATTTAAATGGCTTTCCTTTTCCCCTCTTAACCCCAATCCTTCAAACCTTACTGGCGTGCCTATATTTTTTGTTTTGGGACTTACACGCTGTCCATAGCAGAAGTATAGTTACGTAGTAGGGGACCCTGTTTCATTCATAGATCCAGGAACGCCCGTTCCCCACCCTTTTTTTGGACTTTTTCATGTGTACACATACCGGGAGATACGCATGTACTCGGTGGCTTTTAAAATTCGCTCAGCGCATGCCGGCCCAACATGTGCGCGCATACATGACTTTTAGAAATTATATCTGCTTTGTTTTTTTTTTTTTGGGGGGGGGGGGTTTGTTTCCTGTATTAACTATCAAAGTTTTGTTTTTCCTCTACTGTCAAAATATAAAGCCAGATGCTGAATGGTGGCGAGATTGTTGGAGATTACTGATGTGTAATTGATATGCTTCCTTTAAAGAGATGTGTTATATTGTGTTTGAGCCCCACCGGGTGTATTTTCTGGCAAGCTAGTAAGAAGAACAGAAAAAAAAAAAGAACCAGAAGATGCTGACCCTTGGAGAGTTCTATTTAATGTTGTTATGTCATACTGAAATTGTGCTTGACTATGATAAATCAAATGAAAGACCTGAAAGAGTGGGAATGAATGTGAAGAGCTAATGTGATGAAACAGGTGAAACACCAGACTACTATCAAAAAATATTTCAGAGTGGTTACTGGGGCTGCTTTGTTGTAAGAGCTGAAGAAAGGAATAAGATGTCTAGGCTGGGAGACATCTCGTCCAAAAATACATAATGTGGTCTGGCTGGTGGTTTATACGCAAGTGAATTCTCTAGAGAGCCCCCAGAAAATGGATGATGTAAAAGGTTTTCTTCTTAAATGTTGGCAGTATACTTTCGCCTATAAAGTATTTAAGAAACTAAAAGCCCAGAGAGTGTTTCTGCAAGAAACATCCTTAAGAGATGCAGAACATTTCAAATTTAAAAACCCCTTCTAGTAGAAAGCGTGGAGTGATCACACTAATCAATAAACAGCTATCATTTGCAATTGAAGCTATAAGTAAAGACCCAGAAGGTCACTAT
This sequence comes from Rhinatrema bivittatum, assembly GCF_901001135.1. Classification (NCBI taxonomy): domain Eukaryota; kingdom Metazoa; phylum Chordata; class Amphibia; order Gymnophiona; family Rhinatrematidae; genus Rhinatrema; species Rhinatrema bivittatum. The sequence goes on along the minus strand of NC_042618.1, from coordinate 198,696,325 downwards.
GTATCACAGCAAATATTGTATTATGTAGTATTTATACCCCTAACTGTATAGTCAGAATTATTTTTATCAGTTTGGTCACAAAGCTGGCCCCAGTTCATGGTTTACAATTTTAAGGCCTGATTTTCAAAAGCAGTTCCATACTTAAAACTCGGTTTTACACGTGTAAGTACATTTTATCCATGTAAATGGGCTTTTGAAAATTGCTATAGTATATGCCATTGAATTGTCAATAGGTTTTACCCACATTAAGGGCCAGATTTTCAAAAGCATTTACTCGAGCAAAACTGGTTTTTGCTCGAGTAAATACACTTTACTCAAGTAAGTGGGCTTTTCAAAATTGCTACAATATATGCCATTGAATTGTCCATAGGATTTACTCAAGTAAGTGCACTTTACTCGAGTAAATAGCTTTTGAAAATTGCTACGATAGTATGTCACATTTACATGCGAAACTCCTTTGAAAATTACCCCCTAAGTGCACATTGGGGGTAATTTTCAAAAGGAGTTACATGCGTAAATGTAGCTACTATTGTAGCAATTTTCAAAAGCCATTTACTCAAGTAAAGTGCACTTATGTGAGTAAATCCTATAGACAAGTCAATGGCATATATTGTAGCAATTTTCAAAAACCCACTTACTCAAGTAAAGTGAATTTACTCCAGTAAACCTGGTTTTTACTCGAGTAAATGCTTTTTAAAATCAGGCCCTTAATGTGGGGAAATAGCTTTTGAAAATTGCTATGATAGTATGTTACATTTATATGTGTATGGAACTCCTTTGGAAATTCACCTCTTATTGTGGAGGGTGATTTTAACATATTAATAAACAACCATAAAAATGCTAAATCAATGAGAAAAGATAAAGCTCTAACAGGGTCATTTATCAAAGTGTGTTACGGGGTTAACGCCATAATGCACATGATAGTTATCACAACACGTGGCATGAATGCAAATGTATTCAAAGGGGCGGGATTAATGAAAGTGAGGGGCATTATTCCAGCGCACGATAGCATTACACCAGAAATAACTACACATTTTTTCCTGGCATTAAGCTGTGCGATATGCCTGAAATGCATTTGTGGGTGGGGGGGAGGGGGAGGAAGTGGGACGGAGAGAGAGAGAACCTCTGGGTGGTTCACATAGTAATCATAATCAACTTTGTACTGCTATAGGAGGCACAGCTAGTAACTTGAGGTGAGGTTTTGGTGGTAGTCTAGGGTTTTGGGGTCAGTTTTACATGCAGAGGGAGATGTACGAACAGCCCAGTAGACCTCTGTGAAGATTTGATGTGATTTGGAGTGAGGAAAGTCACGCAAAGATGAGATTTCTACAGTGTTCTCTCGCCCTAGCTTGATGGACTCTCTACCAGGGTACTATCAAGCTAGGGCAAGAGAACTTTGAAGTAATCTCTTCTTAGTCTGACTTTCCTCACTCCAAATCACATCAAATCTTCACTGAGGTCTACTGTGCAGTTCGTACATCTCTGCATGTAAAACTGGCCCCCAAACCCTAGACCACCACCAAAACCTCACCTCGAATTACTAACTGGCCCTCCTATAGCAGTATAAATAGTTGATTACTATGTGTTCCACCCCAGAGGTGCTCTCTCTCTCTCTCTGTCTCTGTCTCTCTCTCTTTAAACTATTTTTGTAGCTAAGTTGCAAAAATGTTATTATAGCACTAAAAATAAGCAATGAATATAACATTAAAAAGACAACCAAATTAGCAACATTTTTATGGATTTTTACAATGCACTATATTTGGAGCAACCAGGGGACAAGATAAGTTCTTCAACAATTTACACTGCTAGGAGAGATTAGACAGGCAACTGTGGAAATACAATAATAATGGGAGACTTCAATTACCCTAACATTGATTGGGTAAATATCTCATCTGAGTATACAAGGAGATTAAGTTTCTGGACACCATAAATGACTACTTCATGGAGCATTTGATCTTAGAACCAAAACGAATGGTGGCTACCTTAGATCTAGCAAGCACTGGAATGCAAGATCTGGTGCAAGTAGCAGCAGTGGTGGAGCCGTTAGACAACAGTGATCATAATGTAATCAAATTTGAGATAGTCAATGGAGCAAATAAAAACCCAAAAAACTAACACAATAATGTATAACTTTAAAAGGGGAGACTATGATAAGATGAGGAATAGTTGGAAGAAAACTAAAAAGAGAAGTTAGAAGTCTACATGGCTATTGGAAGCACAGACAAAATGCATTCTACAAAGTAAGAAAGGTAAAAAAAAAAAAAAAACGCAAGCAAACACTAGCATGCCTAAATGGTACTGAAAAATAGACCAACAAAGGCAAAAAGTATCCTTTAACAAATGGAAAGTAGGACCTAATGAGGAAAATAGAAAGTCACATAAGTGCTGCAAAATTAAATGTAAGACACTAATAAAGCAGGCCAAGAGGGAATTTGAGGGAAGATTTGTCAAAGAGGCAAAAACTAATAATAAAAATCTTTTCAAGTACGGTATATTAGAAACAAAAAACCTGTGATGGAGTCAGTTGGGCCATTAAACAACTGGGGGCGTTTAGGGAGGGTAAGGCCATAGCAAAAAAATTAAATGAAATCTTCATTTCAGTCTTTACAGAGGAAGATGATGGGTAGATAACCCACACTTGAACCATTTTTTTCAGGTAATGATTCAGAGGAACTGAATCAAATCAGTTTGAATCTGGAAAAAGTGCCAATCAAATTAAAAATTTAAATAGTAGGAAATCACTGGGACCTGAGGTATTCACCCCATAGCGCTAAAGGAACTCAAATATGAAACTGCAGACCTACTGTGGCAATCTGTAACCTACCATTCAAATATACCTGTATACCACCCTGAGGACTGAAGGGAAGCAAATGTAATAACGATTTTTTAAAAGGACTCCCGGGGTGACCCAAGCAACTACAGATCGGTTGGCTTAGCATTGGTAAAAACTATAATTAAGAATAAAATCACTTGGAATATAGATAAACATGGTTTAATGGGAAAAGGCCAGCATGGATTTAGGAAAGGAAAGTCATTCCTTACTAACCTATTAGAATTCGTTGAAGGCATAATCAAACGCATGGATAAAGGAGGAGCTGATCAATAGAGATGGTAACTTTTAAATCGGTGCATGGGCGTACATGTGCATGTGTTGGCCCGCGCCCAGAGACACGGTCATTTAATAACATACGCGTGTATATGCGTGCATGTTATACAACAGCCTGAATGCATAAGTGCATTCAATTTTAAATGGATGCACACCTATGCGCACAAATGCCACTTCTACCTCATAAGTGAGGGATTTTAATAGACACGCACACCGATGCATTTGCCAGTTTCCCAGTTCGTTCCCAGTTTGCCCAGGTAAAGGATAGGACTTTCAAATCCCCCTAATTTAATAGCCTCCCTCTCTCCCCTATTAGCCCCTACCCTTAAAATCCCGCTGATCTGTCTATTTATCTCCCCTCCCGTGTAACTGTAAAGTTACACGGGAGGGGATGCCAGTGCTCACCTGTGCACATAAGTATTTACAACCTAAGTTCAAGTTAAAATCCAGGAACGCCCATGCCCCTCCCAGACTACACACATTCCCCGCCCCTTTTTTGAACTTTTCATTTGTATGTGCAGACCCGAGCATCTTTTAAAATCCACTCAGCGTGCACCAGCCCGACTTGTATGTGTGTCTCCCAGTTTTGGCGCACGCAGGGCTTTTAAAATTTACCTTTTAGTGTATTTGGATTTCTAGAAGGCATTTGACAAAATCTCTCATAAGAGACTCCCCAGTAAACTAAAAGGTCATGGGATAGGAGGGTTGTCTCACTGTGCATCAGTAACTGGCTAAAAGACAGGAAACAGAATAGGATTTAGTAGTCAGTTTTCCCAGAGGAGAAAGGTGAATAGTGGAATACCCCAAAGATCTGTCCTAGGACCAGTGCTGTTCAACTTATTCATTAATGATCTAAAAAGGGGAGCAACGAGTGAAGTGATTAGATTTGCAGAAGACTGCAAATACTCTGAAAAGTATTCAGAGTAATTAAAACACAAGCAGATTGTGAGGAACTACAAGAGGACCTTATGAGACTGTTGAACTGGGGATCTAAATGACAGGTGAAATTTAATGTGGACAAGTGCAAAGTAATGCACATAGGAAAAAATAACCCTACTTTTAGATACATGATTATGAGTTCCATATTAGAAGTAACCAGCCAGAAAAAGAATCTATGAATCATTGTTGACAGTACATTGAAATCCTCAGCTCAGTCTGCGGTAGCATCCAAACAAGCAATCAGAATGCTAGGAATTGTTCAGAAAGGAATGAAGAATGAAACAGAGAATATTATAATGCCTCTATATTGATCAATGGTGTGGCCGCACCTTGGGGTAGATTTTAAAAAAGGGCGCCCTCGCGTACTTTTGTAGGCGCATCAGGCGCAAACAAAAGTACGCTGGATTTTAGTAGATACGCGCATAGCTGCTAAAATCCTGGATCGGCGCGCGCAAGGCTACCGATTTCGTGTAGCCGGCGCGCGCCGAGCCGCACAGCCTACCTCCGTTCCCTCCGAGGCCGCTCTTAAATCGGAGTGGCCTCAGAGGGAATTCGCTATCGCCCTCCCCTCACCTTCCCCTCCCTTCCTCTACCTAACCCACCCCCCCCCGGCCCTGTCTAAAACCCCCCCCCCCCCTACCTTTGTTGGGGGATTTACGCCTCCCGGAGGGAGAAGTAAATCCCCGCGTGCCAGGGGCGGTTCCGGAGGGCGCGGCCACGCCCCCGGACCGCCCCTGGCCGAAACCACGCCCCTGGGCCCACCCCGAAAATGCCGCGTCCCGCCCCGAAAACGCCACGGCGATCGGCCCCGCCCCCGACACGGCCCCCTCGGAAAACCCCGGGACTTACGCGAGTCCCAGGGCTCTGCGCGCACCGGCAGGCCTATGTAAAATAGGTGCACCGGCGCGCAAGGCCCTGCTCGCGTAAATCCGGGCGGATTTACGCGAGCAGGGCTCTTAAAATCCGCCCCCTTGAATATTGTGTGCATTTCTGGTCACCATATCTCAAGAAAGGATATAGCAGAGTTAGAAAAAGTATAGAGAAGGGCAATGTAGCGTATGGACCGACCACAGCATCTGGAACAGCCAAGAAAGACAGCAAAGTTGGATGTTCAGGCTAGGAACAGGTTTATTTACAAGGAAAAAAACAGCAAAACAAAATTGTAACTCACTTCACTTATACATACATTCATACATAGACTGTGCGGGCATACCATGGACTCAAAGCAGCTCCCTGGGGCCTGCCTTCCTCCTCTGGGCCCTGATCCCTTATAGTGTTAGGCAGGGGAACCTCCCAGGACCCAGAATCCTTTGCACATCTGCACCTTAAGGTGGACCGGGGCAGATGGTTCTTGGGTTTTAAGGGGTCTGAGGGAGTATTTTGTATACTTCCTCACAGGCAGCAAAAATGGTTAAGGGGGTTACTTGAAACAGCTTCCTTATGAAAAAAGGTTAAACAGGTTAGGGCTTTTAAGCTAGGAGAAGAGATGACTGAGGGGAGATATGATAGAGAACTACAAAATCATGAGTGGAGTAGGACAGGTAAATAGGGAATGGTTATTTACCCTTTCAGATAACACTAGGACTAGGCGACACTTATGCACAATCAAGTTATGGAATTTGTGCCGGAAGATGTGATCAAGGCAACTAGAATAGGTTTATTTAAAAGGTTTTACTAGCTCAAGGAAAAAATTCTATAAATAGTTATTAACCAGATGGCTCAGGGACACCCACCACTTGACAAACGGAGTGAGTAGCAAAAAGCTGAACCTACTTTTAGGGATTGGCCACTGTCAGAGATAGGATGCTGGGCTTGATAGACCTTTGGTATGATCGAGCATAGCACTTCTTATGCTCTTATGTACAAAAAGAAACAGGCTCCAGGCTTCTAGGATCCATATATTACAAGATACTAAGGCATAAAATACTGTACCTATTAAATCAAATGTATAAATATGCTCTGAGCACAGGACTTTCTTACAAGAATGCAACTAAGCCATGCTAACAACTCTACTAAAAGGGGACTAAATCTTTATCTACCAGAATCATATCACCCAATATCATTGATAAATATTGATATTACAATTCCTGCTTCAATCTTGGCTAAGTGATTGAATATAGTTGTTCTCTCTCTGGTGGATACTGATCAAGCTGGCTTTCTGAGAGGTCATCATGTAAAGGTAAATTTTAAAAAGGCCACATGTGTGCCCGTAAATGCACATATATCGCTATGCTCAAAAATATGCACTATTTTATAACCTACAAGTGTAGGTTATAAAATGCTCTCCCTGTGTGCATGTCTGGAGCTGTATGCATATGCATATGTGTGCCACTTTGCTACTGCTCCTTATTAAGTGCAAGAGTCAGGAAAACATTGTGTTATGGTTTGTGGGTATGTGGACCCTTGGCCTGAGATGTGAGTTGTAACAGCCCGTGGGAAGGAGCCCCACAGGTCTGCACTGTCAGGAGAGGAGGTACAGGCACAGCGGGGAGCTCTGGGCACGGTGGTGGAGAGATCCCCAGGGACCAGGAGGTAACCCCTGTAGGGCGACAGACAGTAGGTAGTACCTGGAGTGAGACCCTGAAGAGAGAGGCGCCAGGCAGACCGTGGAGCGGTCGGCGCAGGATTAGCCGTGCAGAAGGTTCTCCGGGAGGACAGCCCCAAGGAGCGGAACTGCAGCACAGTGGGCGTAGACTTGGAGGCGCAGGCCAACCCATGAGGCAGGGAAGCCCGGGCCCGGTCTCAGCTGCTGACGTAGGCAGGAACTCGGAGAGCGGAGGAGGGCCGGCAGTTCAGTAGAGAAGCAGGCCCGAGGAGCGGGGCAGCTGACAGCCGTTGAATAACCAGGAGCACAGCCCCGTGGAGCGGGGATGCTCTAGGTAGTCTCTGGAGTAGGAAGCAAGGCCCGAGGAGTGGGGGAGCGCAGACAGTCTTGCTAGAACACAGGCGCAACCCCAAGAAGCGGGGAAGGCTAGCCAAGGAACTCACAGGTTGCCGCAGTGTTCTGAGGTGTCCATGCTGCTGTGAGGAGTCCCGAGGAATGCAGTGGTATAGGCAAGCCCATGCTGCGAGCAGACCCAGAGGTGCAAGAAGTGAGTACTTGCAGTTGCAGCCATCTGTGACTGACAGGCATAACACATTGAGGGCAAGAGAGAAAGAGAGCCTCTTTATAAGGCTTAGTCAGATTCTCTATATATGGACCATTGTAAGGGGACTTTTTGATTCAGGGCAAGTTTTCGGGAGGTGGGTTGAGGTTAGGAGAGGTGTTGTTTCAGACACATTCAGAGGTATCCATTGTAAAATTTACCTAATTAAAGCATTTTTGACCTTATAAGTGATGAAAAGGAGTTGTTTTCTACAATGCAGCTAGCCGGCTGAGAAAAATTAGAGGCTATGTGTGTCAGTGCTGGCTCCGAATCTGAAACTCCCATGCCCTGCCCCTTTTCCACTCAATTTTCCTGGGTGCGCATACATCGATGTACATGCATCCTTCCGGCTATTTAAAATTTGCATAGTTCCCACTCGGGCCGCTTAGGGCATGAATGGCTGTTTTTGCGCACACAAGGCTTTTAAAATCTACCTTGTAGTGAGTAATGTCAGGAAACTAATAACAGCTTTGTCAACAAAACACTTTGAGAACAAAAAGGGAATAATGATAATTAGTATAGACACAGAGAAAGCATTTGATAAGTGCCCCAGAGATCTGTCCTGGGACAACTGCTTTTTGATATATTTATAAATAATCTGGAAATGCAAACAAGTGAAGTGATCAAATTTGCTGATGACACAAAATTATTCAAAGTTATTAAATCATAAGAGGATTGTAAGAAATTGCAAGAGGACATTGCAAAACTGGGAGACTGGGCATGCAAATGCCAAATGAATTTTAATGTGGGCAAGTGTAAAGTGATGCACTTAGGGAAGAGTAACCCAAATTATAGCTACACAATGCAAGGGTCCACAATAGGAGTGACCATTCAGGAAAAGGATAAGAACATAAGAAAATGCCATACTGGGTCAGACCAAGGGTCCATCAAGCCCAGCATCCTGTTTCCAACAGTGGCCAATCCAGGCCATAAGAACCTGGCAAGTACCCAAAAACTAAGTCTATTCCATGTAACCATTGCTAATGGCAGTGGCTATTCTCTAAGTGAACTTAATAGCAGGTAATGGACTTCTCCTCCAAGAACTTATCCAATCCTTTTTTAAACACAGCTATACTAACTGCACGAACCACATTCTCTGGCAACAAATTCCAGAGTTTAATTGTGCGTTGAGTAAAAAAGAACTTTCTCCGATTAGTTTTAAATGTGCCCCATGCTAACTTCATGGAGTGTCCCCTAGTCTTTCTACTATCCGAAAGAGTAAATAACCGATTCACATCTACCCGTTCTAGACCTCTCATCTAGATCTATCATCATTGTTGATAATACATTGAAATCTTCTGCTCAGTGTGCAGCAGCAGCCAAGAAAGCAAATAGATTGCTGGGGATTATTAAGAAACGAATGGAAAATAAAATAGAGAATATCATAATGCCACTGTATCACTCCATGGTGCGACCTCATCTTGAGTATTGTGTGCAGTTCTAATCATCACATCTCAAGAAAGATATAGCAGAATTAGAAAAGGTACAGAGAAGGATGACCAAGATAATAAAGGGGATGGAACAATTCCCCTATGAAGAAAGTCTAAAGAAGTTAGGACTCTTCAGCTTGGAGAAGACACTGCTGAGGGGAGATCTGATATAGGTCTATAAAATAATGACTGGAATGGAATGAGTAAATGATAATCAATTGTTTACTCTTTCCAAAAGTACAAAGACCAGGGGACACACAATGAAGTTACTAGGTAATTAATTTAAAACTAATAAAAGAAAATAATTTTTTACTCAATGCATAATTAAGCTCTGGAATTCATTACCAGAGGATGTGGTGAAAGCTATTAGTGTAGCTATGTTTAAAAAAGGTTTGGACAAGTTCCTGGAGGAAAAGTCCATAAATCATTATTAAAGTGGAGTTGCAGAAATCCACTGCTTATTCTTGGGATAATCAGCTTGGAATTTATCTACCCTCTTGGGATCCTGCCAGGTACTTGTACCTGGAATGGCCACTGTTAAAAACAGGATACTGGGCTTGATGGACCCTTGTTCTGACTCAGTATGGCAAGTCTTATGTTCTAAGATGCAATAGAAATACATGTTCTGAGTTATGGAATATATGGTTTGTATAGTTCTTCTTTCTAAATGGATTTTTTTTCTTACATATATTCCCTCAAGTTGGGATTTCCCCACCATTTGATCTTCACTGTGGTACACGACAAGGATGCTCTTTGTCCCCACTTCTGTATATTTTAACATTAGAACCATTTGCAATTAAAACTAGATTCTTGTTAGAGCTCGTGAGTATTAGAGTGGGTCAACAAGAGTATAGATTATGTCTGTGGATAACATTCTATTTCTTGGCAGGCTATCCACGTCTATGGGGAAACTCTTGGAGCTAGTTTCTCAATTTGCAGGACTCAAAATAAACTTTGACAAATCGGAAGCAATGCCACTCTCCAAGGAGACTCAAGGGGAATGGTTGGGAATTTTTCCATTTTGTTGGGCAAAGTCACAAATACAATATTAGGGGTTACAGATATCACATAATCTGCATGACGTGTATAGGTTTAATATCGGCTCCATTATGGGACAAATTACAGATCAACTGAGATTGTAGCTGGAATTACCCCTTTCTCTTTTTGGCAGATGTATCCTGTTCAAAATGATTCTAGTGCCTAAACTTCATTATAGACTGTAAATGTTACCTTGTTGAATTACTACTAAGGATGTGGTAAAACTTCAGTGTTTACGTACTTTATTTGGAGGACAAGGGATGAAAAATCAGTTATTCCAAATTAATGGGTAATAAGAGATATGGTGGATTAGAAAACCAAATTTTTTTAATTTGTAAGATAGCATTTCAACTCCATTTTGTCTAGGAATTGAAATGCTATGTTGGAGGATAACATTTGTGTTCCTTACTTTATTACAAGTTTAGCATCTCCATATTCACTTTTCAGTATAATACATCTAACAGACCTGAAGCCAAAATATATTAAAATTCATCCTTTAATAGAAGTGGTAATGTTCACTGGCAGTGGGGACTTCCTTTCAACCATTACTAGGTAGTGGTGAATTCCCTCCAGGTATGGAGGGCATCATTTTACAAGACGAAATGCATAACACCATGCGTACATTTGAATGGCTTACTATTGTGTGCAATTCTGCTCATCCTTCTCAAAAAAGATATAGCAAAGCTAAAAAAAAAAAGGTACAGACAAGGGCAACAGAAATAATAAATGGGATGGAACAGCTTCCTTATGAAGAAAGGCTAAACAGGTTAAGGCTCTGCAGCTTGGAGAAGAGACTACTGAGACAGGGATATGATAGAAGTTTATAAATTCACGAGTAGGGTGGAATAAATAGGGAATAGTTATTTACTCTTTCAGATAGTAAAAGTCATGGGGATAGTCCATGGAACTAACAGGAAGCAGATTTAAAACAATTTGGTGAAAGCAATTTTTCATTCAGTGCACAATTAAGGTATGGAATTTGTTGCCGGAGGATGTGGTTAAGGCATCTACCATAGATGAGTTTATAAAAGGCTTGGATAAGTTCCTGGAAGTAAAGTCCATAAACAATTATTGGCCAAGCAGACTTGGGAAAGCCATTGCTTATCCCTGGGACTGGGCAGCAAAAAATGGATCTACTCTTTGGGATTTGCCAATACGTCCTAGAAATCTGAATTGGCCACTGTTGGAAACAGAATGCTGGTGTCGATGGACCCTTGGTCTGACCCAGCATGGCACCTTTTAGATTCTTATATTCTTAATTCAATATGGAATTTCTAATTTTGCACTTTTATGCTTACTTACAAATAAGACATCTGGGATTTGAAAAGAAACATTCCAGAGTCTTTAGAAGTCATAGTAAGGCAGTGTGACAAAATGGATAATACTTTGTCTAATTGGTCTCAATTGAGAAATGGAAAACTAACATCCAAAATGTTAAATGAACTTGGGGATTACTGGAAAATGGAACTAGAACAGGAAATTCAGTTAGCTGATGAGGTTGTTTTATTACATAAGGTATCTAAAACCACTAAATTAAAAAAGTACAATTTAAAATTCTACATCATAACTATGCAAACTCAGTAAAAGAGTTCAAAATGGGATTGGTAAACCTTGATTTATGTAGTGAGCAAAATGCTGAAGTAGGAACGTTAGTACACAAATTTTTGTTATGTTCTATATTATATTCATTTTGGGATAAAGTAGTTACAATAACAAAATCACTACTGTAAGATTGCAGTATCAGGTGATACACTTATTTGAACTTCACTGTGTGGCCCAACAGTATTTCAAAAGCTTTTAAAAAGGGTATACAAATAGCTTTTTTGTTGGTTAAGCACTGCATATTGAAGTACTGGTTAAAGAAGATGCTGCCAAATATAAATTCATGGCATCAACAAATGGCAGATTGGAGGCAGCAAGAAAGACTTGATGTAATTATCAAAAAAAGAAAAGTCTCCAAGGCAGGGTCATCAACCCACTCCTTAGGGCACACTTAGCCAATCAGGTTTTCAGAGCCACACAATGAATATGCATGAGATAGATTTGCATACAATGGAGGCAGTGCATGCAGATCGCTCTCATGCATATTCATTGTGGAGATCCTGTAAACCTGTCTGCCTAGGTGTGTCCCGAGGACTGGTTTGAGAACCGCTGCTGGAAGGATTGTAAGAAATCTTAGGAAAGATTCTATAACTTACTCTCTTTAGAGGTTTGACTTAGCATAAAAAAAACGAACTGCTTCGTGAAATGGATTTAAAATTGTTTGGATGTGCGCTTGCATGTTCCAGAAGATTTTGTTGTACACATTGGTGTGTGGTGAGCTACGTATATGGAGCTGCTGCTTGAGGCTTAGTTATGTTCATATATAAAAGTAACAGCATGTAATTATATTGCCTGTACTGTTTATCTTTAGTAAGAGACCTTGTTTTTATATTAATGATCTTTGTAAGGATAGCAGTATTGCACAAAAAAAACAATAATCCAACAACAAACAAAGCTGCTTTTAAATCAGCAGTTTCCAAAAAAGGTTTCAGTTTGTTCAGCAGACATGATTTACCAAAAGCTTCTTGGCAGACTGACTGAATTTGTGGCTTCATAGTTAATTTAACATTCAATCTAGTTCCAAATTTCAAACTTCCAGGCTGACTGGAAGTAACTCTCCATCTATGTACACTTGAAAATCAGATCTAACTCAGAAACAGTGGCCTTGCCTACCTAGAATACCCAGATTTCACACAATGCAAATTTGTTCTCCTTTAACCAGCCTGTAACCGCAGCGAAATGTTGTTTGACCATTTTTATATCTCCTGACCTATTTTCTTTTCCTTCATATCTTCATTACTACAATTCTTCTTAGCAGCTTCTTCAACATCTTCTGTTTCTTTTTTTTTTTTTATCTGCAAAAGAACATATAAATGCATGCCAGCACAGAAAAAAGAAGAAAACATCCTGTTGATTTCAGATTCAGTTCACCCATACTGCTCTGAGGAAGGTTTCCCATATGGCCTTTGGGTATGGGTACAAACACCTCGTGCAAACTGGCCTGGCAAATCATGCACTACAGGACCACTGGCATAGCCCACTAGATAGAATGGCACTCCCAAACTTTGGTGCTGCCTCTATTACCTCCCCCTTCAATTAATAGGTACACTCTACTTATCAGGCTACACATGGGAGGTTGTGGCTTTCAACCATGGGGATAGCTTGCAGCACCTGATCAGGAGTGGAGGCCTGGCTGTACTTGAGGTGCAACAGTGGATGGCTGTCTTCCACCCCAGAGCTTGCAGAATCAGACATGGTGCCAGCTGGGAAGCAATGCAGCTCCAGTGGTGAAGCGTGTCAAGGAACAAGCAGAGATAAAGCACTGTATCAGGCAGTCTCACAACGCTTGCTCACGACAGGCCTCAAACCTTTGGTGCAGGCTGAGGTCAATGGATTTCTTGCCTTACTTATGCTGCTTGTGCAAAATACTATATCATCTCATCACATAGAGGTTGCTATGTCACTGTGAACTAAACATCATCCAGAGCTGGATTCCAACAGGGGATCACTCTCCCATCTTGTCGAATTTTCCATGTAGTTGTTAAAATGTCCAAAACACATAGAAATATAACAAAAGTCCTGTTGTTTGTCCCAAGACTCTGTTCAGTCAGGCAACAAATTTGTGTAATTGACAAATGAAAAATCTGGTAATAACTAGTATACAATTAGTATCTGTTATTATTCGTGATAGTTGTGGGTGGATCCTTGGACCGGTGGCAGATGACCACGCCCACGGGGGAAGATCCCGAGAGGGACCACCGGTCAGGCTCAGAGTTGGGAGACAAACACACACCAGTTCTTTTATTAAACAGTTCTTGAGAACCACCAGAGGTGGCAGCAGTGAGCTGGAAGAGCCCGGCTGGGCTGTAGTCCCTCAGATACTGGAACTGTGATCCCAGGAAAGCTGAGCTGTAGAGAAACTAAGATAGTGAGTAGGCAGAGTAGGCAGAGTTCAGGAACAGAACCTGATGTTAACACTCACACTGTATTCTCTTAGAACAGCCCAGGAGCTGGAATGAAGTAGGCCCTCGAGGAGCGAGTACCTGGTTCCAGGGAAAGCTCTGAGAGAGAGATGGTAACTCACTGGTGTTGTAGGCAGCGGTGACTTCCTGACAGCAGTTATATTCAGTAGCAGGTCCGGGAACGTGGGCCCTCGAGGAGCGAGTACCGGTTCCAGACTGCGACCTGAAAAGCAAGAGAGAGAGAGAGGCCCCTGAGGAGCGGGTACCCCTGGTAAAGTCCGAGGAGGCAGAGTAGCAAGGTATGCGGAGAGCAAATCCCATCCGCAGCGATACCTGGAGGCATCTAAGTAAGAATCCCTTTGCTAACTTGATTCGTTAGCGAAATGAAAGACCTTTAAATATCCGAAGATGATGCTGTCATCTCAGGGGGACGCCCCTGAGGTTCGCGCCACTGCTGGTACTTGAGTCGGGGCCGTGCTGCGCGCCCGCCCTTAGGCCTCAGGAGAACAAGGTGGAAGGCAGCGTCTAGCCGGTCCGGGAACGCCAGAGGAGGTTGGCAAGATGACGCCGCGGCAGCCAAACTTCCATCAACCCAGGAGGGAGTCGCCAAAGAGGTAAGGAGGGCGGAGTGGAGACAGGCAGCGATGGTCACAACAGTATCCAACAAATAACTAGTTATAATTTGACTCTTTGCTGCCTAAAATCACTATAATTGTAATTGCTCTAATGTATAATTTTACTGTTAAAAATATAAACTTTATTCATTACTCAAATTGCCAAAAAGAATAAACTTTTTATATAATAGAGGGAAGACCTCAGTATTGGCAAAGGATCCAATTATCTCAGAAACTTCTTGTGAGCCAATTATTCCAGTCACTGGTCTTTTACCCTCTTAGTTTTATTTTTTCATTAAACATTCTTTTAGTTGACTTCAATTGGTTTCTGCTTTCCCACATCCTAATGGACTCTCAGCTGAACAATTCTCCCCAGCTTCTTGAATCACAACCTTCTCTAGCAATCTTTCACATGGGTTTTACAATTACAGAATAGAGTCCCAGCAGCTTGGTGGCAATGCTCTGCACTGCCATCTGGAGGGACATGAGTTAACTTCTTAGTTCAGGTCTTTCGTTCCCAGGGTCAACCACCACTAGAATGCTACAGAGACAGCATTCATATCCTCTGGGAGGGGAGAAGAAGTCATAGTCATTATGCAATTGTGACACTGAGTAGCCAGATTTGGGGCCCAAAGAAGTAGGAGAAGACTGCTGGAAATAAAAGAAATAAGAGCCTTGGCGGAGGGTGGTCATGGTCATACAAAGCTAAGACTTCAGGTGTGCCAACTATAAGATTGGGGACTATCACTGGCAGATTATTCATTCGATTTTGAGAATTGAAAAAGAAAAAAAGAGTGGATAAAAACCGTGTTTCCATTTGTAGCTACTGGTAACTTTACAACATGTGTGAAAATAACAGAAAAACTTTCACAAAGTCCCAGATAATAGGACAAATATTATGAAATCCCATATGCTTCAAGAAAAGTATGCAGTCAACATATCACAATCACACACCCAGCACATGATTAACTAGATACATTTAGAGTGAGTATGATGACAACTCTGTTCCCTTAATAAATGATTCTCTGATACCTCTTTGCATTTTTATCTCTGTGTATTTTAATATTGTATTTATGTTTTAACTTTGATATGATTCATTATGTATTTTATGATTTTTATGATGCTCTTAACTGTTTTTTTGTAAACTGTTGTGATTGACCACAGTATGACGGTATAAAAATAAAATTAATCAATTAATTAATTATAAAAACAAAAACATATTGAAGTGGCATTGCTCACGCTGCAATTAAAGCAACTGAGAAACCCTAAAATTCCAGAATTATTGGCAAAACTTAGGGGTAGATTTACAAACAGCGCGAATTGGCGTACTTTTGCTGGCGCATCAGGCGCAAGCAAAAGTATGCGGGATTTTAGTAGATACGCGCGTAGCCGCTAAAATCCTGGATCGGCGCGCGCAAGGCTATCGATTCTGTATAGCCGGCGCGCACCGAGCCGCGCAGCCTACCCCCGTTCCCTCCGAGGCCGCTCCGAAATCGGAGCGGCCTCGGAGGGAACTTTCTTTTGCCCTCCCCTCACCTTCCCCTCCCTTCCCCTACCTAACCCACCCCCCCCGCCCTGTCTAAACCCCCCCCCCTTACCTTTGTCGGGGGATTTACGCCTCCCGGAGGGAGACGTAAATCCCCGCGCGCCAGCGGGCCGCTAGCACGCCGGGACGCGACCTGGAGGTGGGTCCGGAGGGCGCGGCCACGCCCCCGGGCCTGCCCCCGGAACGCTCCTGACACGCCCCGAAAACGCCGCGCGGTTCGGGCCCGCCCCCGACACGCCCCCCTCAGAAAACCCCGGGACTTACGCGAGTCCCGGGGCTCTGCGCGCACCAGTAGGCCTATGTAAAATAGGCTCACCGGCGCGCAGGGCCCTGCTCGCCTAAATCCGCCCGGATTTGGGCGGATTTAGGCGAGCAGGGCTCTTAAAATCCGGCCCTAAATGAATAAAAGTTTGGAGTCTTTGTCTCTCTCCTAGCCTGTGTTGCTTCTTTCCCTTCTATGATTTACTTCCATTTTCAGCCATGCGGTTCTCATTTAGTTCTATTTTCTAACATAGCCTCCTATAAATTGTAATCAGATATGACTTTTTAGAAGTCATGGTCTCATTTGTGATCAAGGTAGATATTGATTTTAGAGAGGGTTTAGAGTCTGTTTAATCTGGAAATACAAGATTTATGTAATTAGACCTTCCTAAAGGCATTATGGATGTTTGGAGGTAGTAGGATGTCGAAAGGTTATTAATATAATAGAAAGTTTTGTGATGATGTGACTCGTTTGTTAAAGACATGTTGGGTAGGTTGTTTTATATGTATGAGGTTTTTGTTATTTTATGTTCTGAAGGAGTTTTCGCATTATGATTGCTTTTTAATTTAGTTTTGTTGTGATCCACTTTGAAGTGGCTGCTTAGGCCATGTAAGGCCTAATATAATTTTGCTGCTCCCTAAATCATCATTTCATTCTCTTGTCTAAACAACCATGGTTTTTATCCTATCATCCCCCACTCCGCCCTTCGATTTTCCAAGGTTTCTTATTTGCTGGAGGATTTTTTTCTTTGTCTTACTTGCTGATTTGTTACAGGATAAATTTGAATAACTACATAGTAACATGTTCCCTCAGTGCTGGCTTGGGAGAGACAGATGTTTTTAGATCTTAAATGCTAAGCAGAGTTTGGCCTTGCTAGTACCTGGATGGGGGATCACCAGGGAAGATCAGGTGCTGTGAACTGCCGAAAGCAAGGGTAAATCTCTTCAATATTTTGCTAAGAAAAAGTCACAGCACATTGATACCAAAAGTCACAGCACATTGATACCGAAACATAGAAATGATGGCAGAAGAAGACCAAACGGCCCATCCAGTCTGCCCAGCAAGCTTTCGCACTTTTTTTTTCTCTCACATACTTGTGTTTCTCTTGGCTCTTAGTAACCTTTTTTATTCTATTTCCCTTCCACCCCCACTATTAATGTAGAGAGCAGTGTTGGAACTGCATCTAAGTGAAATAGCTTAATTAGTTAGGGGTATTAACCACCGCAATAAGCAAGCTACACCCATGCTTATCTGTTTATTCAGTTCTGTTTATTCAGTTCTTGTTGATTGTTACCTGAATATAGATCCACCTTTCTTCATTCCCCCCTGCCGTTGAAGCAGAGAGCCATGCTGGCTTTGCATTGAAAGTGAAGTATCAGTCTTGCTCCCCTGCTGTTGAAGCAGAGGGCTATGCTGGATATGCGTGAAGTGTCAAACTTCCTTCCCTGCCGTTGAAGCAGAGCGCTATGCTGGATATGCATTGAAAGTGAAGTATCAGGCTTATTTGATTTGGGGTAGTAACCGCCGTAACAAGCAAGCTACTCCCCGCTTTTTTGTGAATGCAAATCCTTTTTTCCACATTTCCTCATTGCCGCTGAAGCTTAGAGCAATGTTGGAGTCACATTAACCATGTGTATGTTTATTGAATAAGGGTATTATCTCCAGGTAGTAGCCGTCGTTCCCGTGAGCCACCCACTCTTCATTCACATCCTCTAGACTTTATGGATCCACAGAGTTTATCCCATGCCCCTTTGAAGTCCTTTACAGTTTTGGTCTTCACCACTTCCTCCAGAAGGGCATTCCAGGCATCCACCACCCTCTCCGTGAAGAAATACTTCCTGACATTGGTTCAAGGATAGGAAATAAACAACAGAAAGAATCACATCCATGTTCCTCCCCAAAAGGGTACAGAACAGGGGAATGAGCCTAAAGCACTACTCTGCTGCTGATCTAAGGTGGATCCTCTCAGCAGTGCTGATGCTTTGTTTATATGGTAAGATTGCTAAAACCCTGACTGGCTTGTATCACATATTTCAGTTTGGCATAAACTGTTCCCTAGCTAATCAGGAGCTTTCTTTTATAACATAAAGAGTCCTTCTTGCCTAATCTGATTATTCTAAAGTAGGGGAGGCCCTCTTTATGGCCTGTAAGAATTCCTTTTCTGCTTTTCTGAGTCCAGGTGCACACTAGGGTCCTCAGGTCCTAACCTAACATAATAAATGCTTAGGTGGTACAAATGCCTCCAAGCTAGTGCAAGCATTTACCTGTGTTGTTTCTTTTTTATGTACCTTATGACATTTTTCTTCTCACTGGCAGTTGTGTGCAAAACGTTAGCTCATATAGCAACTTTTGGTACTGTGCACCATGCATGGACACAAACCTACCCACGTATGCTGACACCGTGTTCACTGGCGCTTACCCACACTCACTAACAACCACCCACCTATGCATACTCGCATGCACCGACACCCAACTTTGTGCATCTACATGCAAGGATGTGCAGCTGTGCACACTCACACTGATATGCACAGACGCCCATACACTTCACCACCCGCTCACATATTCACTCACCCACCCCGACACTCACCCACATACATCCACACACAGCAGGGCATTCCAAAATCCAAGGGGAAGAAATCTGACCTGCGCTTTTTCATCCTCCAACCCCTAAACCCTCAAATCCTCCTTCCCCCAAAAACCAGAGAATATTGCAAAGATCTTGAGCCATCGGAAAACAACACAGAGTTCCGTGAAAACTTTATCGCTCTCATGGAAAAGGTGACTCCGGACTCCAAGCAGTGTAAGTACAATGTAAAGGAGCAGCATGATGGGAGTGATCAGGGAATTGTTACAGAAATAATGAACCTTTATTTCATGTACAGACATAATGAGGCTTCTCTGAAGTAGTCACATAGCTCCAGGGGACCTGTGCCAGGAAGAGG
This sequence comes from Rhinatrema bivittatum, assembly GCF_901001135.1. Classification (NCBI taxonomy): domain Eukaryota; kingdom Metazoa; phylum Chordata; class Amphibia; order Gymnophiona; family Rhinatrematidae; genus Rhinatrema; species Rhinatrema bivittatum. The sequence continues at coordinate 198,677,298 of NC_042618.1, read as the reverse complement.
TATACGGATAGTTTCTGTGGATTGAGACTCCAAGCTTCAGCTTAATGAGGGAGGGAAATGGGCAAGGTTCGCCACTATGATGTCACAAACGGCCTATGTGCCTAGCATTTTTCTCATAGACACAAATTGGGAATGGTACATGTGGACCTTAGTGTTGCTGTATTTACTGCTCCTGCCAGAATGGTAAGTAACATTTCAGGGTCCCAGTACGGATAAGCCCATCAGAATTCCTGGAAAATAGATAGTCAAGCCTTCTCTTATTTCTGTGCTTTTCTCACTAACTTTGCAGTGTTCTGCAATTTGTACTCCCTCTAGTTCTGTTATGGAGGTGCTGCACAAAAATTGCCAAACACACATCTGCAAAAGCTGGAGAGAGCCAATAAAAATTATAAACACAAGGAGGTCGATATTGAAAAGTCGTTTAGATGGATAACTTAAAAGTAATCGCTAAATGGCTAAACCGTGATATTTAATATAGCTGGATAAGTTGGTGGGGCGTTCTGGGCATGATATCCAGCTAACTCTGGTCACACCACAGGGCTATTCTAAAGTTAGCCGGGTATACTTATCTGGCTAACTTTAAGATAGCCGGGTATATTTAGCAGCACTACCACACCACTGAACATGGCGGTTAGGTTAGCCCGATAAGTGCATCCGGCTAAATTACCAAACCACTCAGCGGCTGAATATTGACCCCCATAGATGTCAATTTTTGAAGATATCCGTGTATGTAGGTTAGCCAGATAAAAGTTATCCGGCTAACTTACATGAGATAATCAGCAGCATAACTATACTGTGCCTAAGTTAGCTGGATAAGTAGTGCTGCCCCAATCTGCCCAATTTTATCCGGCTAAGCAACGTTTGAATATCAGCCTCATAGAATAGGACGACAAGTAGGAACCTTAAGAGGTCACCACGTCCACCATTCTGCCTCCAGGAAGGATCTCCTGTAGCTATTTCAAATCAGATAGATTTTTGTCTAACCTGCTGCTGAAAACCTCCAACAACAAAGATTCCATCACTATGCTAGATAATTTGTCTGCCCTCAGAAAATTCTTCCTAATATCTGTTATAAATATCTCTTGTAATTTAAACCCATTACTAAATGGTGAAGGATAACAATCAATTACCATCCTTATTGCAATGCTTACTGTCCCCTCCCCCCCATCACGATGGACCCTCATTGGCCTTAGGCCATGAAGGAGCCTCGCTATCACCAAGGGTGTGATAGACCCTCTCTGGCAATGAGGTGACTGTGATAGGACAGGAGAGAATGCTGGATAAGAAGTTAGCAATTGATCCACATTTTTAAGTCCCCCGCCAGAAACAATCTAATGTAGTTCCTGCCTGAGAGAGGTGATAGATCACTTGAACTTGATATTTGATGAGGATCAGTTGAGTGGTAAAGAACTAGAAACTTCATTGCAAAAAAAGGAGCGAGAGAAACAAAAATTCTTTTTTTTTTTTTTTATTTGTAAATTTCATAGGTGATAACTTTCTCCTGCACAACCTGATCCTGGATACAGGAATCTCTCGGCAACTGGCAGACAGGGTCTGGAAGGACAAAGATTTGCTCACGTATGTATCTACTCCCCTGCTTTGTTATTTAGAAAGTTCCTCCCAATATCATTCATAAACATCTTGTATAATTTAAGCCCATTACCTGTCCTTTGCTCAGTGGAAGGGAAGAAGAGTCAATCGATATCTACTCTCGTGTGCATCTGCTTTCGTCACAAACTTTCCAATGTCCGGTGCAGAGTGGGCTCTGCTACTGCGAGGAAGCTCACACTGCAGCAGTCACACCAGGCACTGATAGGGCAGTACTAGGAGAGGTAGCTCACCCCAGTACGCTGGTAGTAACACACCAGGAGCCTTGAGCAAGCTCCTACCAGGGTCTCACCTGCTGTGAGGTTTTCTCATTATTTCTTGTTTTTATGGATGTAGAGATGAGGCGAGATCATGGAAAGATGGGGTGCGGGAGCAAAGGCAAGGCTTCAGTGAGGCAGGGAGTTAGAGAGACCACATATGAACAGGGAAGGGATGAAATTACAGAGGAACAGGGAGGGAGAAAGACCACAAAGAAGCAAGGAAAAGGTGAAATCAGAGAGAGACAGAGAATGGGATGAGGACAGGGAGGGGAGGAAAAAAAAAGTAAAATCACAGAGAGATGGGGCAAGTCTAGAGAGAGGCGGGGGGGGGGGAGGGGGACAAGGACGCTGCGAGATGGGGGGGGGGGGGAAGTGAGATCACAAAGAGATGGAAGGTGGGGGACAAGGCCACCGAAAGATGGAGAAGAGGTAAGATCACAGACAGACAGCAGTGGAAATGGGAAAGCCACAGAGAGATGGAGAGGGAATGAGATCACAGAGAGAAGGGAAGGTTATATGGGCTAAAGAATGAGAAAATGTTAAGACCCTGGTTGATTATGGTGTAACTGTGGGAATTATGCCTTTGTCTTTTCTTTGCAGGTATGGACTTCTGGCTGTGTTTTCGGCTACTGATGGTGGAATCACTAGAGTTTTCCCAAATAAGTGAGTGTCTTCAGTTTCTGCCCTTTCACACATCAGCCTGTGAATGGCATCCTCAGCACATCTGATGCTAAGGCACTCCCCCTGATCTTTCACTGCTAAGAGATTAAAAGCAGCCATTAGGCTAGGGCAGAATTATGGCCGATTATGAAACAAGAATCTCAAATAGAAATATTAATTTCTTTAGTTTCTATGTTTCATTTGTTTTCTATAGCTGTTAGTAACAGGCTTCTGATTAACATGTTGACAGTAACGGCCTTCAGAACAGGTTCTCTTCTAGTGTTGATGATATCATCACAGTGGTCGGGGAGCCACAGTCAACTGTGAAATATACACTTTAAAATAACTGGAAAAATTGAAATGGATTAAATTAATGTTGAGCCTGAGATACCTGCTTCACAACTGAAAATTATTTTCTGTCACAAATTAATGGTCATCTGGAAAGGCTCAATAATGGAGCAGGGACTTAGGAACCAACACAAATTATAAACGTCCCTTAGTGTAAGGCACTGTAGCTAGATTACCAATTTTGGTGAAACTACTAAAACATGAAAGCACTAATTAGTTTAACATACAAGAACTTTTTCATTGCAATAAAAATGAGGAGAATTGCACAGTGGCAGCAGCACAGGAATGACTCTCTTCTTGGTTTTTCTGAGCTCTGTGAGATTTTTCCATCTCATACTCGTGTAGCTGATTTGTCTTGCTCTCTACAGAGAACATCTGTTACAGGTGAGCAACTTTTCTGTCTCCAAGGATTTATTGAAGAGATCCATCAGTGGATCTGCTAGAACCTCTCTGAGCTCTCTCAATTTTCTAGGATGTATTCCATCTAGCCCATAGCTTTTTCCACTTGCAGTTTTGCTAATTCAGTACAAACCCTTCCTTCTGTAAATGGTGTAGCATCTACCCCACTACAATATGTACTTCTGCCAATAATCAGAAACCTTCTTCAGTGAATACTGAACAAAAGTATTTATCATCTCTGCCTTTTCTTTATCCTCGTTCATGCATTCCTCCTATTCTCTTCTCAGTTTTATAATCCCACCTCCACACTTCCTTCTTTCATTGACATATTTATTTATTTATTTACAGGCATTTATAAATCATCTTCCACATCAAAACAATTGTTCAAAGTGATGAACAATTAATTTTAAAAAAAGCATAATAAATACACATCAAACAACTAACAAAATATACACATAAAATAACCTGAGCCATATTTCTATCATCAACACCTTGGAGAAAGCCTATAAAAACGGCTAGTGTACAGATGAGATTTATTTACCAACCAACCACCAGTAAATTACCCCAAAATCAATGCCTCTTTTCCATCAACAAACCTGACAATCAACCAGCCGTGATCTCCAGAGAACCCTTTCACATCTCTAATAACATCAACCAGGTCTTTAATTTTTTCTAAATTTCAATAAATTGGGCTCTGCTTTCAATTCCAGCGGTAAGCTCCATAATTCCAGAGGTAAGTTCCATAATTTTGGCACTGCCGTTGAAAATGCTCTGTTTTGTAATCTTAGTATCTAATAAAAGTTTTCTCCTTGCTTTACCTCTTTAGCTATTCTTTCTTCCACTTGTGTCTTTGCCATTTTGGTTGTGTGCCTCCTACCTCTTTCATTGTGATAAGATATTGTTCCTATGCTCCTCTTTCTGAGATAGTTTGTACATTTTTAATGTCGATCTTTTTGTCCTTATTTTTTGTTTTGAAAACCTGTCAGTCTCTTTTTCTTTTATTTTTAATTTACTTTCTTTGCATGCAAATTTGTTGCTTTTTCTATAATTCTTTTAAGTTTAACCCACTGTTTTTCCAGGTCACATACATCCTCACCCTCACCCTCATTAAGATACATTCTCAATTTACAAAAGTCAGTATTTTTTAAATTTGGGACCTTGACTTTTGTATGAGTCCTCTCCACCTTGGCAGTTATATCAAATCATGCTGTCTGATAATCACTAGTAGTCAGATTGGCTCCTACTCAGTCATTAGAAATGCTTTCTGCCCCTTCCCTCCTGGGTTCTATCAACATTTGTCTGAGAAGAATCCCATGAAGAGAGTCCCATAAGCAAATATCTTGGATTGAGATATTATTAATTAATCTAAGTGACTGTACTTTATATGTTTCCTGATGTATCTGTTTATATTGTTTTTTGGGATATGATATGTCTTGTGATTGCATGCACTGTTTAATATTAGTAGTAATGTAAACCACTTTGATAAGATTATTTAAAAGTGGGTTATCAAGTAAAAATAATCATTAATATAATATTCTCTGGTGCTTAACAGTAAAGATAAGAAATAAACTCTTGCATTCTTAACAAGTTACTCACTTGTTGCGTTATTGCCATCTCATAAAGAATTGATGAGGTGGTACTCCAGTTGTTAAGAATCTAAGAAATCACCTTGTTAAACCTATAAATATATACATTTCAGGGGTGCTTTTGAAAACCCCCACAGAGGAGGTGTAGCTGAAACTTGGCTCAGTCTTCTAGCTGCCTGTAACATAGGCCTGGATTTATCAAAATGCACTAAATATTGCATGCAATAGGGGTGTGTTTTATGGTAATAGGCAGTTTATTGTGCTAATACCTATGTGAAGTGCAAATTGTGATAACTTTTTCATACTTTGTGATAAGTGCCAGAATTGGTGTATTTCCTACGTACATCCACTGGGAGAACCATGCTTAGGGGAGAGAGAGAAAGAGAGAAAGAGAGAGAAACTAGCCCTAATGCCTGCATCCTAGGTAGGTATTTATATCTCTATAGGAGGCCCACCTAGTAACTCGAGGTGAGGTTTAGGTATTAGTATAGGGGTTAGGGGCCACTTTGACATTCAAAATGAGACGTACGAACAGAACAGTGCTCTCTTGTGAAGATTTGATGACCTTCTGAGTGAGGAAACTCACCCAAAGATGAGATTTGTACAATGTTCTCTCAACCTAGCTTGATGGGCTCTCTACCTGGGTAACATCAGCTAGGTTGAGAGAACATAGCACTAGAGATGTGAATCGGAACCGGAATCGGTTCGGATTCCAGTTCCGATTCACATGTGGGGTTTTTTTACATCGGGCCCGATCACGGTTTTGTTTATCGGCTGTGCCCGAGCCGATAAACAAAAAACCCACCCCAACCCTTTAAAACTAACCCCTTAGCTTCCCCCACCCTCCCGACCCCCCCGACCCTCCCCCAAAAACTTTGCCCTTACCATGTGACAGGGTATCCGTGACATTGGCCGGACCCTGTCACATGGTAGGAGCACTGGATGGCCGGCACCATCTTGTGCTCCTACCATGTGACAGGGGCTGACCAATGGCACCGGTAGCCCCTGTGACATAGTAAGGGCAGAGGCTATTGGCGCCATTTTGAATACTGGCAGCCAATGGTCCGAGTGCAGGAGGTCGCTCCCGGACCCCCGCTGGACTTTTGGCAAGTCTTGTGGGGGTCAGGGGGGTCCCCCAAGACTTGCCAAAAGCCCCTGGTGGTCCAGCGGGGGTCCAGGAGCGATCTCCTGCACTCGGGCCATCGGCTGCCAGTAATCAAAATGGCGCCGATAGACTTTGCCCTTACTATGTCACAGGGGCTACCGGTGCCATTGGTCAGCCCCTGTCACATAGTAGGAGCACAAGATGGCGCCGGCCATCCAGTGCTCCTACCATGTGACAGGGTCCGGCCAATGGCACAGATACCCTGTCACATGGTAAGGGCAAAGGGCCATCGGCGCCATTTTGATTAGTGGCAGCCGACGGCCCGGGAGCGGGAGGATGGCCCGGAGTGGGAAATTGCACCCGGGACCCCCACTGGACCACCAGGTACCTGTAAAAAGTTTTTGGGGGCGTTGGGAGGGTGGGGAAAGCTAAGGGGTTAGTTTTAAAGGGTCGGGTGGGTTTAGGGGTTATTTTTGTGTGCCATTTTTCCCGCCCTCCCCCAAAATGATAAGGGAACCCCCACAATCAATATCATGGGGTTTTCCTATCATTTTGGGGGAGCCCCCGATTTCTGACGATTTTGAAAATATCGACGATATTTTCAATCGTCCAAAGCCCGATTCACATCCCTACATAGCACAAATCTCATCTTTGGGTGAGTTTCCTCACTCCAAAGGTCATCAAATTTTCACAAGAGAGTACTGTTCTGTTCGTACTTCTCACTTTGAATGTCAAAGTGGCCCCTAACCCCTACACTAATACCTAAACCTCACCTCGAGTTACTAGGTGGGCCTCCCATAGATATATAAATACCTATCTAGTGGGAGCGCATTGTGGTTAGATTCTCTCTCTCTCTCTCCCCCCCCCCCCCTCTCACACTCTCACATTTTTTGCATGCGAAAACACCATATAGCACTTTGATAAATGACCCCCATAGCTAGCTAGATTGCCCCCTCTGACCTTGCAATCAGGGATAGCTGTGAGCCAGCTAGTGCTGAAATTTCAGCACAATCTTGCTAAATTTCCCCTTAACCCTAGGAATGCATCGGGGGCAGCTAAATCTAGTGGCTTGATTTTGCCACTCTACAGGGAGATTCTAGCTGACTAACTCCTTAGTTAGCCAGTTTGATGTTGCTGAAAGTTATCTTCATAGAAAATATATATGTATACATACCAATAAACACATACACAGTATATATATATATACATTCATATGCAGAACAGACTGAATTGGACATGTAAGCTTTAGTCTGTTTGGTATTAATATTTATATATTAGTACAAAGAAATACTCCCTTATGTTGGGGGCTTGGGTGCACTGCAGCAGTAACATGTGAAACAAAGGAAAGGAAAGATGGCTGCCATTTCTGCTGCTGGCAAAAGAGAAACAGCACAGGGGTAGCCTTGGAAGAGCCTTCACTCCAGCTCTCAGCCAGCAAGGGTTCTTGTGTTGCCTGGTTCTCTCTTTTCTGAGATGGGGAGATTGGGGTTATGAGGTGAGCAAAATGAATGTAAAAAAATTAATTTTAGTTAAAGGGGTGGTGAATTTGTTCTCTAGAGCTGCAGAGGACTGGGAAGAGGATCCTGAACCTTACAATGCTGGATTCTATCGCAGAAGCCTGGATAATAAGGGTTACATCTTTAAAGCTCCTTACCGTGACTGTGAGTACTCTCTCCCGGTTTATTTGCCAGTTCCGTGGTGCTTTGCTCTCATAAAAAAAAGAGAGAAAAAAGAGTAGGAGAAACCTTATAGGATGCATTCCATTGACTATAACTTCTCTTTATACTGTAGGTAATCTTTAATGTTGGCTCTAAGAATGGGGAGGCTGTCTCGTATCATGTTAATAGAGATTAGTTGATCTAATCCTGTTGCCCTACATCTTCAGCCATCTTCCAGTCAGGCAGGATACAGCTGCATCACTCATCACTGAGTTGCTCACTCTCCATGGCCAAGGAGCACACTAGCCAAAGGAGCAGGAGACTCAATGCAGAGTCACACTGTCTTTTTCACAAGCATAATCTTGGACGTTTCCCCTCACTCAATCTCTGCCAAAGCATTTCAGAGACAGAATCATTTGATCTCTCTGCATAAGCTATGGAAACTATTTTCTCTGCTGTTTCTCCTCCATGCACATCAGTGGAAGCGTGTGCTGCTTTTTTTTTAAATGTTACATTGAGCAAGGTGAGATGGGGAGGGGGGCAAGAGATAGTAAAAGTAGTGTGATTCACGACAAGAGAGGTTAACAAAAAAGAGGGTAATTATGAGAAAAAGAGTGGAGGCAGGATAAGGAAAGTGACCAGGAGATACTTCAATGGTTCCAGGTACACTGGAATGTTTTATCTCAATCCAGTTTTAAATGTAGTCACAGCCCATAACTTAGACTTCCTATAGAATTGCCACCCTGGGTCAGCCAAACAAGCTGAGCTAATCCTAATTATGTCCTGCTAAATGCATGGAGATTTGTAGTTCTGATTTTCCCATTGATTGCCCTAGAAAAATCAGAAGTACAAATCCATGTATGCAATGGATCAGAAACAGGACTAGATCAGCCTGTTTGGTTGACCATGGTTGAGGTCAGAGCCTGTCAAAGACAATATGGTCAGTGGCACACTGAATGGAGTGGGATAGTGGCATGTGGAGTGGAGAGAGTGATCAGGAGTGCATGGATGGAGAGCATGGTCAGTGGCACGCAGAATGAAGAACACTACCAATGGAGAAAACAATATAGAGAGAAATATTTTTAACCAATATAAAGAGAAATCATGTTTCTAACCAATTGAAATTATTTTAATCCATTCTTATCTAATTACATAATAAATCTAATACTGATACACAAAAATACAAAAGTATTTAAATGTAATTACAAATATTTAAATTCAAAGATTTTAATTAACAAAAAAAGTATTTTAATTAGCCCAAAAACTTTAGTGGATGTAAAAGACATAAAAATAGAATCAAAAACATTCATTCAACTTCACTCAAGAAAAACATTGCATTCACATTCACCATTCATAAACCCATCCCATATCACACTCATACTAAAAATAAAAAATTTAAGTTCCTTCTAAATCATATATTAATCTTGAAGTATCAGATCTTCAATATATTTTGATGTATAGATGAAATATCTTCTTCCTCAACACTACTTCTTTTCTGCAATTCCCCACAAAGATTTCTTCATTTCACCCTACAGATCGAGGGCTTCCTCAGAGGAATAATTTTCAAAATTATACTCGTGCCTATAATTAATATATATTATATATTATATATTATATATATATATTGAAATCTCAATAATTGTAAGAATAAAATCCATTCAGTATAAAAATATATTCAATATACCTCCCAATGGTATTTGTTTCCAAATATCTGATGTCTATGATAAATATCTCCCAAATGTATTTCATTTAACTTCTTGTCTACATCTCAATAGCAGAATACTTAAACAATCCAGCTGAATGTCCACAATATATTATCTAAATTAAACACATACCAAAACATAAATTAAAACTGAATTATGCACATATATTTCTATAATATTGATATAGCCATACATATCCTTGGAAGCAACAAAACCAGCAAGCTACTTACCGTCAAACACTGATGATTGAGTGTCTAGCGTCAGCGGTTCAACATAAGCTGACGTAGGTGAAGGCAAAATGCCTCAGTCTGATTGAATGGTTTTCCTATTTGTAAAGGGATTATGTTGATTGATTAACTATATCTTTTCAGTTTTTGAATTGATTTAGTATTTAAATGAGGCATTTTGTCTTCACTTACATTATCTTATGTTGAACCGTTGGTGCTAGATGCTTGATCATCAGTGTTTGATGGTAAGCAGCTTGTTGGTTTTGTTGCTTCCATGGATATGTATAGATATACCAATATAATAGGGTTATATGTGCATAATCTGGTTTTAATTTGTTTTGGTATCTGTTTTATTTAGATAATATATTGTAGACATTCTGCTGCATTGTTTAAGTATTCCACTATTGAGATGTAAACAAGAAGTTAACTGAAACATAGTTGGGAGATATTTATCGTAGACATCAGACATTTGGAAACAAATACCATTGGGAGGTATATTGAATATGTTTATATATATTGAATGAATTTTATTCTTAGAATTATTGAAATTTCCATATATATATATATATATTATTAATTATAGGCACAAGTATAATTTTGAAAATTATTCCCCTGAGGAAGCTCTCGATCTGAAGGGCGAAATGAAGAATTCTTTGTCAGGAATTGTAGAAAAGAAGTAGAGTTGAAGAAGACAATATCTCATCTATACATCAATATATATTGAAGATTTGATACTTCATGATTAGTACATGATTTAGAAGGAACTTATATTTATTATTTTTATTATGAGTGTGATATGGGATGGGTTTATGAATGCTGTATGTGAATGCGATGTTTTTCTTGAGTGAAGTTGAGTGAATGTTTTTGATACTATTTTTATGTCTATTACATCCAGCGATGTTTTTGTGCTAATTAAAATACTTTTTGTGTTGATTAAAATCTTTGAATTTAAATATTTGTAATTCCATTTAAATACTTTTGTGTTTTTCTATATCACTTTTAGATTTATTATGTAATTAGATAAGAATGGATTCAACGTATTTGAATTGATTAAAAATATGATTACTCTCTATATTGTTTTCTCTACTTGATTGTGAGAGAAGATAGATTGTATCCTTCATTGTTTCTAAACACTGCCAATGGTACATGAACTGGAAAAAAAACCAGTCAGGATTATATGTGGAATGAGCAGTCTGTGGTTTGCAGGATGGGAAGATGGAAAGGATATGGTGAATCCCAGTCACTTCTTTTTACTCCTTTGCTGTAGCCAGCTACAGAGCCATGAAATTGGAAAATAATACCATTGGGATCCTGGTCAGCACAGCCGTGGAGATCGAGATTGGTGGAAAGACCCTCAAACCAGCAGGTAAACAAAGGGATTGTCTGTGCTCTTAACTCGTCTTCTGGAAAGAGCCTGGATAAACAGGCCTGGAGGTGGGCCTGAGCTCTTATCATAAACAATAATTCAGGTTAGGGCTTGCACTAATGGAGCAATTTTCAGACTGCCCACCTAGTTGCAAAGTCTGCAGGTTCTTTGTGCTGGTGAGTCTTGCACCTCATTAACAAAGGGAAAGACCTGCGTACCTTACGCCTGCTTTTTGTCTGTGTGCAGATTTTTGCTGGAAAACAAAAGCATGGCAATTTGAAAATCCAATTTAGGTATGTTGCTTTCCTACCCTGCTCTAAATGCGATCCCTCCCCACAAAATAGCTAAAAGGACAGGTGTTATGGAACCTCGCTTGTGCTTTTAGCCAGACTGAGTGAGGGAAGTTTACAGACAGCCAGTTTTCCTGGGTAAATGGCCTGGAAAATTGCCTTCCGTAGGATTTCATTGCACAGTGACACGCCAGCCACAGTGAAGCCAAAGGCTGATCTTCAGTTCCCTGAGAATCCTTTAACGTGCACCCAGCAGTATGTTATTGCACTTAGGGAAATACATCCTGGCATCAAAAGTTACTCACAGACTTTGCTTTTAAAATACAGATCGATTTTTGTGTAGTTCTACTGGGCAGTGGTTGCTGAGCTGTTTCAGTCGAAGTTTCGGTGGAGCAGACTATTGCGATTTCATCAAGCGATGTTACAGTTCTTTCCTATTGATCAGCACCTCATGATTTGCTCACAGGGCATCAAAGGGTTCCGATGCATGGTCTTATGCTGCTGTCAAATTTAAATCCTTGATCTTGCTCAACCATTTTATATGTGATGCTTCTAGCTCTACTGATTCTCTTCAATGTTCCTTTAGCCTCTGTAATGAAACTAAAGCAAAGATGTGTTTGACAGTTGCTTGGTTTTGATTGTAAATATTACTTCCCTTATCATGAGGCTTGGGGGTAACTGCACAGAAACATGGGGGTAACCTGCATGGAGTGCCTGTTACTACCCTTAAGAGAAACATGAGGGTAACCTGAATGGTACATCAGATACTATCGTAAGAAACTTGCTGGGCAGACTGGATAGCCCATTTGGTCCTTTTTTGCCATCATTACTATGTTACTATATGTTACTATGTTCTCCTTTCATCATTACACCCCCCATAAGGGCAAGACTTCTTTGTGCAGTAGTATCTTTTTAAAGTACGGATACACAATGGCTGAAATGCAATTTTTGTTACTCTTACATGTTTGCAGCTCACATAAGATTATTCATCTGACTGCTGCTCAGTACTTCTCTAAGTTTTCTTCTGCTATGAGCATTGCAAACCGTATCTGGTATATAAATACATTGCTAACAAAAAGGGAGAAAGATCAGTTTTTAAACTAGATCATGGGGGAAAGCTGACAGTTGCTCAGAATCCTTTCTATCAGGATCCTGATAGAAAGGACTGGAAAAAGGCTGGGTAGCTGATGTGGCTTTAAATGAGAAGAAATGAGATATAAATTATTCCAAACTACTTGTATCAACTGCTAATAATAATTAATTTGTAAATAGAAACATAAAGTTTACATTTAGGTGTCTATATGCTAATGCCAGAAGGTTAAAAGATAAGATGGGAGAGTTAAAGTGTATGGAACTAAATGAAGGTATAGACATAATAGACAGGTTTGCATTTACTATTTTGACGATTATTTGTTATTAATGTATACTGTAATTTTGTGCTTTTATACTAATTACTTTGTAACTTGCTCTGGGCTGAAATGATAGGGAGAGAAAACGAGCTAAATGAACTGAGTCTCAGAGACCTGGCTGAAAGAGATCCTTGGGCATCATGATATCAGGGTACAAAATATATCAAAATGACAGAGCAGAAAGAATAGTGGTAGGATGGCATTATGGGATCTATGTATTATGGATTTTATATGTGATGTACGCCAACTTCAACCTATTTATAGAATAAGTGACATAGAAATTTAACTAAAGGAATACTAAAGATTTTCTCCCTGTTTGTGTCTAGTGGAAAAAATGCTTAATCCACAGGGCCCTGTATGTTAAGAATGGCATAGAATCAAGTAATACAATAGTTCTACAGGAAACAAACTGCACTCAAGAATATCCATGGATTGAAATTATATGTGTGACAGGGAGGAATTTAGCAGTGGGGGTTTACTATCATTCAAGTGACCAGAATAATGAAACAGACTGTGAAATCCTAACAGAGATTAAACAGGCTACTAAAATTGGAAATACAGTAATAGTGGGATATTACAATTACCCCAAAATCGATTGCATGAATGGGTCATCAGGGTATGTCAGTGAAGTAAAATTTCTAGATGCAATAAATGACTGTTTCATGGAGCAGCTGGTCTTGGAACTGACAAAAGAGTACCAGAGCAAATTGACAAACTATTTATTTAATAGCAAATCACCAGGACCTGATAGTATTTACCCCAGAGTTCTGAAGGAACTCAAATTAGAGACTTCCTATCAACAATCTGTTATCTATCATTAAAATCTGACATTGTACATGAGTACTGGACAGTAGCCAATGTAGTGCCAAATTTTAAGAATGGCTCAAGGAAACTATAAGCCACTAAGCCTGACATTGGTGCCAGGAAAAATGTTAAAATCAATTGTGATGGAGAAGCTACAGAGAAGGGCAACCAAAATGATAAAGGGGATGGAACAGCTCCCCTATGAGGAAAGGCTGAAGAGGTTAGGGCTGTTCAGTTTGGAGAAGAGACGGCTGAGGGGGGATATGATAGAGGTCTTTAAGATCATGAGAGGTCTTGAACAAGTAGATGTGAATCGGTTATTTACACCTTCTGATAATAGGAGGACTAGGGGGCATTCCATGAAGTTAGCAAGTAGCACATTTAAGACTAATTGGAGAAAATTATTTTTCACTCAATGCACAATTAAGCTCTGGAATTTGTTGCCAGAGGATGTGGTTAGTGCAGTTAGTGTAGCTGGGTTCAAAAAAAATTTGGATAAGTTCTTGGAGGAGAAGTCCATTAACTGCTATTAATCAAGTTTGCTTAGGGAATAGCCACTGCTATTATCGCACTCTTATATTATATATTATCTCTTATATTATATATTATCTTATATTATATTTTATAACTCTTATATTATATATTATCGCACTCTTATCGCACTGCTATTATCGCACTCTTGCTTAGGGAACAGCCACTGCTATTATCGCACTCTTCTTTCAGGATAAAATTGCAAACACGCTAGCGCTTCTCCCTACTAACCCAACACCACCAGCTCTAATCTTTACCACCACATGCTCCCCCAGAGCCACCCTAGATTCCTTCGAGCCCACCACCCCTCTGGAGATAGAATCAACACTCAAGAAGCTGAAACCATCCAGCCACCCGATGGACCTCATCCCAACGAAACTTCTGCTCCTTATCCCAGGCACCATCTCCAGATCTCTGGCTGACATCATTAACTGCTCCCTAGCCCAAGGAGTATACCCGGATGACCTTAAAACAGCATCTATTAAACCTCTCTTGAAGAAACCCAACCTGGACACAAATGAGCTCTCCAACTTCCGACCCATATCCAACCTCCCGCTGCTAGCAAAACTCACCGAGAGGGTGGTGAACACACAGCTTTTGGACTACCTGGAGGAACACAAAATCCTATACCCCTCCCAGTATGGCTTCCGCAAGTCTTCCAGTACCGAAACCCTCCTCATCTCTCTAACAGACCACATCCTCATGGGCCTAGATAAAGGGATTTCTTTCCTGCTAGTTCTCTTAGACATCTCCGCGGCGTTTGACACCGTGAACCATAGCATCCTCCTCAATCGTCTCTCAGACATTGGATTATCTGGATACGCCTTCCAATGGTTCAGCTCATTCCTCAATAATAGAAGCTCCAAGATCACTATCAATAATAAAGAATCTCCTAACTTCAAATCTACTCTGGGTGTTCCCCAAGGCTCCTCTCTATCCCCCACCCTCTTCAATATCTACCTACTGCCTCTTTGCCAGCTGCTCACAAACCTTAACCTAATTCACTACTTATATGCTGACGACGTTCAGATCCTGATCCCAATAAAAGAATCCCTTCCAAAAACGCTCTCCTACTGGGAGAACTGCCTGAAGTCCATCAACCACTTACTCACCAGCCTGAACCTGGTCCTCAATGCAGCCAAAACAGAAATCCTTCTCATCTCCACCGACCATTCTTCCAGCCATGATCAGACAACCTCTATTCCTCAGACCACTCAAGTTAAAGATTTAGGAGTCACCATTGATAACCATTTGAACCTAAAAAAATCAATCAACAATATTACGAAGGACTGTTTCTTCAAGCTCCAAGTTATGAAAAGACTCAAACCCCTCCTCCATCTCCAGGACTTCAGAACTGTCCTTCAGTCAACAATATTCTCCAAAACTGACTACTGTAACACTCTCCTCTTAGGACTCCCGATCTCTGCCACTAAACCACTACAGATGCTCCAGAGCTCAGCAGCCAGGATATTAACCAACACCAACCGGAGAACTCATATCACTCCTATACTTAGAAACACTGGCTACCTATTAAATACAGAATTTTGCACAAAGCACTCACCATTATCCACAAATCCATACACAACCAACTACCTTTAGACCTTCAGTTCCCACTCAAACTATACACATCTGCAAGACCCATCAGAGCGGCACACAAAGGAACCCTTCAAGTCCCCCCAATTAAATCCTCTCGTCTAACCTCCACGAAAGAACGGGCATTCTCCACAGCTGGCCCCATCATCTGGAACAACCTACCTACTGATCTAAGACTGGAACCCTGCCTGATTACCTTCCGAAAAAAACTCAAGACTTGGCTTTTCATCCAAGCCTTCCCTTAAGCCTAACATTGCAACAGTTCTTTCATTTAGCCCAATAGACTAAATGACCGACCCAGCCACTGTATATTCATACGTTCTCATTCTCCAGTTTTTTTCTGTCCTTTATTTCCTGGCTACTCTAGCCCCCAAGTTCATTCTCCCTGTTATTTGTATCTGCGCTTCGGCCTTCCTGTTATATGGTTATGTTCAGTTAATCCCTAAGTTTGATGTAAACCGGCCTGATATGAAGCTTGTCATGAAGTTCGGTATAGAAAAATGTTAAATAAATAAATAAAAAATAAATTAATTGCATCAGTAGCTAGGGATCTTTTTGGTGTTTTGGTACTTGCCATGTTCTTGTGGCCTGGATTGGCCACTGTTGGAAACAGGATGCTGGCCTTGATGGACCTTTGGTCTGACCCAGCATGGCAATTTCTTATGTTCTTATGTTCTTAAACTTAATGGGCAAAAAGATAAACATGATCTAATGGGGAGGCGTTAACATGGATTTAGCAAAGGGAAGTTATGATTTACTAATAATTAGAATTTTTTGAATGTGTAAAAAAGTATGAACAGTGGCATAACTAAAGTATTTGGCACCCGGGGTGGATACTTCCTTTATCACCCCCCCAATATATAATTTTAAAATTTCCTAAATATCGATAACATATTTCAGAACAGCAGACACATCAAATAACACCCAATAATTAAAACTAATAAAGATTTTAAAAATCTCCCGCTTTCCATATCTGTCATCCTAAGATTGTTGTAGATGGGGAGGGCATGTATACACACACACACACACACACACACACAGTATGCTTCCTCTCTCTCATACACACCCACACATGCTTGGTAAGAGACAGAGAGAGCATGTGTGTGTGTGTGGGAGAGACACACACACTTTCTCTGTATCTCTCTCTTACACAGATACTTCTTCTTTGTCTCTCTCACACACAAGGACATACTTCCTCTATCTCTCTCTCACACACTTACATGCACACATGCTTCCTTTGTCTCTCTCCCTCACACACATACACACACACACATACATGCAGACAAAAACTGAACTGGAAACCAGAACAAACCAGATTCTGTATGCAGTGCAACAAAGGAAAAGCAGAAAATCACTATTCCTCAAAACAATACAATTAAGAAATATAAATCAATCAGAATAGTAAAACTATACTAAAAAATATACATTTCCAAACAGCTGATGAATAGAATAATAATCAATAATTAGAAGCTCCTGTACAAATATTTTAAAATTTCCTAAACATCAATAAAATATTTCAAAACAGCAGGCACCAAATAACACCCAGTAATTAAAACTAATAAGGATTTTTAAAATCCCCCACTCTCCATACCTGTTACTCTGAGATTGTTGTGAACTGGGGGTACAAACACACACACAAACAAAATATGCTTCCTCTGTCTCACTCATATACATGCTTGGTGAGAGACAGAGGGAGCTTGAGTGTGTGTGTGTGTGTGTGTGTGTGTGTATGTGTGAGACAAACATACATGTGTCTTCTCTGTCTCTCTCTCTCTCACACACACACACACACACACACACACACACACGCTTTCTCTGTATCTCTCACACACAATTCCTGTCTCACACTCGCACAGGCACACATGCTTCCTCTCTCTCATCTCCACCCCCGCACACACAAGCACCTTCTCATAATTATACACAGGCACACACACACACTCTTATATAAACTCACCCTCTCATACACACACAGGCACCCTCTCATACACATGCATATACACACACACATATACACACACACATATACACACACACACACACACTCTCTCATATACATTCTATAGCAACTGTTTTACTATCTCTTTCTAATGATCTTAGAGCAGAGCTGATAAATGTAATACCTACCTAATAATCTTAATCAATTTTACTGCAGCATTCTATAAAATAGATCGTGCTCCGTTGTTAAGTTCTTTATCAGCATTGGGTGTCATGTGGTTTGCTTTTCATTTCACTGATAGAGATCATGGTAACATATTAATGACAGCAGAAAAAGATCAGATGGTCCATTCAGTCTGTCCAGCAAGCTTCTTATGGTAGCATCTGCCACTCCGAGCAGTTACCCCCAAGCCTTATGATAAGAGTAATAATATTTACAATCAAAACCAAGCAATTGTCAAATCCGTAAATTACTGCTAGCAATATTTATACTGGGTGAGGAGCCTTCTTGATAATTCAGAAAATGCTGCTTCATGATCTTTGCTTTGGGACTTGGGCCGTAGAAGCCATCCTGTACTTTTTCCCTTGTTGTCTGCGTGTCAGTGCCCCCTGACAGCAAAAGTCAGGACCCATGTTGGTTGTTGTCTGCATCCAGTTCCCCTTTTTCTGGGCCCCTATCCTGATATTTACTTTGAAAAGGAGCTCAGCCTGCCTCCCCTCTCCCACCCACCCATGAGGAAAAAGCACGGCTCCCGCACCCCATCCCCCTGCCCCTCCCCCATCCTCGCTGAAAACCTTTTTTCTTCTTCGCCAGGAGCAAGGGACCCTCCGCCCCTGCTCCCGGCACTTCCAGCGCTGCTCTGACAGAACAGCGCTGGAAGCGTAAATTTGATGGGGTACGGGAGCTTTTTTTCCTAGTGGGTGGGTGGGAGGGGCGTGGCAGGCTGAGCTCCTTTTAAAGGTAAACATCGGGATGGGAGCCCAGCTTCCAAAATGGGGCAAATCTCTATGATTTAAAAAGGTTTGGGGGCGGGGAGGGTTAGGATACAGAGTATGAATTGACTTATGCTTTGAAGGGGGAGGGAAGGATGGGATGGGGCAACTTATTTTTTCTTTAGTAGATGACAGCGCTAATTAGATGGATATCTTTTCAAGATATCCGGTTAAGTAGCACGTTATCTGGCCACTCAAGGCCACGTAACTTTACACCTGCTCTGAAGCAGGTCTAAAATCTGCCTAACCTAACCAAATATACCCAGTATTCGGCTAGGGTAGCCAGATAACTCAACTCCCTCCTCAGAAAGGCCTCTTTTCTTTATCCAGCTAAATTATAGCTGGGTAGCTAGTTATCTGGCTAAAATTTAGCTGGAGAAGGGCTAAATATAGCCAGGTAAGCCATTTAGATGTTTAACTATTACATTGTCCATCTAAATGGCTTTTGAACACGGACCTCTTTGTGTCTTTATTTTCTTCTTTCTTTGATTTGTTAATGTTTTAATTTAATGATTGTTTAGTCTGTATTTCTGGTTTACTTATTCAGGATGATTCTTAATGCAAAGTGCTAAAAGCAATAATTTAGAAAAAAAAAATCTCAAAATTGAAATTAACTGAAAACCTACTGGAAGGGTCTGATTACCCAACCGGAGCAGATGTCCCTCAGCTGATTTGAGAGAAGTTCTGTATCCATATTCCCTTAGTGATGAGCTTCATCTTGCACCAATGAATCGTTCTCATTATCTGGACCTAGGCTTACCAACTGATTCTGTTTTTTTCAGGATGGTCTGATCCTGTCCTCTAGTTAACCCATTCAGTGTAGTTCTGCTTTTATTAGGGAAAAAATACAGTTCCATGTATCAAATAGTGCAATACCAGGACTATCCGGAAACACTGAAGCCAATTGGTAGCTCCATCTGGACTTCCCTGTAGTGAGATGGGGAAGTCCTCTCCTTGTGCATTTAATCCTAGGGTGCTAGAAGGATCTCATTCTCCTGAGGTAGAGAGTGGTGGGGAAAGGAGATGTGATACAGGTAAGGTCCCCTGACAGTGCTCCTAATTTTTATTGGACATCAGGTTTCTTTTCTTTGTTATCAGAAATTGTTCCCTTTGTTTCTGAGTTTTTGGAGTAGTGGAATGACCATGGGAACAGAAGTAGCACAGACACACTTATTAAATGCTTAACTTTTTACATATGTTTGTTTTTTACTAGTGGTCGGTGTGAAGCTTGATCTGGAGACCTGGGTGGATAAATTTAAAGTCCTTGCCAGCAACCAGACTGACCGGGACCCACTAGGAACACGCAAGGTACAGAGTCTTGGAATCAAAGATCCATTGATTGTGAAACCTATGGGAGATTCTAGCCCACATTACCAGTCTGGATTATCACCACATGTGGCTATTGTCACCTCACTTCTGTGGTCTGAGCTCAACCTCCCACCTCTCCCCCCACACACTCCCATTACTGCTACTATTATCTCACTTTCTATCTGCCATCAGCAGTTTCATTGTCAAGAATATGGGGATCTGAAGGAAGGGGGAGATTAAGCACATCCAGTATGAAAGGATAGAGAGAGTGGAGGCTGTCGGGATCTGACACTGAAAGAGGAAGAAGAAAGGCCTCAAATTAATAAGCAAACTTTCAATAAAATGCATGGAAATCAGGGCAATAGATTGTGCAAACCCTGCAAAGAGCAGCCATTTCTGGGGGGGGGGGGGGGGTAGCAAAGAGCAGCAGCACTCAAGCAAAGCAACAGGTCCCGACAGCCACATAAACTCAAACAACTGTCAGCACTTTTAATTACTTTGTTTTCCACATCTATTGTGTGTATGTGACCAGGTGCCCATTACAAAAATGGCAACAGTGGCTTCAGCTGGTCTAAGTGCCCGCAGTGTATATCAGAGGTCTCGGTCAGACCTTGCCCTGTGTGATGTCAGTGTAGTATCAGTGTGTTGGGGAGTTATACCATACCCTATTGGGAGGGATTGCAGGAATGTATAAAACCCTGCACCCATGTGATGTGGGAAGAAGTCAAAGAGAGGATTCCAAGATCCGGAGGTCTGCTTCACAGAGTGGTACCAGAGGGACTATTCCTCTACAGCGAAGGTTTGGGGAGAAAGAGAGTGTGATGGCTTCTCAGCCCGTCACTAATATTTTTCCCAAAGTGTTTTTTCCCTAAAAGCACTTTTTCTAAGCTATGGGTAGTGGGAGGAATTAGAGATTTGGGGACTACTCCCATAGCTTTAAGCCCACCTTTTTTGGGGGAGAGGCTATCTTTTGGGGGTTTATAACCCCTGGGTATCCTGCTCAATGGTCAGAGGGTTAAGCGCAGCTGAAGAAATTATAGATCCTTCCCAGGATCTCAACAGAGTGAGAAGAAGGAAGGAGAGAGATTCCTCCGGAGCCTCAATTCATAGGAGCTGTTTTGCAGAAATTCCTCCCAAATCTCGACTATAGACAAGAGTTTGGTTTTCAAGATTTTTTGATTTCTTGGTCTGAAGGGAAGGTTTACCCCACCCCCTGTCTCCCTGAGGATCGGAATTTGGATATCTTTTTGCCCAAGTGACCAGTCAAGCGAGGGTGGAAAGAAAAGAAGAGTTAAGGACTTTGGACTAGAAGAACCCAGAGTCTCAATTCTGGACAATTTGGATTTACAGTTGAAGTTTTGGGGAAGTTTTGGTAACCAAGCTGAACCTTTTCTTGGACTTGGATATATTTTTCCACTGTTTGCTGAAACATGTTAGAGTTGCAGTCTAGTTATCCAACCCTCACTGGTGAGGATATTTTTGCATCAGGATAATGGTGCAAGGGAAGTGAGAAAGGAGATAACACCTAAGATGGACAAACTGACTATGATATTCAACGCCACCGTATTTCTGATGCTGTTTTTTATTTTTGGTATTGTGGCTTGGATCCTCCTCTTTGAAGCTACAGTAAAAACTATTTTTATTTGAACACCAAACTTGGAGTCCTTTGGATTTCTTTGTTTTCCCGTTCTGGGTGTACAAGGGATGAATGGACCCTGATGTGACTCAAAGTGGTGTTGATTTTGGTTCCCCTGCCTTTGATTTTCCCCTTCTGGCACCTTCAATAGATTTTGAGGCTAAAGTGTGAAGCTGCTGTGGTCTATTGTGCCTAGGGTTCTGGAAGTTAGTTCCCCCCCCCTCCCCCCCAATCTGGACTGAAACCCGAACCATACCACCCCTAGTGAAGGATAAAGCACCAAAACGGGGGATAAGAGGAAGAGAAAAGCTCTTGCACAGTGAAGATGGTTGGGATCTGGGGAGAGGATGGCCCAGGCTGCACTGGGAGGAAGGATTCCAGGAGAAGTCCTGGGAGTCCAGAGCAGGCTGAAGGAGACAAGAAGAGAATCTGAGGAGACCTGAGGGATAAGGGAATTCTTCAGAGGACTGAATGAGTGTACCAGGGAGGTGTCAGAAGAGAAACTACCTGTCTGGGAAAATCCACCAAGCCTGACCCTTCAAATCAGTTAGAAGCTCTATGGAGAGATTTGAAAGAGATGAGCCCAGAGACGATCTACAGACCCAACGGGTTTTGGGAGGGTCCAGGGAGGAAGGGTACTATCCCACAAGAGCTTACCTTTGTAGTATGGAGTGTGTGAAAAAGATGCTGTTATTGGGTTTAGAACTATTTCTGGGACTTTGTTATTTCCTGCCACCAATTTGCAGTAAAGATTTTTATTTTTGAACAGAGCTGGAGTCAAGAGTGGAGTGTGACTGGACTGGCGTGCAGAAGATCACCAGAGAGAGCAAGGGCTTTGAAAGCACTGATTTTTCCCCCTGTGCGGGAACCCTATGAAGTCATGAGGCTTTGCACGGTCCATGAATATCCCCGTGTGCCCCCAAACCCAAGAGCTGACTGGGATGGGGGTTACACGAACAAATAAATAGCCATACCAACTACTACTACTTTTTACTATGGCTTGTTTATTTTGTGTTTTAGGCTTTGGCATTTTTTAAATGGTTTGATCAGTTTTGTGTCTATACCTCTGACAGGACCTGAATTACTAACTTTCTCCACTGTGTCCAGTGCTTAGGGAGTGACATTAAATGGAAAGAGAGAGCAAAGAAACATAACTGCCAATTCATGGACTCTCCTTCTCTTCCCTCTGCCAGCTATTTATTGATTATCTGATTGATTTGAAAGTGCTTATAATTTACTTATTTTGAAAAAATCAATGCTGAGGAGTGTACAAAACAGTGCATCATACCACACAAACAATTAATACAATAAAACTTAGCATAATATTCAATTATTTAATAAACAAACAAAGCAAATGATAATTAAAATAGAAAAAAGAACAATAAGACAATAAATCAAAGTAGGTAGCAGTAATTGAAATACAAAGTGGCTTAAGGGAAGGCAATCTGAAAATAGCGGACCTTAAGCTTTTTTCTATTGAGTTTCAGTTTGATAATGTGCCGTAGCTCAAGTGGTGGTTCGTTCTAGAGGCTGGCGCCAGAAATAGAGAAAGCCCTACTATGGGTAGCTTGAAAACGTGCTATTTTAATGGTAGGAATCCGGAGACGACTCTGGTCCACTGACATAAGTGCTCTCCCAGGAACATATCTGGTAAGCCTAGAAGATAAGGAGAGAGGTCCATCATCTTGAAGAATAGCTTAAACCTAACCCTCTGCTCAACGGGGAGGCAGTGGAATTGTTTCAGCAGAAGAGTTATGTGTGCTCTGTGCAGGCAGGAAGATTATAAACGGGCAGCAGCATTCTGTAGAAGCTGTAGTGCCCATATCATGTACAGCAAGTTGCAGTAATTTAAGGTAGCTATGATGAAAGCCAGTACTACTTATCTAAAAACTGCAATAGATGTATATGTTTCAAAGGGTGTATTAATCTTAATTTATAAAATAAATTTTGATTATTGCATTCGGTTGCGGTTTTCATGCAGAAGGTGGAGTCAGTTAGGAGTCCTAAGTCCCTAATAGTTTTTGGAGAAGGCTATAGGGGCTCCCTCGATGACAAGATTTTGCAAACTGAGGTAGCATTGGAATTTTACTTATCCATAGTGTTTCCATCTTTTCATATTCATCAAAAGACTATTTTGGCCAGAAATCTACTGCATGTAAACAGTCTTTTACCGACTTAATGGCTGAGGATAAACCAGAGTCTATAGAAAACACAAGCTGGATATCGTCAGAGCAGACTTTAAATTCATCTGCCTGAGAAGATAGAATTGTGCATAGGCGCAGCATATAAAGGTTAAAAAGTTTAAACAATTAAAAAGCATGAATGAGAGAGTGGGTTGCCAGGAAGTGTTTAACAAGCTGTAACAATTCTCCTATTAAATCTCTCCTTTCTCTTATAACAGCCCCATAACTTGCTTTGCTCCCTAACTGCAGCTGCCTCAGCTACATTGTATTAGGACAGCCTTGTAAAAGGGCTTGTTGCTCCTGAAAAACCTGGCAAATTTGGAGGGAGGGGAGAAGGACAGACGAGAGGTTGGGGGAGACAGAGGGAGAGAGAGGGGAGTCACAGTAGAGTACAGGGATTCAAAAGGAAGGGAGGGAAGAAAGAGAGGGCAAAAGAAGCCATGGGGAAGGAGCGGACAGAGGGGGGGGCATAAGAAGGAAAGGGAAAGGGAGATAGGGGAGCCACAGGTGAGGGTGGGGAGTCAAAAATCGGGCTGTTGGCGGCTGCATTCCTGCCTCCTTCCCCTCTTGGGTATACCTCAAAGGTCAGGGTGAAGGTAAGTCCCTGAATTGGTGGGGGGAGAGGGGGTGCAGAGGGAAGGAAAAATCAGCAGCAGTGCTGCTGGCAAGAGTTGGGGATGGCATCAAATGTTGAAGGCACCAGGCCCTGATCAAAATCCTTGGAAGGGAGGACAAGAGGGGAGGGGAAAAACAGAAAACAACATGTCCTCCTGTATTCGGTAATGAGAAGTAGAGAGTTATCTCACATTATTACCAGAACGTGTCCTGCTGTAATTTACATCTGTTTGTTTTTTTTTTTCCTTGCCTATCGCAGTGTTCACCTTCGACTACCTGCGAGATGGACTGTGAAGTCAACAGTGAGGTGAGTCTCCTATATGAGAACTCAATAGGACTCTCATTCATATGAATGCTTCACATGACTGGGCTACCTCCCAGCGTCCCTATGACTGCAGTGCTGCACAGATATGTGGCCCATGTCCATTTTTCTTCTTTTTTTGTTTTCTCTGTTCTGTGTTTTTGTGACTAGCATGAAGGTCTTTCTTTTGGGGTCACCTACGTGGTGACACCATGATCATAGAACTGATAGCATGGTGCTGGCAGAGAAAAGTCATTTAGTTCTTAGAAAGCAGGGAATGGTGATATTTTTTTGTGTATGTGACTCGGTGTTAAAATCTGCTCCTGTAGTCAGCTTGCCACTCACAAACATGCAGAAGGTGGCTTCAGCTTGTCTCTGTGCCTTTAGTATGACAGGGGTCTCACCAGACCTTTGTGGTCAGTGATGTCAGAGCAGAATCAGTGTGTAGGGATGAATACCATTCCCCATTGGGAGGGGGAGATTAGAAGTATAAAAACCCCTGCAAACCAAGTGAGTAGGAGGCTTCGGAATTAGTTGAGGATCAGAGTTGTCTTAGGTGGGCTTGCTAAGAGTTGAGGTGGTGAGGGGATTCCAAGCCCTGAAGTCCTGGTAGTCTTAGAGCCTTCTCCCATTGAGGGGCTCCTTAGGGACTGTCTCCTACTGAGAAGGTCCCAGAGAGAGAGTTAGAGTGGAAGAGGAATTTCAGGGTGGAAATTCCTGGTAGAGAGAGAAAGTTCTTGCAGAGTTTTGTGGACCAGCATACTGGGGGCAGCCAAGAGAAAGGGCATCCTACCTGGAAGGTCACCAGGTAATTCCAAAGTTATCCAGACACACCCCTTTGAATATCGACCTCTGAGATGCTTATCTGTAACAGATGTTCTTCATAGACAACAAGAGAAATCAGCCACACAGTCCCTCCTAACTCCCCTTTAGAGCTGAAGCTTAGCTTGCTATTAAGACCTAGGCGACTCATGCAGCAGGCAACTGCATGGGAAGGTCCACGCACACTCAGAAAGATATTCTCGGTCTTTGAGAGCTGTGAGGGAGCTTTCCACCTTGGCACAGTCAGATCATGTCACTTACTTATATGGTTGATTTATCCTACTGTGCACGGAGACCTGTTACAGGTAAGAAACTTAACTTTACAGAGAGTCTCCCAAGATTTTTAATGCCAACCTCATTTTTGTATTGTTGGTATTTTATTACTGCCATTGTGCACACAGCTGGACTTTCTATGCCAAGATTCAATCCTTTAGGCTCAAAGATGCAGTTCCCTACTCCTGAATACTGCAGCCTTATAGCCTAAGCCCATGGTACCAGACACATAGGCCCAGACATATTTTTACTGACATCATTTTTTGTTCACGTTTATTTACTGAAAGTTGGCAGCTAAGCTGGTAAACAAGTTTATTGTCCATCAGAGAAAGACTTTTACTCAGCATAGTGAAGTAATGCTGATAGTGCATGAGAGTTATATGGACATTTGAGTTGAGTCTGTTGCAGCAATAATTTTTTGGACCATCACAGAGACTATTTTCACCAACATCTATAAGAAGAGTTGTTATATGGAGTATCATATGAGGAATCAATTATATTGGCTTTTTTTGTCTAACCAGAAGATTTGGTATATTTGAAGTGTCCTATGAGGAATTGATAATACATGTGTTGGTGTTTATGAATTCTTCTGTTGGATTTGTATGATTAAACATTTTTGATTGTAAGTAGTATGTATTTGTTGATGTTTTGTGTTTCTTTTCTTTTGTATTTCTATTTTTGTTTATTTTTTGGTTTGTCTTCTGTGTTATTTAAGTATTTTTATTTATGTTGTATGTTGCGAGCCTAATAGTAATATTATGCACTATTGGTGTTGCGCCTGGAGGTAGACCCTTGTCTTAAGACAGTGAGGAGGGGCTTCCTGGTCGGGCCCAGGAAACAACTGCCACCAGGAAGCAGAGCACAGGAGGAGACAGAGGCTAGCTGGAGCTTCACTACTGGAAGCCCAAGGTCCCCCCGGGTGAAGCCCTTGGGGACCCGGGCCACTTGGACTTAGGTGGGCCTCGCAGGGTCTCCCAGATAGGAAGTATAGAGGTGTGCCCACTAGGATCAAGGGTGCACGATCGACGTCAGGACAGGAGCCTTGCGGAATTAAGGAAGGCCAGAACAATGTCTGTGATGACAAGGCTAGGAGCAGGGCCAGGTTCAAGGAGACATGATCAGTGATAGCAGAGGTCAAGTTCCAGAGGTCAGTCCAAGAGTAGTCAGCCAAAGCAGGGGTCAGGTTCCAGAGATCAGACATGGTCAAGGAGGCAGGCAGAGGTCAGTATCCAGGCAGCGATCAGCGTAGACAAGAAAAGGCAGAGGTCAGTACCAGAGAGTCAGTCCAAGAGGTACTACCTGAGGGAATGCAGGAACAGACAGACGCTGGGACAGGAGGACACTGGAACAAGGCTGGAACAAGACTGGAACAAGACTGGAACAAGCAATGAGACACTGAGGCAAACTAGTTCACACACGGTGTCGACCCGATTGCCAAGGCAAGGAAATGAAGGCAGGAACTTCCTGATATACTGTGCTCAATCAGGGCGTGCTGTGGAGCTAGGACCTGGCCCTGGCCCTATAAGGGACCGGGTGGTCCGCGTGCGCATGCCTAGGGGGCGGGGCCAATGCCACGGAGGACACTGAGCCCCGCCATGAGGCCTGGTGCACTGAGAAAGGCCTGGCGACCGCCGCCACAGGACACAGAGGCCTCGAGGAGCTTAGCTGCGCCGTGGGTGTTATGCCTGTCAGCTGAGGAGGCTGACTCAACTTACCCTCTCCGCCCACGCTCTGACAAGCTGTCGATTCACGGGGACTCTCATGGGGTCAAGGGACTTGCTTGGTCTTAGCTTTTCCTCCGCTTCCGCTGTTACTGGAAGTTCTCTCCACCCTCCGAGGGTTGTTCTCTTGGGTACTCGCTCCTCGGGAGCCCTATGCTTGCTTTACCTACTTTGTTTATTTCAGGTACCTACTCTCGAGGGCCTGAGTGCATATCCTGGTATCTGCTTCATCTACCATCTGCTGGAATAACAACCTCACAGCTATAAGAAGAGTGAGTAATTTCTTCATCTTGCAGTCCTTTATCTTCAGCCTCTCTGACTATCTGCATTGGAACTGCCTTTCCTCCATTATGGAACAGGACTCTTCAGCACTGCTGTTGATCTACTCACTGCTGCCCTCTGTGGTTGCCTGTTTCTGCTAATCTGCAGTTCAAGTATTACTCACTACTGCCACCTCTGGCGAATCTTAAGAACTATTAATAAACTCTTTAAACTGTGTGTGTGTCTCTAACACTGAGCCTGACCGGTGATCCCTCTCGGGATCTTCCCTCGTGGGCGTGGTCATCTGCCACCGGCCCAAGGATCCACCCACAATTATCATGAATAATAACAGATTGCTAACTCCATAGATCCGGCTCAGCTCAATGCATTACAGGCCATTCCAGGTCTGGCCCAGAAAAGCCAAGAACAGCAAAGGTTCTTGGAGACGCTATCATATGCTGTAGACCATCTGAATACTCGATTGGATGCTCAAGCCGGAGCATTGAAGATACTCCAGTCTCTACCAGGCCTTATTTCAAAGGTACAGAGCCTCCAGAATTCTTTGGAGATAGTGCTGATGGACGTTCAGCGTTTAGATACTTGTCAAGATCTCCTGAAGCAATGCAAGGCTTCACCATCTTTAACTAATTCCTCAGATACCTTCGGATTTAATCAGGCTGTGATTCCCCTGTCCAAACCTCCTTGCTATTCCGGAGATCCAAAAGGCTGCCAAGGGTTTTTAAACCAATGCCATATGCATTTTACTCTTCAGCCTACTTTGTTTCCGAATGTCATAGTAAAAACTACTTTTATATGTTGTTGGAAAGTGATATGAATATAATAAAATATTATTTTAGTTATTCTATGTTCTTTGGAAATATTTTTTTTGCATTTTTCCTTGATTAGGTGATGGTATAGGAGTAGGACAGAAAGTTATAAATTGGGTAAGGAACTGGTTGAACAACAGAACACAGAGATTGACAGTCAATGGAGTCCACTCTGGAGAAGTTACCCCAAGGCTCAGTATTAGGACCAATTCTTTTCAATGGCTTTAGTAGTGGTATTGCAGAGGGTCAAGGGAAAATAAGCTTGTTTCTCAGCATTGAGACAGGTTAATCCACATCAGTGGGTTAGCACCTCTTCCAGCAGATCGAGACGGAGCAAAATTGACATCACAGTATATATACCCCTGCTCTGACATCAGCCTACCAATATTCTCCATCTCCAGCAGATGGTGGCCGTACATCTCCCTACTGGGGATTGTTTGTTTAAAAAAAAAGAGAAAAAAGAGAAAGAGAGAAAAGAAGGAGAAAGAGAATTAGCACATATCACTTCTCCTGAGGTGATACCTTAAGGTCTCTCCCTCAGTTGAGTTCTCCTGAGGTGATATCTGGTGTTCCCTCCCTCAGTCAAGTGCCTTGGTCCAATAGCCAGTTTCTGGCATGGATTCAGCTACCAGGAGAGAATCAGCTGAGAGACTAGTGGATGCAGGAAACCGAGCATGGCAGTGAAGGCATTAGCCTTCTCTCCCCGCTGCTGGAGACTAACTCTGCACTCGGCTGGGATGGGCTGAGCTAAGATAAAGAGTTTTTAAAAAAATAAATAAAATATGAAAAGAGAAATTTAGGGACCACTCTTCTGTTTCTGGTCTCCAAGCCTCCATGCCGATCTGATGTGCTTTCCCGTCTCCGAGGGGACTTGGGGAGTCGTGGTAATTTTGATGAGTTGAGCGGCCCTTTGGGCTAAGTCCCGCTCTCAAGCTTCACTGGGATGCTGCGTGGCGTTCACGCACTTTCTTCTGCACAAGTCGCCTGAGAAAGCACAACCTGATATCATTTCGCGCCTGTACATCCAGACTGAGTGTTCATCCTGACTGTGTAGTTGAACATCCAAGTTTTGGACCTTAATAATACGAGTGTTCAACAGAGAGAGTGCTTGTGTATGTATATAGATAGACAGATAGATAGATAGATAAGGTATAGATATAGATATTATAGATCGATACAGATACAGATATAGAGAGTTAGAGTTATAGAGATAGATAGATAGATAGATAGATAATTAGGTGACCTATAAATGGGCATCTGTTTTTTTGGGTGTCCTGTCTGGGCTTGCTGGTATGGAGGCACTGTTGGATGCACAATTGTTCAGCGCTTGTTTTGTGAGCATGCTACCTCTGGACGTCCTTTTTTCATGACGCCGGTTGCAAAGAAACCTAAGCGCCTTGCGATTTACACGGCTTGCCATATTCGGGCATCCCAGCCAGGAGTTCCCTCTAATCTTTGTCAGCGCTGCTTGGAGGCTCAGGGTGAGTTGTCTCCAACTGATTTTGCTGAGCCTGGCTCTTCCCAGCAGGTTGCAGGATGGAAATCGGAGGGGAACCTGTCAGGAGTATCGCCTGGTTTTGAGAATCCCCTAACTGGTTTATCATCAGGGAAGGGCAACTCAGTGGGCACCGGACCTGTCTACCCCTGTTTTTGGACCCTTCCACCTTCTCTTGGGTGGAATTTTTTCAAGGACTGCAGTCCTTTCTGCAGGTGCGTTCAGCAGAGCTGGCTAAGTCTTAAAGTTCAGGATTCCAGATTGTGGAATTCCA